>NW_028270168.1:47841560-48145118 GCF_037043375.1 Chiloscyllium plagiosum
CGATCATTTAAGGGATATGAAGGTTCACTGATCAAGCTAACATCAAAACAGCCAGTTGGCTTTGTTACATTTAACAGCAGAGTTGGAGCAGAAGCAGGAAAGAATGCATTTAATGGCATTCGACTTGATCCCGAAAATTCTCAGACATTTTGGTTGGAATTTGCAAAGGTGAACATTAACGTGGCCAAAAGCAACTGATGGCTGCAACTAACCCCACAAATACGCACCGTGCCTTGGGAGCGCACTTCATTGCACGGGACCCTTAAGAACAGTACTGATCCCTGAACTTCCAGAGGCCTGGGCTCCCTATCCACTGTACACAACAGAACTGACCCCTGCCATTCCACATACTGTGTTCACCTACCCTGCTGCTGAAGCTGCAGCTGCCACACATCACGCTCAGATGCACTGGTATCCTCCATCTGAAGTATCTCCATGAAGATGGAAGTCTTTTCAGTTTTGTTAAGTATTTAACTGCCCTTATCCAAGAATTCAGATTTCTCCATGGAGAAATTTTGTTTTCAGGTTGGACTTTACTGAAGGAGATTTTGCATAGCTGGCTCATTTTCACTCCACTTGGAGGGGGTGGAATTGTCACTAAGGAATGTGGAATTTAAGAACTTGACTAGTGAACACTTTTGTTTTCTATGTGAGGATCCTGTTGACTGTATGGACTAGTAATTCTTGTTACAATCATTGTATGCTATGTGTCAATAACTTACTTAAATACTGGCTGTCAGATTCTTACAAATAAGCTGGTAGCACCTTTTTCATCCTCATTTAGTTGGTCATCCTGGAATGATAAAAGGAGGGAATGAGATGTTAAAAGGTTAATTTGTTGTGCTGGCATGTAAAAATATTGGATGAGCCAGCTGGGGGTGGGGGGAGGAGGGAAAAACGTTGTTTTCCTGTCTTGCAGGTAGGATGTGACAATCTAATCCCATACCGTTTTAAGGGAAAGCCTGATCTCACGCCGTTTTAAGGAATAACCTGATCTCATTTTTGGATATAATCTAATCACTTTACGTTGTTTTTGGGTGGCATGTGACTGTGGGGGAGTGCCCAGGGTTTGTGTCTTGTGTACATGACTGACTGTGATATAAATGCCTGTATAAAGGGAGGACGGTACCTTTGTTCAGGGAGCCTTGCTTGACATACTCCGCAAGACTTACCAAGAGTGTTAAGTGTTCCTCCAAAAGCTTGTACTTGCCGAAATGAATCGCGGCTATTCACAGAAATTGGTGTATTATAGTTGTATCAAGCATGTAAGAATCTCAAGAAGGGAACCTAACAGGGAGATAGAGATTTCTAATTAGGAATGGACGGAAGGATTATGAAGAGCAGGCAGTAAAGTGCAGTTGATGTGGAAATGAGATCAGCCACGATCATATCACATGGTGGAGGAGGCTCGAGGAGCTGAAATGGAGTCATGCTTCTAGTTCTTAAGCTCTGAGTTTACAATCAGTTTTGTACTTGATAGAACAAAACGTTAAAAGCTAAAAGACTAGATCTAACCTGGCTACAAAATTTTTGTGATGCTCCATGACAACATTACATAAGGCCTACATATAAAATGGTTGGACTGGGTTGTGGCTGCCCTAGTTTAGACATCAAAAGGTTATAATTATTGGCCCCTCAGTTATTTTCAGCCTGGTCTGGCGAAGCAGAGTTATTTAAGGCTTGTTCTTCTATCACGTACAGCAAAAAATGTCTGAATTAAAGTCCTCTGTTTTGTATTCCAGGCAGTCCACCATGACCTAGGTAATTGAGCAAATTTCAGGAATTGATGGAAGAAGCAAGGTTGATGGGATAGCATGTTTTTGAATCTTCTTTTCAATTAAAATGATCTAGTATGAACAGTCAGCAATCTTCATACTTTCAGTCTTTGCCCCATTTTGGACTGGACATTTATGGTTAGGAACTGGTTCCTGTCTTTTCAAGAAAACTTCCATCAATTAACATACCACCTAATTAAATCTATTTCTGATTCCCTCATTCCTTTCTGCTTGTTGGCATTGAATCAGTACCATTGAAATGGCAGACAAAAAAATGACTTCAGTGCTTTATTTTGCATTTTGGGGTTTGTGGATTATGAAGGTGAAGTAAACATTATGCACTGTTTATGCACATTAACCCTGTGGGGGAGGGTGTGTGGTGGTATTCAAACGGAAGATCCATAGAAACACCAGAGAAGCTGCAATATTTTCCAAGTCAGTCAGTTTAACTTCAGTAATAGGAAGCTTTTCAGAGACTCTAATCCAGAACAAAATTAACAAGTACGTGGACAAGTGTGGATTAATTAAGGAAAGACCGGATTTGTTCAAGGGAAATTTGTTTTAATAATCCCCACAGAGTCCTACAACTTTTAAAAATAATTCCAGTCACTCACTGACTTAAAAGAAACTTGGCCATGACAGGCATTGGACAAGAATGGGTCCTTTGGGGGACAAGTGGAGTGATAACTTTTGGGAATAATGAGACAAGGCAATATGAAATAAAGGATACAAATCTCAAGGGAGGTGTAAGAGAAGAAACGTGGTCTTTATGGGCACACATCTTGGTGAATATATTGCAATTTGAGAAAGCAGTTTAAAAAGCTTTTGGGTTCCTGAATTTTAGTGAAACATGAATGTCACAATAAATCGCTATTAATTCCAGATGTGTCTCTGTAGAGGACCTTGAAGATGCAGAGAATGTTTACTAGAATGCTACCACGGTTTAAGAACATGTGGAGTAATTGAAGTTGGATTTTAGATTTTAGAGAAAGTTAAGCAAGTGATCAACTCATGAAGCATTTTGATAGAGTAAGCCAGAGAAACAATTTTGCTGGCAGTAGACTCTGTGATAATTGGCAGTAAAGGACAGATGTGAAATGTGAATTTTGCTTGCGTATTTAGTTGTGATCTTGAATGTGCTGCCTGAATTAGTGAAAAAACAATCCATTTTAAATAACTTTAAAATCGAATTGGATGCAGGGTTATGGGGAAAATAGCGTGGGACTAAGATTAATAAGTAGCTCTTTCAAAGAGCCTGCATTGGTGAAAGGGACCAAATGACAGCCTTTTAAGTTTTAAAGCTCAGTGAAATTTTAAGTATAGGTCTGCTCTGACAATGAAAAGCTGTATGCAAGAACTTGTGTTAAAAAAAAAAGTTATTGCCTTTTTAAGCCATGTTGCTTAGTGTCTCTGTGGTACATTTTTTAAACTAAAGGGCAATAACTAGTACTGGTTGATTGAGGTAAAAATAGTCTCCCATTTGTGAAGTTCTTTGGTGCCTTCCCTGTCTGACCATTCTTCATTTGATTAGGCAAAAGTGAGGACTAGTTGCTGGAGATTAGAGTAGAGAGCCTGGTGCTGGAAAAGCACAGCAGGTCAGGCAGCATCCAAGAAGCAGGAGAGTTGACAATTTGGGCAAAAGCCCTTCATCAGGAATTCTTCATTTTGAGCTCATACTAAGACTGATGGTCAACTTTTTGACAACGAACTGAGAAACACAACTGAACCCTGATCTGTCCTTGTGTGAAACAGACATTTGCACATTTTCCAACAAGTCAGTGACTCTATGCTTCTCTCCCCTTTGTCTTTCTCTCTTTCCCTACACACTTTTAGTTCCCCCCCCACCCCTCCAGTCAGTCTTTCTGTCTATGCATTCTGACAATCACTCTCTTCTTTGTCTCTCTCTACTTGTTCTGACAATCTGAATCCTACTCGAAACATGCTACAAAGGTGACTAATTAGGCAAAGTGAAATGATATTATAATCCTGACTCAAAGTATTTAATACTGACACTGCCTAGTACAAGCAGGAACTGCATAATGATACGTGCAGTCTATCATTGCATAGACTTTCAGTCAGGAAAGCATATTTGCCAGAAACCTCATGGCTGAAAGCGAGTCTTTAATTAGACCAAGCCATTGTGTTCAGTTATTTGGAAGACGAGGTTCTTACTTTATCATATTGGAAAGAACTAAGCTCCCTTGTGTACCCTGATTTAGTAATTCCCATACAAGGAATGAAAGTAATCTAGAACTCAAGTGCTGTTTAAAAACACCCGGTTTGTTTGCCTACTTAATCTCCTTTTAAAGGTAAAAAATCACACACCACCAGGTTATAGTCCAACACGTTTAATTGGAAGCACTAGCTTTCTGAGCACTGCTCCTTCATCAGTTGGTTGGATGAAGGATCCAAAAGCTAGTGTTTCTAATTAAACTTGTTGGACTATAACCTGGTGTTATGTGATTTTTAACTTAGTACACCCCAGTCCAACACTGGCATCTCCAAATCCTTTTAAAGGATTGTTCTTATGAATTCTGAGGTGGGATAAATACCACACCTTCCCTCAAGACAGTACTCGTTCTAAGAGCATGGCCTAATAATTTTGGCACCTGTAGATATTGCAGTAGTCAGGTAATATGTCATCATATGATCATGCTGCAGATTGCACATACACATGTCATCAAGCAGTGTGCGATGGTATAGAAAAAGCCAATTTTAACTCTTGTGGAGACTAGTGACATTTTGTTGTTTGTGCCTGAAGAATTGTGAAGGAAATCTTTCACAAATACATTCCAAGGCCAATCCAGGAATTTTATTGGAACATTGGAAAGGAATTTAATTCCCACTGTTTATCCGGTAATGTTTTGTGTAGCTTGCTAATGGATATTTAAAAAATGAATTCACCTTTATTCATACAAAATATGTAGCTGAAATTTGTTGGGCATTTGTAATTGTGATTTGCAAACTAAAAATTGGGGGTAGCTTATTAGCTGTATTCCAAATCTGCTGAAAGTTTAGTCAGGCATTTCACAAGAGTTTTCAGTCCCCTCTACTTTGACTAGCCAGTTAATTGAATGTCATGTCTACTGATTTTTTAAGGCCCAGCCATTGTTTTCATGCAGATTATGATCCAAGAATACAGATTTCTCAAAGGGAATTTGTTGTGCACTCAGTGTCCCCACCTCTGAGCCAGGAGGCCTGGATTCAAGTCCCACCTGCTCCATAGATGTGTAATAGCCCCTCCGAACAGGTTGGTTAGAAGGTATTTACAGATTTCTCTATCTGTTGCTGTTACCACTGTTCAAAACTGCCCATGAAGGTTGAAGTATTAGGCTCAATTTCAGTGATCAGTACTCCTCTTGTATTCAGTTGCTCTTCCTTTAGATACTATTTACCCAGCTGTATCCCAAAAGCAGAACAACTATTTAACACTATCTCTTCAAAATAGAGACCTGCATTTGAACTAACATATTTCATCCAACTGAGATAACTGACAGTTGGCCCAAAGATCTGAACTGTTAATTTTCATATTGGCAAATAAACACAATTATTTAATGCCAGTTGGAATAATTATCTAATTATCAGTGAAAAAATGTAACTGTGTTCCAGCAGCATGTGCCTATTTATTTTGCAGCATGGTGGTTCACACCAGGGATTGAAGGGAACTTTACCTTTTTGTTTTGTAAGTTCTGGCATATTTTGCCATCAAACTATTTTCGGCATGCTACTTGAGTCATAGTTGTTGCTTTCAATGATCAGAGCTTACATCACAATTTAATGACTAGGTAGTTAACTTGTCAAAAAAATTATATGTTACACTTCTATTTCTGTAATTAGCATTATAGTAAATGAAAGAAGGCAAAACAAGTCAGTGGGAATTAGGGGCAAAATCTCTCCATTATAGAATCATAGAATCCATATAATGTGGAAGCAGGCCATTCAGCCCATCGAGATCATGCTGACCCTCTGAAGAGCATCCCACCCAGACCCACCCCCTTACCCTATCCTTGTAACCCTGTATTTCCCATGGCTAATCTACCTACCCTGCACATCCCTGGACACTATGGGAATTTAGCATGGCCAATCTACCTAACCTGCATATCTTTGAACTCTATTAGTTGGAGTCATCCAGGGCACATAGTAAATTGGTTGTGGTTGTTGGAAGTCAGTCATTTCAGCTCCAGGACATCTTACAGGAGTTCCTGAGGGTAATATTCTAGGCCTACCATCTTCAGCTGCTTCATCAATGACCTCCCCTCCATCATAAGGTCAGAAGTGGGAATGTTCATCTATAGTTATACAATGTTCAGCATCATTTTCGACAACTCTGTTGCTGAAGAAGTCCATTTTTCAAATGCAGCAAAACCTTGATAAATAACTAGACTTGGGCTGGAAAGTGGGATGGCACTTTGATGCCACAAAAATGCTAGGCAATGACCATTTCCAATATGAGACAATCTAATAATCATCCCTTGAAATTCAATGGCTCTACCATCACTGAATCTCCCATTATCAATATCCAGGGGTTATCACTGACCAGAAACTGGACTGAACTTGTCACGTAAGTACAGTGGCTACAAGAGGAGGTCAGATGTTAGGAATCCTGCAGTGAGTAACTCTCCTCCTGATTTGCCCACAGCCTGTCAACCATTTACTTTGCACAAGTCAGGAGTGTGATGGAATACTGTCCATGTAATCTGGATGAATACAAAATAACAATGCTCAAGAAGCTTAACACCATCAGGACTTGCTTGATTTGCACCACACCCACAAATATTTACTCCATCTACCCAGAGGCATTCGGTGACAGTAGTGTGTACAATTTACAAGATACACTGCAGAAATTCACCAAAGATCCATGGACAGCACCTTCCAAAGCCATGATCACTTCTAGAAGGACAAAAGCAACAGATACATGGAAATGCCAACATCTGCCAGTTCCCTTCCAAGCTGCTCACTATTTTGATTTGCATAAAAATGCCATTCAGTGTATTTGGGTCAAAATCTTGGCATTGGTTACCTTGAGGCATTATGGGTCTGTCTACAGCACATGGACTACAACAGTAACAGTACCTTAAGAGTAACCAGGGATATGCAGTGAATGCTAGCTTGGTCAGCAAAATAAAACAAACTTAACTTGGAATAGTTTCAATAGAAGCTTGCACCCATAGTTGTGTTTTACAAGGAAAACTCAAACTTCACTTTTTGATTGAAGAGTTTACAGATCAAACTCTGAATTCATAACATCATCATTGCGTTGAGGTAAAATGTATTCCTAACAAATTGGTAGTGTTCAATGTTTTGTTTTCTTGTCCACAAAATAAATTAAATGCAATTCAACATAAACTGTATTTGATATTCCAGATTTGTTGTAAAAATCTATTTGTCATGGCACCAGTGATAATTATCCATTGTTATTTGATTAATTGTCAATTATATCAAAAATGTGTAGAGAGTGGGTGACTAGGACCTGTTACAGCAAATGGTGATTCCATTTGTCAAGACTTCTTAAGCACTGCATTTTATGTAAGAAGAAAAGGATCTTAATTCACTGAGCTGAGCATTAAACTTGGTTGGTACAATAATTATAAAAATGCATCAGAGGTGCTTAGCTTTAGTTTGTGTTACAGGCTCTTTAGTTTTTCTCATTAAATGTAAGAATATTGGTGTAAAGTGTATTTTGAGTATTCTCTTTCTTGTCTTTCACTTTGTCCTACCAAGATAAAAATGCTAACTTTGCCTATTAAGTTATTGGTCACTTATGTGCTGCCTTGTACATATTTAGTTCAAACATTTAATGAAGTAATCACATAGGGCAAGAGTCAGAGGGAGACTTTAAATTTCTGCAGTGAGCATGAAGATCATTTTATTTATGTTGTGTTTATTTTGTGGACCCACTTCAGAAAACAGTTTTATAATATTGACTGCGGCATTTTGTGCTGTGGGATCCATATTTATTTTTGTGGGACAGATTCCGTGGCAAAGCAGCAGTAAATGCTGGTGCCTTGAGTATGCGTAGTTAAATTTAATTTGCGTATACTTAGTTCTGGCTGGCACACTGGCTACCAGGGAAATTTGCCAGCATAAAAGGAAGACATTATTTATATTTCTACAGCATAAAAGCCCACTTTCAGAGTCAAGAAGCTACCAGAGACCGTAATGCCTTAAAACAAAGTAGTGTACTGGATGGCAAGTAAATATGGCTTGACTGTGTTTTTAGATCAATATGAAAAGTTTTAAAAGTTAAAGTATTTATTGAGGCCATCGGATTGGTTGTGCATTTGAGATGGTAGAGAAATATCGGGTGGTGTTCTTTTGAGCTGTTATGAGTTGAAGTGGACACTTTTCAATGCCTGAGGAATCGAGAGTTAGATGAAGAAGGATGTGATGATGTCTATTGAGTTATAAGCCTGACTCAATGGTTGAGCTTTTATTTAACAATCTCCAAACCTGTGTAGGTGTTAAAAGATTCAAATTTTGTGGGGGAGCTGTTATTTGTAGTGTAGATAATGCACTTTAATCCAAGACCTCATGTCTTTTATCTGGATGTCTCTCTTAGTATGTGGAATTAAAGCTCAGCTATTCTGATATTGCAAGTCTAATATTCTTCAGCTTAGCTAGCTGATGACTCTAGAACCAAGGGGCATAATATCAGGAAAAGGGGTGGGCCATTAAAGACTGAAATGAGTTTCATCACTGAGGAGGGTGAATGTTTCAAAATCTCGATCACAGCTTCATAGAATCATGAAGTAGAGACATATCAGTGTTACTGCATGAAAAGAGGCCCTTTGACCCATTCTGTCCACGCCACTCATTAAAGTATCTATCTAGTCTGATTCCATTTCCCAGCATTTGGGCTGTGACCTTGTAAAATGTGGCTTTTCATTTAATTAAGACTTGAATGTTGCCTCTACCATCCTTTTCAGGCAGTGAGTTCCAGATATCCACCACTCTGGTCAAAATAATATCCTCCTTAAGTCTGCTGTAAATCTCCTACCAGTTACAGATAGTTCTCATATAAAGCATGTTTCGGTAGCTCGATTTGGCTATAATATCACTGAAGAATTAGGGAACGGTATTTTCGAAAACGCTTACCTCTTCGCAATCGTGCGATTCCAGCAGCAATCGTTTTGCTCACTTTGTTCTGCACATGCATTGATGTCAGCACTGAAGTCTCCGCGCTGTTCTGCACATGTGCCGATGTCAGCTGCTGTCAGAGCATGTGAGAGGTACAGTACCAAATATTGAGCAGCTTCATCTCAAACATTAAACTAGTGAATGTAGATTGCTCTCCCTCTGAGGCAAGAATATTCTTGTATAATTCCTGTCTAACCCCTGTATAATTCCTGTCGGACTGCATTACTTTCATACATGCCATTTGCCTTTCTAATCTGTTCCTGTACCTGCATATCTCTTAATCTGAACTCACCCCCAAGAAACAGTCAGGAGACAATCAACCACAGCCATCTCCTTCTGCAACCACAACTACACCAGAAGGTAGTGATGATGATGACCCTCTGTTCCTGCATCAACAATATTTTTTCAATGTAATGTGTTAAATTTACTTTTGTTTCATTAATAAATGATTTAAACCTTCATTCAGGCTGTGCTATACTTTGTGTTAAGCTTTTGAGTGATGTTTGAGCAATCTTGAGTGATATTTTTAGGCCCTATTATTTATATTAAGTTATTTTCTATTAAGTGAGGTGTAACTGGAATGCAACTATGGCATTCAAGGAGAATTAAGTGTACATTTAAAACTATGCCCCCTGGAAATCAGCCGTGCAGTATCTGTGCTCTTTGTAATTTTGTAGACCTCAACTGGTTTTCTTTGTTCCAAGGAAAACAATACACCGAAGCTCAATCATTTTGCATGTTGAAGACTGAAATTGGCAGTTTAAAGACAAATGACATCAAAGCCATGGCAGCAATGCAGGAATTTGTCATTGAGGTAGATGATAAATCATAATCTAATTGAATGACTACAGGTTGTACTAGTTGAGTGGCCTACCGCTGATCCTAATATTCCTTTGTTCCTATTAGCTACATCCCCTCTAAGTTGTGTGATGGAACATAAGGAAAGCAATTCCAATGTTCTGCACATGGCGATTGCTTTGGCACGCACATTGTGGCATTGAGTTCCAGTTCTGGGTGTTTCTGCCATGCATGGACTTTGGATACCAGCCCAGCAGGGAGAAAATGTGAGGGAACACTGCCACTAAGTATTGTTTTTTGAAATGTACTTTGATAACTGGAAAGTTATGGTGCCTGGTATGACTTGCAGGCTCTACCTGATTTAACTGATTAAATCATGGTGACAGTTTCATCAGTTTCTCTGGTTACTGTTTTTGTGTGACGTTAAGTTGTAATACAAATACTTGTACAAGCAGTGACATTCTATGGTTTGCAGAGTTGTATTATCATGTTTTCATCCTCTAATTGCATTAGTCAAATCTCACTTGCAAAATTTCAAAGCCATATTATATATATATAGTACATCTTTCCATATCTTCAGACAGAGCGATGGAAATTAACCTCTGACTCATTTGACAGCTGCATGAGTGGTTTCTTAAATTCTGTAGTTGAAAGGCACGTTGAAGGACAGAATGAAGCTGTACAGATGTTTAAGGGTTAATCTCAAATCCCTGATGTATAGTTTAAACATTTTTTCTAGTTGTCGCACTCCAGTGAAGATGGTAACTGCCTGAATCTTCTAAACTAAGTGCTGAGTGAAATTTTCCACTAGAAATTTAGTTTTTGTGCACATGGTGACCTTGGGCAGGAGTGAGTGTGATACTGTTGGAGATTATATCATGGTGCTACTTTCATGGCCTGGTTAGCAGAAACGGGAAATGACTCACCAGCATGTGTTGGATTTAGTGTGCAGCCACTGAGTAGTTTACTTTGAACGAAGAGCCAAGGAATTGTTGTTACTGAAGCCAAAAGAGAAAAAGCACTTGAGCTATCGTTTGCTTTGTTATCTCCTGGATTTTGCAAGTTTTCATTATAACTAAAAAGTAACTTGCCACAGTCCCAATTCAAACATACTTCAAATTAGTTTCTCTGTTAAGATTGCCGCAAATACTTTACTGATATTACTTGATGCTTTAATATTCAAGGCACTTTGTATGTGGATCTTGTTTCCCAAATGTTGTAGTTTCCTGCTGTAACACTCAACTTAGAATACAAAACACATGTTGTGCAAGGTATTCCTGTGTGGTAATTATTTTGTATGGAATTATGTTTGCAATCTGTGCCCAGCGTCGTCTTCTAGCTAGAACTTCTAATTGTTACAAGAAAAACTTGTATAAAAGTGCAAAAACACTGTTTCGTGCTGTATTGATTGGGAAAGGAGAGAGTTTCTTATTTGGTACATGAACAAGCTATATCCTACTTCAGTTTATTCAAAACTTGACTGTTGCTCTCACTCCTTTAACCAATTATCCTTCCTTCTTGAAAACAGAACACAGGTTGACTGTCCCCATCCAAGCAGTTGTGTTTGTCGATTAATTGATCCTTTTTGAGTAGGTTATGGAGTCAAGCTTACCTTGCAAAGACTAATCAGGTACCTTGCAATATTCCCTCTAATTTGCACAACTACATGGCAATCCTAGGAACTTCCACACATGCTGTGAACTAGTTAGCCCTTTTAAATTACCGCAGTTAAAAATGGTTGCATTTTTAAGTATATTTTTTGCTCACTCCAAACGAAATAGGAAGAATAAGACCATAAGACATAGGAGCGGAAGTAAGGCCATTCGGCCCATCGAGTCCACTCCGCCATTCAATCATGGCTGATGGGCATTTCGACTCCACTTACCCGCATTCTCCCCGTAGCCGTTAATTCCTTGTGACATCAAGAATTTATCAATTTCTGCCTTGAAGACATTTAGCGTCCCAGCCTCCACTGCACTCTGTGGCAATGAATTCCACAGGTCCACCACTCTCTGGCTGAAGAAATGTCTCCGCATTTCTGTTCTGAATTTACCCCCTCTAATTCTAAGGCTGTGTCCACGGATCCTAGTCTCCTCGCCTAACAGAAACAATTTCCTAGCGTCCACCCTCTCCAAGCCATGTATTATCTTGTAAGTTTCTATTAGATCTCCCCTTAATCTTCTAAACTCCAATGATACAATCCCAGGATCCTCAGCCGTTCCTCATATGTTAGACCTACCATTCCAGGGATCATCCGTGTGAATCTCCGCTGGACACACTCCAGTGCCAGTATGTCCTTCCTGAGGTGTGGGGACCAAAACTGGACACAGTACTCCAAATGGGGCCTAACCAGAGCTTTATAAAGTCTCAGTAGCACAACAGTGCTTTTATATTCCAACCCTCTTGAGATAATTGACAACATTGCATTCGCTTTCTTAATCACTGACTCAACCTGCATGTTTACCTTTAGAGAATCCTCAACTAGCACTCCCAGATCCCTCTGTACTTTGGCTTTACGATTTTTCTCACCGTTTAGAAAGTAGTCCATGCTTGTATTCTTTTTTCCAAAGTGCAAGACCTCGCGTTTGCTCACATTGAATTCCATCAGCCATTTCCTGGACCACTCTTCCAAACCGTCTAGATCCTTCTGCAGCCTCCCCACTTCCTCAGTACAACCTGCCTGTCCACCTAACTTCGTATCATCGGCAAACTTCGTTAGAATGCCCCCAGTCCCTTCATCCAGATCATTAATATATAATGCGAACAGCTGCGGCCCCAACACTGAACCCTGTGGGACACCGCTTGTCACCGGCTGCCATTCCAAAAAAGAACCTCTTATCCCAACTCTCTGCCTTCTGTCAGCCAATCCTCAATCAATACCAGTAGTTCACCTCAAACACCATGGGCCCTCACCTTGCTCAGCAGCCTCCCGTGTGGCACCTTATCAAAGGCCTTTTGGAAGTCTAGGTAGATAACATCCACTGGGTTTCCCTGGTCTAACCTACTTGTCACTTTTTCAAAGAACTCCAACAGGTTTGTCAGGCACGACCTCCCCTTACTAAATCCATGTTGACTTGTTCTAATCAGACCCTGCTCTTCCAAGAATTTAGAAACCTCATCCTTAATGATGGATTCTAGAATTTTACCAACAACAGAGGTTAGGCTAATTGGCCTATAATTTTCCATCTTTTGCCTTGATCCTTTCTTGAACAAGGGGGTTACAACAGCGATCTTCCAATCATCTGGGACTTTCCCTGACTCCAGTGACTTTTGAAAGATCTCAACCAACGCCTCTGCTATTTCCTCAGCCACCTTCCTCAGAATTCTAGGATGTAGCCCATCGGGGCCAGGAGATTCATCAATTTTAAGACCTTTTATCTTTTCTAGCACTTTCTCTTTTGTAATGGCAACCATACTCAACTCAGCCCCCTGACTCCCTTTAATTGTTGGGATATTACTCATGTCATCCACTGTGAAGACTGACGCAAAGCACTTGTTAGGTTCTCCTGCTATTTCCTTATCTCCCATCACTAGGCTTCCAGCATCAGTTTGAAGTGGCCCAATGTCTACTCTTGCCTGTCATTTGTTTCTTATGTATTGAAAGAAACTTTTACTATAATTTCTAATATTACAGGCTAGCCTACCTTCATATTTGATCCTCTCCTTCCTTATTTCTCTCTTTGTTATCCTCTGTTTGTTTTTGTAGCCTTCCCAGTGCTCTTGGCCACTTTATAGGATCTCTCTTTTTCTTTGATAGATTTCCTGACTTCCTTTGTCAGCCATGGCTGTCTAGTCCGTCCCCGGATAATCTTTCTCTTCTTGGGGATGAACCTCTGTACAGTGTCCTCAATTTTATCCACAAACTCCTGCCATTTTTGCTCTACTGTCTTCCCTGCTAGGCTCTGCTTCCAGTCTATTTTCGTCAGTTCCTCTCTCGTGCCGTCATAATTACCTTTTATTTAACTGTCACACCATTACATCCGATTTTGCCTTCTCTCTTTCAAACTGCAGACTGAACTCTACCATATTATGATCGCTGCTTCCTAAGTGTTCCCTTACTTTAAGATTTTTTATAAAGTCTGGTTCATTACATAGCACTAGGTCCAGAATAGCCTGCTCCCTTGTGGGCTCTATAACAAGCTGTTCCAAAAAGCCATCCTGTAAGCATTCCATGAATTCCCTTTCTTTGGATCCACTGGCAACATTATTTACCCAGTCCACCTGCATATTGAAGTCTCCCATGATCACAGTGACCTTGCCTTTCTGACATGCCTTCTCTATTTCCCGGTACATGTTGCGCCCCTGGTCCTGACCACTGTTAGGAGGTCTGTACATAACTCCCACTATGGTTTTTTTGCCTTTGTGGTTCCTCAATTCCACCCACACAGACTCCACATCATCCGACTGATCATGACAGGCCCAGGTTTTGCTGATTTGTCTAGTTTCTGGTTTGTGTTCTGGTTCCTATAACTTTATTTTTGGGTAGTTGTTAGTGTACATCCTTGCTTGCATTCTGTTGTTGCATAACTGTTGTTCAACAGTATTTGAACTTCAGTATTGCAGAGGTTTAGAAAACTTTTTAAATTCATTTGGCTGTCTAGAAGTAAAGACTTAATGAGATCATTCAGGGGAATTTTAATTATAATAATTTTCATATCAAATCATGCCAAAAAACTTAGATTTGATTAGATTCCCTGCAGTATGGAAACAGGCCCTTCGGCCCAACTAGTCCAAACCGATCCTCCGAAGAGTAACCCACCTAGATCCATTCCCCTACCCTATATTTATCCCTGACTAATGCACCTAACATTATGGGCAATTTAGCATGGTAAATTCACCTAGCCTGCACATCTTTGGATTGTGGGAGGAAACCCATGCAGATACTGGGAGAATGTCCACATGGACAGTCACCTGAGGTTGGAATCGAACCTGGGTCCCTGGCGCTGTGAGGCAGGAGTGCTAACCACTGAGTCCCCGTGCCACCCTTACTTTGCAGTTTACAAACTGAAAAGGCAGGAGAAACTCAGCAGGTCTGGCAGCATCTGTGGAGAGTCATATTGGACTCAAAACATTAATTCTGTTACTCTCCACAAATGCTGCCAGGCCTCCTGAGTTTCTCCAGCATTTTGTTTGTTTGTCTTCCAAGATCTTGTATTTAGTTTTCACTTTACAGTTTAATCTTAATATTATTTTTAGCAGTACTTATTACTGCATGAAGGTTTCACATTGAGAATGTGACCTTAATTGGTTAAGTCCTGCTAGCCTACATGTGTGATTGCATAGATGTTCTGATTGACAAGCCAGATTGTTACCAGTGCAATATCAAAGCCACAGTTAGTCACTGTGAAGCAAAACAGGATAATACCCCGATTCCGATTAAACATGTACTATAGAGTTATAATTTTTGTCTTTGAATATATAACTTGGAACATTTTTCAGTAACTCCAGGATCCATTTTGGAATCAAAATATCAGGCAATAAAAATGTCCAGTCATGCTGCCTTTTGGAGGGGAAAAATAATTGTATCTTTCTAAATATCGTCATCAAGTGTTGACAAATAGAACATCATTTTGAATATGAAGCGTCTGTATCAGACACTTAAGTTCAGGAGTTACAGATTGCCAATTGCAAAATAACATTGCCTTTTTTTGTCCACTCTATTCCAAGCATTTACCTAAAATATACCAAAACAAAAGTGGAATACCTTACTGTACTGTTTTGACATTGTTTGATGGTGACAATCCTCAGCTTTTTTTTAGAATGAGGATGGAAATTGGTGTTTGAAGCAATCTTGTGCCACCTATCATGTTGGCATCTAGATTAACAGGGCACAAGCTCATTCTGCAAAGATTGTACTTGTTTTAAAAAAAAAATTGAAGGGAATTGGTAGCACTGAGATGGCATTTTTAAAAATATTCTTGCACTGAGGCTTAATTTAACCTTCATTCTCAACTATTTAATAAATTGAGCCAGTCATAGTGGCCGTAACACACAACCAAATTTAAATTGTACTAGAAGTTAACAAATGAAACAAATTTGTACTGTTTCAGTTGGGGCATTTGTGCATAAGTTTAAGGGAGAGTCAATGTTGACTTTGTTTCCAGCTTTCAAATCAATCCATGCTCTCCAATTAGTAATGAGTTGGCAGTCTATAAAAGGAAGCAATATCCTTTTAAGGTCATCTGTTCTGCTGCGAGAGAATTTTTGCAATCGCCTTTTGACAGTGGTGCTGTATTGAACAGCATCAACAGAAACTGGAAGCAGACATGCATTTGCTGACCGAATTGGCCTTCACCCTCCAGCCACAGATGCTGCAAAAGTTGTGAATCGCTTCTACAATGGGAAATCACAAGTACAAACATGCAGTCTTTACAGCACCTGCCATGCAGAACTGTATTGCAGAATGTTTTGAAAATATAGAAGGCAGCTACCTTTTTTCCCTTTGAACATTCTGATGAAGGGCCATTGGACCCGAAAAGTTAGATGCTGCTGGACTTGCTGAGTTTCTCTAGCAATTTCTGATTTTAGTTGCCAAAATTATCTATCTGCATTGTGGTCATGTTGGTCATAGTAAAAGATTGCCCTGTGGTCAGATATGACATTTGTTATAATGTTAATTTTGACAGCATAATTCTTTTGAAATTTTAGAATTTTCCAGTAATGTGTTTAATCTTGGGCTGGACCTATAATTGTGTGGCAAATTATCAGTTGAACTTTACATACTTTGCTATGTAAACTAAGTAAATATACAAAGCATGTTACAAGGATGCCTCTCCCTTTTAAATAGCTCAAACTGAATGTATAAATGCATCAGTGTTGGTAATAGTTGAAGCTATTAATTTGTGATCTGGTAATTCATAGAACTAAGTTTTAAATAAACTTAAGATATGGCTTCCTGAGTTTGTTTGTAATAAAAGGTTTTGCCGGCAGGCTCTTCTTTAGTACTTGCAGTTCAGGGCAAAACTTCTTACAGTATGGCATGTATAGAGATGGCCTACAGGTCTAACTCATGTTTTTGATGATTGTGGTTTTTGTTGAGCTAGAACTCGAGGTTCTGCCAGTTTCTCCATTTTGGCAGCAGAAATAACAATGCCTATTTCTATGTCTGCCTTTATCTTTTATTAATACCCTCGTTCAAGCTTCTGAATTGCTTCCAGACTTGATTTATTCTTGCACTGTCTGTCTTGTTTCCCATCCTCTATCCTGTATAAACTTGAACTCATCTATAGTTCTGCCACTTCTTTCCTCACCTGTACAAAGACCTGCATTTCCAGCATGACCACCTCACTATCATTTATTAGGTCCTGGTTCACCAATGTCAAATATGTCATAATTCTCATTCCAGTGTTCAGATGCTTCTATGCAATTGCCCTCCCTGATGTAACCTCCTTCATCTCTACAATCCTTTTAAAACTCACCTTTCTTAATGCTCCTCTTAAGACTTTCCTTAGAATTTACCTGTTTCTCCATTTTTAATCGCCCTTGTTATGGACCAGACCAGACCCCCTCAAAATATATGAAGACAGTAGATTTCTCTTTTTAAACAGGTAAATGTGAAGTGCATTTGTCACACAAATAGAAACTAGGACAAAACACCAGTGCTTCACTGGAAGCTCACTGATGATCCCCAGCATAGCAACGAAACGTCCAGCTCAGTGAGCAAACTTACAACCTGAATGCCTTTTATGTTTGAGAGTGGGAACCATCCTTGGTATTTTTGTGGCAACACCTTGGATGATTCTGAGATCCTGTAAACAGTTTTTTAAATCTCCAGAGTTCAGCGGGCTTGTGGTGTAGGGACTAGTGAGGTCAGAACTCCCAGGTGCTAACTAATTACAGTGTAGGTCTCTCTGCTGTAATGCGTGTTTCATTAACAAATTGGTAGCACTGTTTCTAAAGCACAAACTTTTAAAATGTGTGTTGGCTATAATGTGATTACAATACATCGCCAACACTGTAAACGCTGTTTCAAAAGCGCGATTTTTCTATAAAGCAGGGTTGCATAAGACCACAACCATTGCATTATAGAAAAACTACCTGCATAGTGAATTTAATTCATCACAATCTGACCATGATGAGGCCTGTGGGGCAGCAGGGCAGATCTGTATTGCTACAAAGCTGTTTGCAAACATGGTAACGAGTGAGTGATTGGGATGAAGTGAAGGTTCATAAAAAGTGCCACTGAATGAGTGCATGGTAGGGGGTGTTTGGGGGTGGCAGACCTAGCATAAAATGCATTCAGGAAGTGAGATGTCTTTGAAAATATGGTTTTGAAACAATAGTAGGCATTTGGCCCGTTGCCTGCTTTGCCAGTCAATACGATTGTGACCTCAAATCCATGTTTTCGCCTACCCTGATAATCTTTCGAACCCTTGATTAACAAGAATCTATCTTCTAAGGTCTCTGCTTTCACCTTTTGCTTCCTTTTCTGGAAAAGAATTCAAAGACTCTGTTGCCAGGGTTAGAAGATTTGAGCTTATAGGGAGTGTTGAATAGGCAAGAGCTGTTTTTCCCTGGAGCATTAGAGACTGAGGGGTGATCTTTATAGAGGTTTATAAAATCATGAGGTCAGGGAGACCAGAACTAGAGGGCATAGGTTTAGGGTGAGAGGGGAAAGACATAAGAGACCTAAGGGACGACTTTTTCATGCAGAGGGTGGTGCGTGTATGGAATGAGCTGTGAGAGGAAGTGGTGGAGGCTAGTACAATTGCAACATTTAACAAGCATCTGGATGGTTATATGAATAGGAAGAGTTTGGAGGGATATGGGCCAGGTGCTGGCAGGTGGGACTAGATTGGGTTGGGATATCTCAAGACTTGGACCGAAGGGTCTGTTACTGTGCTGTACATCTCTATGACTCTGACTCATTATTTATTGAAAAAAATGTTGGTTTTAAATGGGTGTCTGCTGATTGTTAAACAGTGACGTGTTGTTCTAGATTTTCCCGTAAGATATTTATCTTTCCCACATGAATCCTGTCAAGTCTGCTCAGGATCTTATGTTCAAGTCAGTTGCTCTTAAACCTCAACTCCAGCAGATACAAACCTATCCTATCCAATCTTTCGTCATTTGATAAAACCACCACCCACCCATTCCAGGTATTAGTCTAGTAAACCAACTTTGAACTGCTTCCAATGCATTTCCATCCATCTTAAATAAGATAACAAATACTGTGCATAGTACTTCAGATGTGGTCTCACTGGTGCTCTGTATAATTGAAACATTATCTCCCTGCTTTTCTATTCAGTTTCCCTTGTGATAAGTGATAACATTATCAGTTTTTCTAATTGCTTGCTGTGTTAGGGCGGCACGGTGGCTCAGTGGTTAGCACTGCTGCCTCACAGCACCAGGGTCCCAGGTTCAATTCCAGCCTTGGGCAACTGTCTGTGTCTCTCTGTGTCTGCGTGTGATTCCTCCGGGTGCTCCAGTTTCCTCCCACTCTCCAAAGACCTGCAGGTCAGGTGAATTGGCCATGCTAAATTGTTCGTAGTGTTAGTTGCATCAGTCAGAGGGAAATGGGTCTGGGTGGGTTACTCTTCAGAGGGTCGGTGTAGACTTGCTGGGCCGAAGGACCTGTTTCCACACTGTAGGGAATCTAATCTAATCTTCATACTAATCTTTTCTGATTAAGCTGAAAGCACCCAAAGTCTTCTACTTTGCAGAGCTCTGCAATCTCTTGCTATTTAAATAATGGTTTTTTTAAATCAAAGGGGCAATTGCGCGTGTTTGTCATATCTTTGCCCACTTTTTTTTGTATCCTCCTTGTGTTCCCTTCACAACTTGACTTTCCTACTTTAAAATAAATTTGCGGATGGTAGACATCTGAAACAAAAACAGGAAATGTTGGAGAAACTTGGAGAGTCTGGCAATGTCAATGGAGAGAAAAGAATTAATGTTTCGTTAGAATTGAAAGCACCTGGGAAATGGTATTTATACTGATGACGGGCTGTAGGGGTAGAGTACTAAATCGAATAGATGGAGATAGTACCCAGAGAGAGGGAGGACAAGCAGACAGAGATTGCAGGTGACAAACTGGGAGAAAATTAAATACTAAATGGGTGTGAGTGAAAAGTGATTAGTTGAAAATGTAAACTGATGAAACATTAATTATTTTTCTCCCCATAATGCTGTCAGACCTGCCAAGCTTTTCCTACATTTTCTGTTTTTGTTTCTCTCCATGCCAATATATTACTATAGTATGCCAAGACTTTTAAGTATGTTACATCCACTAGTTTCCTTTTACCCACAGCATGTTACCTCTTCAAAAAATCAATAGATTGGTCAAACGTAAATTCCTTTTTACAAAACCTTGCTCTTAGCCAAGCAGTCTGCTAAAATTTCTCTAATAATGGTTTCTAACGTTTTCCCTCTGACTGATGTTAAGCTAACTAGCCTGTAGTTTCCTGCCTTGCCACCTTTTTTGCAAAACAGAATTACATTTGCAGTCAGGGCAGATAGGGCAGTGAAGGAGGCTTTTGGCACACAGGCCTTCATCAGTCAGGGCACTGACTATAGAAGTTGGAAATTATACTGCAGTTATACAGGTCATTGCTGAGGCTGCACTTTGAGTATTGTGTTCAGTTTTGGTCACCTTACTATACAAAGGATGTTGTTAAACTGGAAGAAGTGGAGAATAAATTTATAAGGATGTTGCCAGGACTCAAAGGGCTGAGTTATAGGGAGAAGTTGGACAAGCTAGGATTTTTTTCTTTAGACTGTAGGAGACTGAGGGGGGTATCCGATAGAGATATATAAGATCATGAGAGGAATGGATAGGGTGAATGCACTCAGTCTTTTTCCCAGGGTTGGGGAATTGAGGACTAGAGGGCATCAATGTAAGGTTAGAGGGGGAAGAATAAAAGGGAGCCTGGCGAATAAAAGAATAAAAGGGAAAGTGGTCCACATGTGGAATAAGCTGCAGGCGGAAGTGGTTGAGGCAGGTGCATTAACGACATTTAAAAGGTATTTGGACAAATACATGGATTGGAAAGGTTTCGAAGGATATGGGTCAAGTGCAGGGAAATAGGGTTAGAGTGGATGGGCATTTTGGCTGACTTGGACCAAAGTGCCTGTCTCCGTGCTGTAAGACTGTATACTACTTACAATTCCAGTGGGACTTCCCAAATCAAGAAAAATTCACAATTTGGGAAAACTTGGAAAATTGAAATCAATGCATCAACTATCTCACTGGTCTCTAGGTAAAGTCTTCAGGATCCGTGCACTGGTCAGCCTGCAGCTCCAGCATATTTATTCTCAAACACTTCTGGCGATTGATTTTCCTGATTTTCTCTCTTTCACTCCCTGATTTATCACTACTTCTGTGAGATTTCTTGTTTACTCTTTAGTGAAGATTGATATAAAATAACTGTTCGAATAATTTCATTATTTTTGTTATTCATTCTTCAGTCTGACTTTTGATAGGACCAATGCCGTTTTGTTAAGACTTTTCTAAATATTCATAGAAAGACTTAATATCTGTTTTTATTTTTCTGGCTAACTTTCTCTCCTATTCTAATTACTTTGTTCCTTTGTGATGTTATTAACTTTGTTTTCTGCTTATTCTTTGGTGTTTTAAGAAAACTCTGATCTGCTGACCTGGTACCTGTCTTTGCACAATTTAAAAAAAAATGTTTGATGCTATCTTTAATATTTCCATGGATGGTGGATCTGTCATTAGGAATTTTTCTCTCACATTCCGTATACTGTATGTTATGAAGTATCCCCTTAAATATCTGTCACTGCATCTGAATTGACGTACCTTTAATATAATTTGCTAGTTAACTTCAGCCAGCTCTACTTTTGTCCCCTCATGATTGATCTTATTGAAATTTTAAAAAATAATCTTTGACTTTGAGGGAAAGAAGTGTGAGTCAATGATATTTTAATATAGTCTCTACTATATAAGGAAAACTTCATTATGAGATCATTGACTCTGTCTCATTGCACTATTTCAAGCCCACTATAGCTTGTTCTCTGGTCATCTTCTAAGAAACAATTCTGAAAACGTTCTACGAACTCATTTAGGCTACCTTTTACTTATCTGAATTTTCCATTCAATATGTTGATTGAATCTTTTAAAGATTGAATCATGGGAAACTTTAAAAGATGTATTTTTCCAATAAGAGTGTTCAAAGACAAAACTGTCTGAATATTTCATGAGACATAGAACCATGTAATTCATTATAGCTTTTATGATTTGTATTGAGTGCAAATATTTCTAGGTCACTTCAATTGGGTGGAATTATTAGACTTTGAGCAATTAGAAATATTAGTTTTCCCTTTGCTCACCTGTGATTAAAGATTAATATAGTGGACTGTTGCAGTTGTATTAAAATATCAGATTCACCTCAGCATTTCGGACACTCAATAATAGTTAAGAACATAGAAACAGAGCATGCCATTCAGTTGGTCGAGCCTGCTCCAACATTCAATATGATAATCGCTGATCTAAACTTCATTGCTTTTCACTCACCCTACTCACATAACCCTGTATGCCATTGGTAATCAAAACTTAATCAGTCTCTAATTTAAATATGTTCAAAGACAGGGCTTCCATCGTTCTCAGCAATATAATTCCAAAGGTTCACAACTCAGCATGAAAAAATACTCTTCTCATCTCAGACCTAATTTAGCTCAGACATTATTTTTAAATTGTGCTCCGATTTTAGTCTCCCCAACCAGTGGAACATCTTGTTTGCATCTAACTTGTCAATCTCTTTTAATACTTTAGAAGTTGGAATGTTTCAAAACTGTTGAAAATACAGGCCTAGTTTTCCCAATGTCTCTTAATAGGACAGTCCATCACCTACATATATTTTGCACATTCCCATTTAGCTTTGTATCGCCTGCAAATCTGGAAATGTTACATCTAGTCCCCACGACTAAACATTTATATATTGTGAACATCTGGGATTCAAAGCACTGATCCTTGTGATACCCCACAAGTCTCAGTTTACCAATGTGAAAATGACTCATTTATTCCTAATCTGTTTTCTGTTGATGCGTTTACTACAGGATGAAGTCCATACTGACAACAGAATAAGACCTTGCTGTATTAGGTACTTAAAAAGCAAAGAACTATGGCTGCAATTTGCAATTTTTTTTGAAAAAATGTGTTCCAATTTTAAATTGCCATCTTACCACTTCATCAAGGGGAATCAGGGGTGGGCAATAAGCGTTTCCATAAGCTAATGATGATCCCATGAATGACTATTGACCTGCTGAAAATTACTTTGTCTCCAGGCACCAGCAGAAACAAAACTCCCATTAAACATTAACAATTTACAGCACATTAACTAAAGTTTGCTTTTGATTTACAGATCAATATACAGTCGGTTCTGCTCTAACGAGTGTTTCTTCAACACGAATCGGCTTTAATGCGATTGAAGAATTTCAACAGCTGTTTGTAGAATGCAAACGTTCCTTACGTGTATTGGCTATAATGCATTTCCGATCCCATTAGTTTAAATGGCACTGCTGCATGATTTTCTTATAACAAGAGATTACGCAAGAACGGAACTTTCGTGTTAAATCAGAACTGACTGTATAATACATAGAAATGGAAATGTTTAAAAAAAATTTAGTAAAATTTTATAAATTCATGGACAGCCAAATTCATGTTGAGAAAATATTTTGCAAAGTTTCCACTTGGAGTTATGTTCAGGCCCCGTAACGGCAACCAAACAGTAAGGTTGGCATAAAAGGCAGTCATATTGGACTGAAGACATTAAATCTGTTTCTTTCTCCACAGATGCTGCCAAATTTTTCAAGATTGCTTATTATATAATACAAAAATTCACACCACCATTTTCTCAAGGACAACTAGGGATGGACAATAAATACTGACCCAGGCAACAAAACTCATTCTATAAGCAAATGAAACAAATTTCAGAAAGGCACACTAATAATCATGGGAAACTTTAAAAGATTGCACTCAATACAAATCATAAAAGCTATAATGAATTACATGGTTCTGTCTCATGAAATATTCAGACAGTTTTGTCTTTGAACACTCTTATTGGAAAAATTGCTGTCCAATATGTAACAATGCTGTGGCTTTAAAAGGTGTTGTGGTTCTGTTTGCAGAGCTGGGAATTTGTGTTGCAGACGTTTCGTCCCCTGTCTAGGTGACATCCTCAGTGCTTGGGAGCCTCCTGTGAAGCGCTTCTGTGATGTTTCCTCCGGTATTTATAGTGATTTGTATCTGTTACTTCCGGTTGTCAGTTCCAGCTGTCCACTGCAGTGGCCGGTATGTTGGGTCCAGGTCGATGTGCTTATTGATTGAATCTATGGATGAATGCCATACCTCTAGGAATTCCCTGGCTGTTCTCTGTTTGGCTTGTCCTATAATAGTAGTGTTGTCCCAGTCGAACTCATGTTGCTAGTCATCTGAGTGTGTGGCTACTAAGGATAGCTGGTCGTGTTGTTTCGTGTCGACCTGGACCCAACGTACCGACCACTGCAGCGGACAGCTGGAACTGACAACCGGAAGCGGCAGATACAAATCACTATAAATGCCGGAGTAAACATCACAGAAGCGCTTCACAGGAGGCTCCCAAGCACTGAGGATGTCACCTAGACAGGGGACGAAACGTCTGCAACACAAATTCCCAGCTCGGCGAACAGAACCACAATAACGAGCACCTGAGCTACAAATCTTCTCTCAAGCTTTGAACTTTAAAAGATGTATTTTGTCCTAATCTTATGGAAAAAGGTTGAGATGAGGTGCAGACCAGTCTACTCCAAAGACAATAAAGTAAACAGTTGTGATGTCTTGGGTTTTATGTTAGAACAATAGAAACAGCCTGAATGGAGGGAGTCCAGCTCCAACAGAAACAGGATTTCTTTTTTAGCTTTAACATTCAGTAGCAGTTGCTGGGATCATGAAGATGGTTGTGGAAGCACTTAGTCCTCTCTCTATAACAGCGAAAAGCTGGGGTTCACTTCCTGCTGCTAGAAGTGCATGGGAAATAGGGCCTGGGAAATGAATATTCAAGGCTACACGTGCTATCGTAAGGAGAGACAGACAGGCAGAGGGGGTGGGGTGGCCATGTTGGTAAGGGATGATATTCTGTCCCTTGCGCGGGGGGACCTAGAATCAGGGGATGTAGAGTCAGTGTGGATAGAGCTGAGAAATACTAAGGGTAAAAAGACCCTCTTGGGAGTTATCTACAGGCCCCAAACAGTAGTCTGAATGTCGGATGTAAGTTGAATAGGGAGCTGAAATTGGCCTGTTTCAAAGATGTTACTACAGTTGTTATGGGGGATTTCAACATGCAGGTAGACTGGGAGAATCAGGATGGTATTGGTCCTCAAGAAAGAGACTTTGTGGAGTGCCTCAGAGATGGATTCTTAGAACATCTGGTGCTGGAGCCGACCAGGGAGAAGGCAATTCTGAATCTGGTATTGTGCAACGAACCAGAATTGGTCAGGGACCTCGAAGTGAAGGAGCCATTGGGAAGTAGTGACCATAATATAATAAGCTTCAATCTGCAATTTGAGAGGGAGAGGGTAAAATCGGAAGTGACAATATTTCTGTTGAATAAAGGGAACTATGGAGCTATGAGGGAGGAGCTGGCCAAAGTTCAATGGTGCAATACCTTAGCAGGGATGACCGTGGAGGAACAATGGCGGATATTTCGGTGTATAATGCAGAAGTTGCAGGATCAGTTCATTCCAAAAAGGAAGATAGATCTTAGGAGGAGGCATGGGTGGCCGTGGCTGACGAGGGAAGTTAAGAAACATATAAAGTTAAAAGAGAAAAAGTATAACATAGCAAAGATAAGTGGGAAAACGGAGGACTGGGATTACTAAGAAGGAAATGTGCAGAGAAAAAAATGAGGTACGAATGTAAACTGGCCAATAATATAAAGGAGGATAGTAAAAGTTTTTTCAGGTATGTGAAAGGCAAAAAAATGGTTAAAACTAAAATTGGGCCCTGGAAGACAGAAACAGGGGAATATATTACGGGGAACAAAGAAATGGCAGAGGAATTAAATCGGTACTTCAGATCTGTGTTCACTGGGGAAGACACAAGCAATCTCCCTGAGGTAACAGTGGCTGAAGGACCTGAACTTAAGGGAATTTATATTTGCCAGGAATTGGTGTTGGAGAGACTGTTAGGTCTGAAGGTTGATAAGTCCCCAGGGCCTGATGGTCTACATCCCAGGGCACTGAAGGAGGTGGCTCGAGAAATCGTGGATGCGTTGCTGATTATTTTCCAGAGTTCGATAGATTCAGGATCAGTTCCTGCGGATTGGAGGGTGGCTAATGTTGTACCGCTTTTTAAGAAAGGTGGGAGAGAGAAAACAGGAAATTATAGACCAGTTAGTCTGACCTCAGTGGTGGGAAAGATGCTGGAGTCTATTATAAAGGATGAAATTATGACACATCTGGCTAGTAGTAACAGGATAGGTCAGAGTCAGCATGGATTTATGAAGGGGGAATTTTTTGAGGATGTAACTCTGAAGATGGACGAGGGAGATCCAGTAAATGTAGTGTACCTGGACTTTCAGAAAGCTTTTGATAAAGTCCCACATAGGAGGTTAGTGAGCAAAATTAGGGCACATGGTATTGGGGGCAAAGTACTAACTTGGATTGAAAATTGGTTGGCTGACAGGAAACAAAGAGTAGTGATAAACGGCTCCATTTCAGAATGGCAGACAGTGACCAGTGGGGTACCGCAGGGATCAGTACTGGGACCGCAGCTTTTAACAATATATGTTAATGATATAGAAGATGGTATTAGTAATAATATTAGCAAATTTGCTGATGATACTAAGCTGGGTGGCAGGGTGAAATGTGATGAGGATGTTAGGAGATTACAGGGTGACCTGGACAGGTTAGGTGAGTGGGCAGATGCATGGCAGATGCAGTTTAATGTGGATAAATGTATGATTATCCACTTTGGTGGCAAGAATAGGAAGGCAGATTACTACCTAAATTGAATCAATTTAGGTAAAGGGGCAGTACAGAGAGATCAGGGTGTTCTTGTACACCAGTCAATGAAGGTAAGCATGCAGGTACAGCAGGTAGTGAAGAAGGCTAATAGCATGCTGGCCTTTATAACAAGAGGGATTGAGTATAGAAGCAAAGAGGTTCTTCTGCAGCTGTACAGGGCCCTGGTGAGACCACACCTGGAGTACTATGTGCAGTTCTGGTCTCCGAATTTGAGGAAAGACATTCTGGCTATTGAGGGAGTGCAGTGTAGGTTCACGAGGTCAATTCCTGGAATGGCGGGATTACCTTACACTGAAAGACTGGAGCGACTGGGCTTGTATACCCTTGAGTTTAGAAGACTGAGAGGGGATATGATTGAGACGTAGAAGATTATTAAAGCATTGGACACTCTGGAGGCAGGAAACATGTTTCCGCTGATGGATGAGTGCCGAACCAGAGGACACAGCTTAAAAATACGGGGTAGACCATTTAGGACAGAGATGAGGAGAAACTTCTTCACCCAGAGAGTGGTGGCTGTGTGGAATGGTCTGCCCCAGAGGGCAGTGGAGACCCAGTCTCTGGATTCGCTTAAGGAAGAGTTGAATGGAGCTCTCAAGGATAGTGGAATCAAGGGTTATGGAGATAAGGCAGGAACAGGATACTGATTAAGGATGATCAGCAATGATCATATTGAATGGTGGTGCAGGTTCGAAGGGCAGAATGGTCTACTCCTGCACCTATTGTCTATTGAATTTGCCTTTGTCAAGGATGTGTTTATGGATTGTTACTATATTGGAACAGTTAATTAGTAGTCGTTAAGCATTTCAATTGAGTTACAATTAAGCCAATTTTGTTTTGTCTGTATTTTAATTAGTATATGTATAAGGTGTGTTTTGTTTCAACTGTGGCAGTCTGATCAATCAAATTGCATCCAGAACACACCACCTTACACTTACTTTAAAGTAAGAAAAAGTTAAGGCTTAGACTATCTTAATACATTTTGAGGCAGCTAGGCCTGGTCTGTAACAAATATCACCCCTTCACTGTGGACCTGCAATTTTAGTACGATGACTCATTATTCTGGATTTCCCCATTGAAGCATTGTGCTTGTACCCTTTTGAATCCTTTAATCATTTTAATAGGAAAGCTCAAGCCACGTTTACAGAACCTGTCCTGATAATTTAATCCTTTAAACTCTTATTTTATTCTAGGAGATGTACACTGTAATTCTTTCAAAATCAGTATTTATTTCTTGTGATTTTGTGTTCAAATCTCTTTGTACCCACCTGCTTTGCCCGAGCTTTCTTTCTAACAATAATGGTTTCTGTTCAGCAGTTCTTAAGGTGACTCATCATCATCTTCTCAGGGAAGGAAAAAGTCCCGTTCTCTTTGAAAATCCGTGCATTGAATATAAATATATTTAATCTTGCTGATGAATAATTTCAAATGAGAAAACCTTAGCTTCTGTTGTCTTTCAACATATGTTGTAGCAGAAAGGCCTAAAACACAATGATTATTTTAAGAGACAAATTTGATTGAGGACTGTTTCCCTCTGAAAAGTGTAAAAATAAATGTTCCTGTACTAAGAATGGTTTTTAGTCTTTAAATCTTTTCAGAATTTGATAAATTTTGGGGTTTTTTCAATGTCTTCCAAATAGTTAATTTTTATTGGCACTAACAATGGTCATGGGAGTCATTGCAAACTGCTTTCACTGGAAGTTCTGGCTCACGTTTTGCTGCTGTTAAATTCCATCAGCCCACAGCGGCGGCTCAGACAGTTCTTTTAGATTTGCTCACTCTCTATTCAGTCTGCCTAGGCTATTTTTGTACTGGTGATGAGCTCTGTTTACCCTGTAATTTTACTATTTTAGTGCCAATGAATTGTTCTGTATGAATATGGTCTCTGTGGCTTGGCCTGTCCATTGTGCATTTATAAGTAATTAAGAATCTGTGCCAACAAAGTCACTGGAACTTCAGACTCTTTGAATAGATTGTATCTCTACTCTGAGTGATTACTGATTAATTCTTTGGAAGTGTGGTAGGTCTCGCTCATGAATGATTTTTTTTTAATAGTTGTAGGTTGTCTACTGCTAGTTCATAAATGTAACTTTTCTGAAAGTACAAGATGAAACTTAGTGAAAAGTAGGACTTTGTAAAGTTTTGACTAGTTTCTATTATGAAAGTTGATAGTGAAATTCAAAAATGTTCGTAAAGGCATAACTAAAAGCATAACCAAAAACAATGATAGACCAACAATCAGCATTCACATTGTATCGTGGCAGTCATGGCATGATTTATGGTGAATTGAATTTATACCAGAAAGTTTTATAATCAAAGCTTCTCAGGCTAACTACGCCTTTTAAAAAATTTGCATTTATACCTGCGTTTTGGTGGGTACTAAATACATTCAGTTTGATTGCACTGGAAAATATATTTTTAGTTCTTGTATGCCCACAACTTGAAGAATGCTGAATTCAAAGTACATAGTTCCAAGCAATGACTTATTATGTATGCATGAAATTTGAGATTTTCTCTCTGTGCATGTAGAAGTTTTGAGTAATGAATCTTTGAGTCATTGATCTTTAATTTTTGTCTAATGTCCTTTAAGGAAGGAAATCTGCCATCCTTGTCTGGTCTGCCCTACGTGTGACTTCAGACCGACAGCAATATGCTTGACTCTTAACTGCCTTCAAATAGCTTAGCATCTTAGTTTGAGGTCGATTAGAGACAGGCAAAAAATGTTAGCCTTGCCAGTGATGCCCACATCCCATGAAAAAGAAGAAAAACAAATGCTTTGGTTCCATACAGCAAGGAGAAAATATTGTTTTCAATTTAGCCTCACATCTAATTTCAGTCAGATTATCAGTCTGTTCCATTCCAGAGACTTGAGTGTAGAATCTAATCTGGGTGTTACTTAATGTGCCTCCATTTTAGAGAAGTATTACTCAAGACTTTCTTGCATGAAAGCTTCTATGACACCATTTGAAGAGTAGCTGGAGAGTTTTCCCCCATCCTATTGAATATTTATTCTTCAATCAATTTATGTGCCTATTATCTTATTGCTTTGTGTAAATTGGCTGTAGTGATTGCTGTTGTGACTACATTTTCAGGTCCTTTGCCTGTAAAGTGCTTTATGATGTACTGGTCGTTCTGTTAAAATGCATGTTTCATCAACGCGAATTCACTAGCACAATTAACGAATTGGAGTACTGTTTCTAAAAGTGCAAAGATTTAAAAAGTGTGTTGGCTGTAACACGATGACAGTGCCAATACTTTAAGTGCTGTTTCTAAAGCATGATTTTTCTATAATGCAGGAGTGCACAAGAATGCAACCATCGCATTATAGAAGAACTGACTGTACTGAGGTTGTGGGAGGTGCTATATAAATGCAGGTTTTAGATGGTTGTGAGCCTGAAATTTACGCATTGATCTGAGGACCTTAAAACTTTAACTCTTTAGATTTGATTTGCATTTTACAGCTTACTTGAAGTGACTTTTCATTTATATGGATAAGTGTAATATTGAGGAAGCTTGTAACAAGTTGCAAGAAGGCATGCTTATATTTATTTTACCGTAGTTATTTTACTGTAATTGGCGTATAAATTTCTACATCGATGAGTGAAGTATTACACATTAGTAAGAAAGACGAGGAGGTTGCATTCTTGAAAAATAAAAATTTGAATAGGATTGAGGAGAAAGGCAATCTGGGAGGACAAATACACTACAGTAAGTAGCAATGCAGTTGAATAAGGTCATCACAAAATGTTTGGTTATAATCTGTCAGGAAAGGCTATGTTTCTGTTCTTAAAATGGCTTAAGGGGTTACTTAGTGGGGGGCCTTCTAAAATTAATCAAGGGTTTGATGGAATGAATGCAAAATGTTTCTGCATGGAGGGAAGGGTAGAACTGAATAGAATGTAGTTATCCTGAAATCAATTGAGGAAATAAAAATTCTCTACCTAGAAACTGTGAAGATATGTTACTTCGTACTGTAGGGAGTGGTTAATGCATTTAACAGATGCTAAGCAAGCAGATTAAATCGAAGTGAGGTAAGTAGAGGCGGGCACTATAGCATCATTTAAGATGTATCTAGACAGATACATGAATGGGCAAGGAGCAGAAGGATAAAGATCCTTGGAAAATAGGTCCAGATGGAGGATCTGGATCAGCGCAGGCTTGGAGGGCTGAAGGGCCTGTTGCAGTGCTGTAATTTTCTTTGATTAATCTGACAATGAAAGACTGAATGAGCCTACACTAAACCATTACTGGGCTGTTTGGGCTAAATAGCCTGTATGTTGGGTAACAAGTAAACCAGTGCATTTAATAAAAAAATTCAGTAATTTATCCCGAGAGAACCCAATAAAATCTTTTATATTTGAATATTTTGTTTAAAATCACAAATGTGTCTCACTGACTTTTGCATTTTAAAATCACTCTTTCCCCCCCCCCAAGAGCTTTTTTTTTGAAGGAATACATCAGGATTTCAATTTCAAATTTATATTTATCCTTTTAAATTTAAGTCATCAGTAAAATGACGGAAGGTGTCATCAACTGCTGCCTCACAGCACCAGGGTCCCAGTTTGATTCCAGCCTCGGACAACTGTCTGTATGGTGTTTGCACGTTCTCCCCGTGTCTGCGTGGGTTTCCTCCGGGTGCTCCGGTTTCCTCCCACAGTCCAAAGAAGTGCAGGTCAGGTGAATTGGCCAGGCTAAATTGCCCATAGGTTAGGTGCATTAGTCAGAGGGAAATGGGTCTTGGTGGGTTACTCTTCGGAGGGTCGGTGTGGGCTTGTTGGGCCGACAGGCCTGTTTCCACACTGTAGGGAATCTAATCTAATCTAATAGTGCTATCAAGCAGCACCTGTTCAGCAATAACACGCTCCGTGACGCACAGTTTGCATTCCACCAGGGCCATTCAGCTCCTGACCTCAGTGCAGCCTTAGTTCAAACATGGACATAAGAGCTGAATTCCAGTGGTGAGGTGAGAGTGATAGCCTTTGACATCAACGCCACGTTCGACTAAGTATGGCATCAAGGAGCACAAGCAAAGCTGGAGTTAATGGGTATTGGGGCAAACGCTCTGCTAATTGGAGTCATAAGGGTCACATAGTAAGATGGTCGTGGTTGTTGGTCATTCATCTCAGCTGCAGGCCATCTTTGCAGGAGATGCTAAGGGTGGTGTCCTAGTTCAAATCATCTTCAGTTGCTTCATCAATGACCTTCCTTCCATCAGAGGGTGGGATGTTCACTGATGAATGAATATGCAATGTTCACACACTGTAGAAGTCAATGTTCAAATGCAACATGTTCTGGACAATAGCCAGGCTTGGGCTTACAAGTGGCAAGTAGCATTCGCACCAGACAAATGACCGGCATTGCCCATCTCTCAATAATAGACAAGCTAGCCATTGAGTGGTATTAACATCACTGAATCTTCCACTATCAACATCCTTGGGGTTACCATTGACCAGACATTCAACTGGACTCACCATATAAACATAGTGGCTTCAAGAAGAGGTCAGATGCTCGGAATACTGCACGAGTAACTCAACTCTTCACTCCCCAAAGCCTCTCCATTATCTACAAGGCACAAGTCAGGACTGTGATGGAGTAGTCCCCATTTGTCTGGATGCAAATTGGTGCAACTTCAATAACACTGAGTTTGAGAGTATTCAAGACAAAGCAGCCCCCTTGATTGGCATCACATCCACAAACATTCACTCCCTCTGCCAATGGTCAGTAACAGCAATGTGTACTGTTTACAAGATGCAGAAGTTCACTAAAGATTCTTAGACGACACATTCCAAATCCTCAATCACTTCCATCTAGAAAGACAAGGGCAGCAGGCATATGGGGCCACCACTACCAGCAAGTATCCTCCAAGCCACTCACTTGACTTAGAAATATATTGCTGTTTCTTCACTGTCTGAGTCAAAATCCTGGAATTCCATCCCTAAGAGCATTGATGGTCTACCATGTGGAATGCAGCAGTTCAAGAAAGCAGCTTGTTACCACCTTCTCAAGGGCAAGTAGGGACAGACAATAAATGCTGGCCAGCCAACGTTGTCCACCTCGCACAAGTGAATAAAAAAAACTAAAATGCAGTCTCTGTGAAAGTAGTTGGGAGACTCTTTGTTTGGTCTTTTGTTGCAGTTTCAAACTCTTTGCCCATTTTCCCCATCAAAAGACAATGGCATAAATTATTTTTGAAATGTGTTTTGAATAAAAATGTTGTGGTTTCACTAGTAGGTGAATGGTTATTGACACTTGTCTTGGCTTTCAGGCAGTTGATTAACAATGTCTGGACATTCAAGAGGCACCTAACACCTACTGTTGACAAGCAGAGAAAAACAAATGGCTTTTAAAAAGCAAGACCAAAGCCAAAATGGTTAGCCACTGCACACTGTAAGGCTGTCAACACTTCTCTTCAGAGATTTTTTAACATCAAGTATTCACAACAAAATAACAGAATTTTGTCTGCAGTAGTCTCTTCAGTGTATTCTGCATTTTTCACCTAGTTTGGAATAAAGCAGTTCACATAGGCAAAGTGATACTCAGTTGTATTAATCGATCCCTACTTTGGAGATGTGAAAGAAATTTGAAAATATGACATGCCAAATTCTGATTGTGAGCGAGATGGTTTCATTCTCAGAATCCTGAATCACGCTGCTATGCTTAGATACAAGGGAGGGGGGTATAGACTTCTATAAGGAGCAAGTCAGCAGATGTCTTATATCACTGAGTCTTGGTAGATATCTGCGGCAAATCTGAATTTGTACAATCCTGAAAAAGCACCCTTAGCGCTAAATTCTGGTCTAACGAAGACCTTTCTCAAAAACAATATATTGAACCAATATGCTTAGAAATGGCTTCATCTTTTAAACTGTGCTTAAAATAGTCTCATAGCGAATGAGTCCATTTCTAATGTGTGTAGAGTCTGAGGAGATAGGGGAAGTGCCAAATGAATATTTTTCATCAGTATTCACATTGTCTTTTTCCAGTGTTGTTGAGGAGAATGCTGAGATACAGGCTACTAGATTAGATGGGATTGAGGTTCACAGGGAGGAGGTGTTAGCAATTCTGGAAAGTGTGAAAATCTGTAAATTCCCTGGGCCGGATGGAATTTATTCTAGGATTCTCTGGGAAGCCAAGGAGGAGATTGCAGAGTCTTTGACTTTGATCTTTGTCAGCATTGTTTACAGGAATAGAGCCAAAAGACTGGAGGATAGCCAATGTTGTTCCCTTGTTCAAGAAGGGGAGTAGGGACAACCCTGGAAATTATAGAACAGTGAGCCTTACTTCGGTTGTGGGAAAAGTGTTGGAAAAGGTTATAAGAAATAGGATTTATAATCATCTAGAAAGGAATAAGTAGATTAGGGCTAGTCAGCACGGTTTTGTGAAGCTCATGCCTCACAAACCTTATTGAGATGGTGACCAAACAAGTGAATGAGGGTAAAGCAGTTAATGTGGCATATATGGATTTCAGTAAGGCGTTTGATAAGTTTGCCTGCCGTAGGCTATTGCACAAAATATGGAGGCATGAAATTGAGCGTGATTTAGTGGTTTGGATCAGAAGTTGGCTAGCTGAAAGAAGACAGAGGTTGGTGGTTGATGGGAAATGGTCATGCTGGAGTTCAGTTACTAGTAGTGTGCCACAAGGATCTGTTTTGGGGCCACTGCTTTTTATCATTTTTATAAATTACCTAGATGAGGGTGTAGAACGATGGGTTAGTAAATTTGCAGATGACACGAAGGTCAGTGGAGTTGTGGATAGTGCTACAGAGGGACATAGGTAAGCTGCAGAGCTGGCTGACAGGTGGCAAATACAGAAAAGTGTAAGGTGATTCACTTTGGAAGGAGCAAAGAGTACTGGGCTAATGGTAAGTTTCCTGGTCATGTCGATGAGCAGAGAGATCTGTGTCCCTGAAAGTTGCCACTCAGGTTGATATGGTTGTTAAGATGGCGCATGTTCTCTTTTATTAGGAGAGGGCTTGAGTTTGGAACCATGAGGTCTTGCTGCAGCTGCACAAACTCTGGTGTGGCTGCACTTGGAGTATTGCGTACAGTTCTGGTCACTGCATTGTATGAAGGATGTGGAAACTTCCTTAATTGAGTGGATGTGGAAACTTCCTTAAGTGACTTAATTGAGACCTATCAGATAATCAGAGGGTTAGATAGGTTGGACAGTGAGAGCCTTTTTCCTCAGATGGTGATGGCAAGCATATGGGGACATAGCTTTAAATTGAGGGTGATTGATATAGGACAGATGTCAGAGATAGTTTTTTTTACTCAGAGTAGTGGGGCGTGGAACGCACTGCCTGCAATTGTAGTGTACTCGCCAACTTTAAGGGCATTTAAATGGTCATTCCATACACACATGGATGAAAATGGAATAGTGTAGGATTGATAAGCTTCAGATTAGTTCCACAGATCTGTGCAACATCGAGGGCCAAAAGCCCTGTCCTGCACTGTTATGTTCTATGTTCTAATATTGTCTTTTCACAATGTGAAGGAAGAGATGCAGAGCAGTTGGAATCTGCTGTGAAAGACCTCAGCATGATAACATAAAATATTTTTTTACTTTTCTTTTGGTGCAGTTTTATTGGGACTTAAATTATTGGTTGAAATGTGTCATTTGGTCAGCTCCCAATGCAGCAACTATTTCCCTTCCCAAGGGAATACGCACGTCGGCATATTCCTCAATACAAATGTGGTGATTTGAATTATCAGATTCACTGTTCACTTTATTCCATTCCTACATTAGAGACAGTTTAGATGATACTATTTCTTTTCAGAGTAGATATGTTAATAAATATGTTTATAGTGGAAACAAAGAAGTAAGCAAATTAACAAATCTTTCCCTATTAGCTAGAGGGTGGGCACGGTCATTCAGTTCTTAAAACTGCACCAGAAAAGGAATGGTAGGTTCAAAAGGGGTGTAGTGAAGATTGACTACGAATGATACAGAAGTTTAAAGGCAAAGGGAACAGTTACTTATACATTAGAGAATCACAGGGGTTTTTTTGCAGTGCAGAAGGAAGCCACTCAGCCTGTTATGCCTATACCAACTCTCCAAAATAGTATCTCACCTCGTGCCATCCTCATGCTGATTCCCTTCTGAGCTGGACATTTTCTGCCACAATATCAAGCAATGTATTTGACACTTGTTGCAAACACAATTTTTCTTTCATATACCTTTTTTGTTTCTTTTACTTTTAAACCTGTGCCCTCTTGTCCTTGATCCTTTCATGAGTGGAAACTTTTCTACCACTGAATCTCCAGGATCCCTAATGAATTCGATTACCTCAGTTGGAACTACTCTCAGCTTTCTCATCTCCAAAAACAGCATTTGCAGCTTCTTCTGATCTGTCTTCATAACTGAAATTCCCTATCCCTGGAAACATTCCCATAAACCTCTTCTGCACACTGTCCAATATCGTTGCATTCTCCTTCGTTCTCCCCCATCCCGAGAAATGGATATAAGATTATAGCTGAGACTGAGCTTGTGTCTTACAGAAATTCAGTATAGACTCCTTGCTCTTATACCCTGTGCCCCTATTATTAAAGCCTGCTTTATTAATACTGCTTTCACCAGTCCTGCCACTTTTGAGTTGTGCACATATTTACCTACCTTCCTCTGCTCCTGCTTTCCTGTAATTGTTGTGCCCTTTAATTTGTTTTATCACTGTTTTTCTTATCAAAATGTATCACTTCACACTTTGCATTGAACTTCAACTGCCACCATTCCGCCCACACTTCATCAATGTGTCTGTTCCATTGAAGTTCTTGCTACAGTTTACAATACTGTAGAAGGCTGAGGAGCAATTATTCGAGGTTTTTGTGGTTTTACTGAGGGTGTGACAAAGCACATACATTTATTCCACTAAGAGAGTCTAGAACTCTGGGATAATTCTGAACATTATAGCCTCAACACATTGGAACAAGGTAGTAGAAGTTTGGAACTCTCTACCAAATGCTGAGAGAGTTGAAGTTTTGAAATCTCAAGATTGGTTAGGTATCTGATGGATGCAGACGTCAAGAGATATGATGCCAAGGCTTAGAAATGCGGTTGAGGTGAAGATCAGAACAGCCTTGAGTGGCTGAGAAGCATTTTTCTTTTCCTGTGTTCCCAAGTCAACCTCCACTATGTGAAGTGTAGTCATCACCGATGGTCACAATTGATGAATGTCATCTAAATGAGAGATTTAATTATTCACAACGTGTATCTTTTTAATGGATGTTTCGAGAAAGATGAAGGTGGAATCCTGCAATAGTAGTCCTGTACTGCGTGTGAATGCAGTTGGCAGCATAAGGACTGGAAAGACTGTGTTATGTAAAAGTTGAAAGTACCAGAAGGTAGGATGCACCATCAGACAAGTTGTAGCTTGTTCTTTGCCAACCTGTGTAACTACAACCCTGCTGATTTAAGGTTCTCTAAAATATTACCACTTTGGCTTTGAAAACTTTGGCTTTTAGGCTAATGCTGTTTCTTTTGACAATTGGTGTGTAACTGAGAATTAGAAAATTTAAGTGCAACAATTAGCAATCAGTTATGATGTGCTGTTATATATTTTCCAGAGGTCTAAATTTGTGCTTCACAGCAACTTGATAATGGTGTGAAATGTGGTATGGTTGAGGATGGTGGAAGTAGAGATAATCAATGACATTAATAGGAACTGGACAGGCACTTGAGGAAAAGTAAGTTCTAGAGCCATGGAAATACAATGGGGAGTGAGAGTGACAAGTACTGTACTGAGAATTGGTATATATTTTGGGCCACATGTCCGCATATGCCATTATGACTGAATTCTCACTCTCAACAGAATCGGAGACTTGGAAGTTAAATATAACTGCTAAAATTAAGCTCTGCTTCAGTATTTAAAATGCTGATATACAGACCTGGTACAGTTTTGTCCAGAATCCTCCAATGATCTGATGCGCAGCATGGTGGCTCAGTTAGCACTGCTGCCTCAGTGTCAGGACCCGGGTTCAATCTCGCCCTTGGCAACTGTCTGTGTGGAGTTTGCACGTTCTCCTCATGTCTATATCAGTTTCCAGCCACAGTCCAAAAACATGCAGGTTAGGTGGATTGGCCGTGCAAAATTACCCATAGTGTCCATTAGGCTAGGTGGGTTAGCCATGGGAAATGTGGGGTGACAGGGATAGGGTAGGGGAGTGGGTTTGGGTGGGATGCTCTTCCAGAGGGTTGGTGTGGACTTGTTGGGCTGACTGGCCTGTTTCCACATTGTAGGGATTCTATGATCTAAAAATCTGCTAGGTTGTGAACACAAATTGGTTGCTGTTGGAATCTGAAATATTCATTTCTTTAAACAATGATTCTGTTGTGTGAAATTCAAAATTTTGTTTAGTTCATTTTTTTAACTTGGTACCTGCAATTAATAAGTGTGTGTGCTTGGTTCCATTTAAGAAACTGCTAACTAAATAGACATTTAAAAGTTCCATCTGTAAATTAAGCCAATAGCTCTGCTCATCATAATTTATACCTCTTCTGTTATGCATACCTGAAGTAAACTTGGGGTGCTTTTTATACTATTTTTGCACATTGTCTATATCTCTTTCCGTAATGGTTAAGTTGTGGAAGGCTGTACACTAAGATCCACATTTGTGACTCCAGTGTTTTAATTGGGGCACTGACTCCACCGCCTGGGGGAAAAAAAAGCTGAGGATGAATTACCCCATAATGTTAGAACAAAGTCTCTATTGATGCCTGTGTTGGGCAGTGAGTTCGAGGTGGAGTAGGACTTGCAACAGGATTCAAAGTAAACAATTTCCTAGCAAAGTCTGTTTAAACAGCACACTACAGCAAAACAGATCATGTAAAGAGTGTCTGAAGTACAGCAAAAGCTCTCTACTAAAACTGCATCAACAAAGTTAGGGTGATTTTCTCCAGCAAAGTGCAAGGAAGGGAAGATAGTTGCATACAAATTATGCACATAAAATAAATTCCACTTTGATTAGATGTGATTAGGCCAGCTTCTCCTGTATTTCCATTCCAGCTGGGAATACTGCTGTTTATTTGTAGCCTTGTTTGAAATCATTGCTAATACCATTGCTGTTTGTGCTCAAATAAATTGTTAAGCCAATTAATGAGATAATGAAGCAACGACTTGAGTGCATGATTCAGTAGGTCGATGCATACATTCTAAAACAGGTGCCTACAGCATTATACTCAGCTATGTTAAATACAGTGCTTTCTCAAAGTTTGTGCACTGGAATGAAGTACAGTGGAACCTCAATCATCTGGCATTTGATTATCCAAATATCAGATTATCTGGCAAGATTGCCTGGTCCCAGTTCTTGGCTAAACTGTTATCCGGCATTCGATTAACGGAATGAAATACCGCCCACCCGTGTACTTCGGATAATCGCGGTTCCTCTGTAGTAGTTTTGCTCATGAGCTGAATACTTGTCATGCTTTTAAAAAGCTTTGAGTGTCTCTGGGTGGTGATCTGCAAATGAGCTTTTAGTACTTTCAAGTCAGAGCTTTATACAGGTAGTTCTTCTGTAACACGATAGTTGCAATCTTGTGCAACCCCGCCTAACGGCAAAATTGTGCTTAGGAACCATTGCTTCAAAGAATAGGCGATGTAAATGCGTTAGAGCCAACACGTTTAAAAATTCGCACTTTAGAAGCAATGTCTCCAGTTTGTCAATCGTGTTATAACAGAATGATCTGTATTGTAAGAAAATATTTAGTGTGATGGGCTTCCCAACTCTGGCTCATGCTTTTCAAAAGCTGCAGTGCACCATGAAGTAGGTTAGAACAAGGTGTAAACAATTTTATTCAAAGTGGATATGTAGAAATTATTTTAAATAATCTTTGTAAAAATTGGAAGTTTTCAGATTCTATCTTGGGACTTGGTGCTCTTAAAGATGTCAAAATAGTCTTTAAAAACTGCATATTTAAGCTGCCATGGACTCTCAAAAGTCCTGGAGCCACCAAACATGACATCATTTTAATTGCTGTTTGCAATCTATGGCCCAGAATCTCTGGCCCATCTTCCAAGAACTCATGACAATTACTCTTCTAGCCTTCAAGGGATGCACTTCTACGTTCTGTTTTACATGTAATATTCTTGCCCTTGAAATGTATCTTTTCATTTGGTGGAAATAGTGCCATGGGAGGTTTTCAAATATGAGAATTAAAAATTGTATGAACTGCAAGCGTTCTGCTTGAGGGCAGGCAGTAGTAATATTACTTGACTAGTGAGTGAGAGGCCCAGGCACATTCAAGCTCTGGGTGGAAGGGGCATGGATTCAAAGTCCTGCAAAGCTGCAGGTAGATATTAAATTCAGTTTTCAAAAAAAGTGGATGTGGAAGCTACTTTTCTAGAATGATGGCGATGAGGTGAATATTTATTGTTGCAACACTCATTCACCACAGCTCCTTTGCACGTTCCAAACCAATACCATCTAGAAGGACGAGGGAATGGGTATACATGGGGGCACCAAAGTTTGCAAGTTCTCCAAGCTGCTCTCCATCCTGATTTGGAAGTCTGATCCTTTACTGTTGCTGAATCAAAATTCTGGAACTCCTTCCCTAAAAGTCTTACCACATCAAATGGACTGCAGTGGTTTAAGAAAGCAGCCCACCACCACCATCACTAAGGCAATTAGGGATGGGCAACAAGTGACAGCCCAGCCTATGAAGCCGACATCCCTGAATGAATTAAAAATACATGTCCTTTAGGGAAGGAAATCTGCCATCTTTACTTGGTCTGTTTGCCTGGAGTCACATGTAGGACAGACTAATTGTTTGTCTGAAATGACTGAGCAAGCCTCCTGGTAAAGGACATTTAGGGGTGAGCAACAAATGTATGCCTTGCCAGTAACAGTCTCAACCCATGAAATAGTAGAGAATAGAAGTAATAAGATGAAGTTAACGTGAAGGAAACCACAATGTAGCAGCTACAGCTTGGCCTGTGATAATGCTAAGCTATCAACATTAGTTCTAATGTAAATATCCATAGCAATTTATAGGATATTGCTCTACTATTTAGTTTGTGTGTGTGTGTGTGTGTGTGTAGATCTAATCTTTCTCTTCCTTTTTACAGTTCTGTATTTACAATATGCATAGGGTCAGGTTTCCTGCAGTGAGATTGGATAACGAGAGTCTGGGGAATTAATAGAACAGTTAACTGCTGTGCTGTGTTCCTAATTGTGGTTGTACTCTGCCCTTGTACTAATAGCCTCCAACAAAACTGGAATGTGAAGTGCAACAAGTAGAACTTGAAGTGCAAAAGCTTTCATTTATGTCACCAGACCAGTGCCTTCAGTCAGATACTGCTCTTCTAAGCCTCAATACAAATGCTTCGTGCATTCTGTATTTGTTGGGCTCAAAACAAGGAGTCAAATGGATTTCACCCAAAGTATCAAGAATTTTACATTGACTTGAATAGAAATTTGGAATAAATAGTTTAATCTGAAGTGTCTTTTCTTTTAGGTGTTAACATAGCCAGCAGAACTAGAAAACATCTGAAACTTCAAATGTGGTTTTAGTTTGTTAATTACCGCTTGCATGATAAATCATACATCATTTATCGATCTTATTACCAGTTTAACTATGTGAAGTTTCTAGAAAGTTGTATGGGTCATTGCTGTCACGTAAAGCAACAAAAAACGTTTTTGCAACTTCTTGAAAGAATTATGTCTCAATGTCCCTTACTTAGCACCAGTGAGAACACAAATCTTTAACAGTGATTAAAGACAGCAACATGTTCTGATCTGTGAAGTATCCTAATTAGTTCTTCATTGCTGTTTATTCTGTACATTTGTCTCTTTGCCCTCCTACACCAGCTCCAATTCCATTGAAGCATTAAATCAGATTCTGTCAAATAACTGGAAAATGTTGCTTAATACCATGAACCTGTGCTTGTCAGTATGCCAAAAATATGTCAGGCTCCTGATCTGTAAAATGACCTTTCTTCATTGCAGCTTTTCCTTTCTTTTAATAACTGGGTTAATGCATTTATTGGGAACTGCATTACCTCTTCCCTTCCTTAGGAAGCTGGAGCTTGCACATTTTAATTTTTAAGTTTGACTTGAGTTTATAACATAGGCTATTGGGTGTTTGTTCACAAAAATGTTTTTGAATGTTTTGTGAAGAAAGAACTGACAGCATTGAGTTGTCATGCACAAGTAGCTTATATTGCTTAGTTTCCAGTCTTGTCCAAGCTAGACCTAGGGTGGTAAAATATTCTAATTCAAAAGATCAAAGTGAAAGACCAGTTGTACTTAATGTTTGATCACTGACAATAATTCCTCCTTTAACCCCATCCTAGTTGTGTTTTTAAAAGTGCACCTTTTAAGTGTGTCAGACCTTCTGGTCATAAATGAATATGCAAACTAGAGTTTCATAGATAAGTTTCTCCCGTGATCCTGAGCAGGTGTTCAACCTTCGTCCACCTGCCCTGCCCTGGCAGCTGTCTTTCTACAGTCTCTGTTAACGGAAAGTGGAAACTGACCATTTAAAGCTGTGTAGCAAACAGGTCTGTATGGGAATCTCCCAAACTAACCCAGGAGGTTGCAGTCAAACCTCCAGATAGTAATGTTCTATTTTTGAACTGTGATGTTGACATGAAAATGGAAATTATAGTGTCGATCCAAGAAGCAAGCCTTAAAAACTAATTTGAGTTTAAAACAAAACACAGGCAGCATGGTTGTTCACTGATTAGCACCACTGCCTCTCAGTGCCAGGTACTGGGTTTGATTCCAGCCTTGGGTGACTGTGTGACCTTGCACAATTTCCCCACGTCTGCATGCATTTCCTCTGGTGGCTCAGGTTTTCTCCCACAGTCCAGAATTTTGTGTGTTACGTGGATTGGTCATGTGAAATTACCCATGGTGTCCATGGATGTGCAGGCTAGGTGGATTAGCCATGGGAAATGCAGGGTTATGGGAATAGGTTTGGGGGGTAGGCTTGGGTGGGATGCTCTTCATAGGGTTGATGTGAAGTCGATGAGCTGAATGGCCTGCTTCCACACTGTAGGTTTCTATGATTCTAATGTTAAGTACAGTGATGAATATTGTGATCCATAATGATGGGGCAGTTGATGTGGCAGATTACATTTTCTTTTTTTTTAATGAAAGCTCTTATTTATGTTAACAGGTATCATTACGCCAACTTATTCTTGTTGTTTTCAAAAACCTTATACACCTAAAATTTTAACTACAGCTTTAAAAATGTGATCATATGTAGCTTTCACAAAGTCAGCTGCATGCAGTCGGTTCTGCTATAACACTCGTTTCTTCAGTGTGACTCAAGAATTTAGACCATTATTTGTAGAACATGAACTCTCCTTATCTGAATTGGCTATAATGCGATTCTGGTCCCGTTGGTTTAAATGGTACTGCTATTAAGTGACTTTCTTATAACGCAGGAGCACATGGGAATGGAATTATCGCATTATATCAGAACAGACTGTGTATGTGGGGGAAGATTAGAGTGGTGCTGGAAAAGCACAGCAGGTCAGGAGCATCCAAGGAGCAGGAAAATCGACATTTCGGGCAAAAGCTCTTCATTCATTCCTGATGAAGGGCATTTGCCCAAAACGTCAATTTTCCTGCTCCTTGGATGCTGCCTGACCTGCTGTGCTTTTCCAGCACCACTCTAATCTGGTCTCTGATTTTCTGCATCTGCAGTCCTCACTTTTGCCTGAAGTGGGGGAATCCCAGTGTGTTTAAATTACACAGTGGCTGATTTTGGTAATGTATTTAGCTACTAAAAACATACTTCGTGGCAAACAATTTGTGTGGGGGAAGGTTCTCGGAAATGAGCTTAATTTATACCAAAGCAAAGAGTTTTCTTGTTTCTGATGAATTAGAGCATTTTAGCTACCTTTCGTAAATCTACAAAGTTTGTTGGATTCGGTTTTAAAGATTTTAGAAACAGTTTTTCTTGCTGAGCCCTCAAGCTTCCTACAGTTGATGTCTGCGAGCTCAGAACATCCTGTTCTATATTTCATCAAAGCACCATGGATTATGGACGATATTATGCTTTTGATCATTGCTAATACTGAACTTATACCTAACTAGATAATGTACTTCTGCTGAAACAGTGAGAAAATCAACTCAAATTGGCAAGGAGCTCAGCACAAAGTGTCTTACTGTTTGCAACTGAATATCAATTAGGCTGACATTGCAAAAGTAAAGATCCATTACCACCACTGAGGCAAGGTGTAATTGCACTGACGTGTAAATATCACCTGATGAAGGAGCGGTGCTCAGAAAGCTAGTGATTCAAAATAAACCTGTTGGACTATAACTTGGTGTTGTGATTTTTAACAATGTAAATTGCTAGTCATGTTATCATGTAGAGTGATTGAGGAACCGTGAAGACTCTTTGGCCTGTAATGTCTGTGCTAGTTCTCTGTCCCATTCGTCCAAACTTTTTCTGCACAAATCTATTTTCTTTAGGTGCAAATGTAATTAATTGTTGAAAGCCATGTTGAATCTGCCTCCATCACATTGTCAGACAACGAATTTCAGATCTTTAAACCCTGGCATTTTCCATAGGTTACAGTTAATCTTTTGTTAATCATTTCAAGTTGGTATCCTCTGGTTCACAATCCTTCCATTCAATGCAAGTATTTTCACCCTACCCACTCTGTCAAGGCCTTTCATAATTTTGAGCACCTGTCAGTCTCTCAACCATTACTTGAGAAAAGTCCAAGCTTCTCTGGTCTATCCACAAAAATGGAGTGTCTTGTTCCTCAAACCATTCTCATAGAATCTTCTCTCCACCCTATCTGAAGTCTTCTCTTCCTTCCTCAAGTGCAGGGTTTGGAATTGCATATGATATTCCAGTTGAAGACAGAGTTTTCAAAATAACTAACTTTGCTTTGAATTCTATGCCTATTTATGAAACCCAGGACCTCATATGACTTTTCAACTGTTCTGTTATTCCCACCTAGCCTGCCACCTGAGTTCTTTGTGTGCATAGACCCATTTTTAATCTGTGTCCTTTGATATATCCCTTATTCATCCTACCTAAATGTAGCATTTGACACCTTTCTGCATTAAATTGTATCCCCGTATCTGTCCTCATGAGATTTATCACTATTCTTCTCTGTTTCCATACTTTCAAGTTTTTTCATCTGCAAATGTTGACACATTGCCCTATATACTCAGGTTAAATAACTAAACTAAAATGTCGACCCTATCCCAGGAACCCCCAATGCATATCATCCTCCATTCCAAAACAAAATTGTTCATTGGTATTCTGTTTATTGTGATTCAGACAACTTGGTATCTACACAGTCCACTACCCCTTTTATTCAGCAGTTTCAATCTACCAGCATGTCTGTGGCATGTTATCAGACATCTTTTAAAATTCCATGCAAAAGCATTACTGTCATCAATCCTCTCTCACCTCTTTAAACTCAGTCAAGTTAGTTAAACATAATTTTTCTTAACATATCAGTGCTGGCTTCTCTTAATTAATCCATATGTCTTAAATGATAGCTAGTTTATTGACCTGGTTTATCGTGTTTAAAGCCATTCCACCACTGGGGTTAAACTGGCCTGGAGTTGCAGACTTTTTTGAAGGCTGTAACATTTCAATGGTCAAGTCCTCTGACACACTCCTGTATCTAAGGAGGATTGAAAAATTCCAAGAAGTACCAGTTCTCCTTGAAAAGGCCTTGACAGAGTGGGTAGGGTGAAAATACTTGCTTTGGATGGAAGGATTGTTTACAATTTTGCCTTGGTATCCTCAGGTGGATTCTATACAGCCCCAGTGGCTTCTTAAATTTATACTATAACCAGTCTTTCTGTCACATTTGCTTTTATCCATTTTTATTCCATCTATTATTACATTTGTTTTAATGGAAAATTAGCTTGCTAGCATTTATGATCCCTCACTCAGTTCAGGGCAACTAGGGGCTTGCATTTTAGAGGGCAGTTAATAGTCAATCACATTTTGTGGATATGGACTCTTGTAGACCAGACCAGGTAAGACCACAGATTTCCTTCCCTAAACAGTGTTTGTAAGCTAGATATGGTTCTTATAGTAATCTGAGAGTGTTTCATGTTTACCGTTGTTGCAACTAGTTTTCAATTCCAGATTCATTTAATTGAAATTAAATTCTTCCAGCTGTCATAGTGGGATTTGGACTTAGTACTCAGAATATTTGCTTGGCTCTATGGGGTACTAGTTCACCAGCATTAACATTAACATTACACCAGCACCTACCTATCTAAGTTACTCCTCTTTCACTGTGACTTTGGTAACATCAGTCTTTGTAAAGACAGATGTAAAGACTTATGAAGTACCTCTGTCTTCTGAGTTGCCTTTTTATGTTAGCAACCAGTCTCTGCTCTTACTATCTCTTTACTGGTGCACTTCTCACTTCCTCTCTGAGCCTTTTATTTTCAATCTAGTTATCAATGGTAATTTTCACCAGCATTGTCTGACTCAGAATAGCATCTGTTTCTGCTTCATCTTACTTCCAAACTGCTGCACTTAATTCTCTTAATATCAACTGGGATGTAACATGGCTAAGTCCCTTGTTATCACTATTTCTGGTTCACACGATTTTGTTTTTGTTCCTTTGAGTTTTCTTTCAGGTTGACAGATGCATCCGGTAACCCTTTTTAACATTGAATGTAATGTATATGTTAGATTGTACTATAAATTAGATTAGATTCGATTAATTACAGTGTAGAAACAGGCCCTTCGGCCCAACAAATTCACACCGACCCTCCGAAGAGCAATCCACCCATACCCATTCCCTCTTCCTACAAATAAGAATTTGTAAAAGGAAATAGGGATGGAAAGCATAGAGGTGCACAATTTAGAAATATATTGTATATTCAGTACCTCCTAGAACTGTGTTGTAGGCCAGGCCAGCACTTGTTGCTCACGTCTATTCAAGCTGGTAGTAGGCTGCCACCTTGAATTCTGGATTAGTGGTGCTGGAAGAGCACAGCAGTTCAGGCAGCATCCGAGGAGCAGTAAAATCGATGTTTCGGGCAAAAGCCCTTCATCAGGAATAAAGGCAGAGAGCCTGAAGGGTGGAGAGATAAGCTAGAGGAGGGTGGGGGTGGGGGGAAAGTAGCATAGAGTACAATAGGTGAGTGGGGGAGGGGATGAAGGTGATAGGTCGAGGAGGAGGGTGAGGTGGATAGGTGGAAAAGAAGATAGGCAGGTAGGACAAGTCATGGGGACAGTGCTGAGCTGGAAGTTTGGAATGAGGGTGAGGTGGGGGGAAGGGGAAATGAGGAAGCTGTTGAAGTCCACATTGATGCCCTGGGGTTGAAGTGTTCCGAGGCGGAAGATGAGGTGTTCTTCCTCCAGGCGTCTGGTGGTGAGGGAGTGGCGGTGAAGGAGGCCCAGGACCTCCATGTCCTCGGCAGAGTGGGAGGGGGAGTTGAAATGTTGGGCCACGGGGCGGTGTGGTTGATTGGTACGGGTGTCCCGGAGATGTTCCCTAAAGCGCTCTGCTAGGAGGTGTCCAGTCTCCCCAATGTAGAGGAGACCGCATCGGGAGCAACGGATACAATAAATGATATTAGTGGATGTGCAGGTAAAACTTTGGATGTGGAAGGCTCCTTTAGGGCCTTGGATGGAGGTGAGGGAGGAGGTGTGGGCGCAGGATTTGCAATTCCTGCGGTGGCAGGGGAAGGTGCCAGGATGGGAGGGTGGGTTGTAGGGGGGTGTGGACCTGACCAGGTAGTCACGGAGGAAATGGTCTTTGCGGAAGGCGGAAAAGGGTGGGGAGGGAAATATATCCCTGGTGGTGGGGTTCTTTGCAGAAGGTGGAAAGGGATGGGAAGGGAAATTGAATTGCTGCTTCTGCTGTTGGTTATTTGATTACTAAGTTCACCTACTGTCGATGATTTGATAAAACCCAGTGACTTGCTGCTCTGTTTCAAATGATACTAACAGGATCTACATCTTTTGCAAATCTTGAGTCAAACACACAGGCCAGACATTTAGATGATTTTTCCCACAATCTAGTAGTTTCATGATCATAATGAATGAGATGAGCATTTTATTCCAATTTTATGAACATCAAATTTCTCCTGGCTTCTTGGTTGGATTTGAGTACATCACTTAAACATTAGTTCGGATCTCTAGATTACTGGTCCAACTACATAATTGAGCTACCATCCTTGTGTATTCTGCAGCTGTGCCTGTGAGAGCAGGTAAATGAAATGGCTATTCACAGATTTTAAGAGCCATTAAAAGTGTGAAGGATTGTATGTAATGTTTAATGTCTGGACACAGAATGGCTGGCCCACAGAAAACAGGGTGGTAGTTGATGGAAAGTATTTAGCCTGGAGCTCAGTGACCAGTGGTGTTCTGTAGGGATCTGTTCTGGGATTTCTGCTCTTTGTGATTTCATAAATGACTTTGATGAGGAGGTTGGGAAACTAAAGAAAGATTTAGACAGTTTAGGACAGTGGTCCAAGAAATGGCTGCTGAAATTTAATGTTGAGCAAATGCGAGGTCTTGCACTTTGGGAAAGAGAATACAGCGGAAACTTGATTATCTGAACGAGATGGGCAGGCACTATTTCGTTCAGATAATAGATTATTCGGAAAATCAATTAAATGTCTTTCCTTTGGGGCTCGGAGTTTTTAAAGTCTGGTCCTCGTTCAGGAGATTGCAGCATAACACTCTGTGTGACTCCGCCCCCCCCAATCCTGCCCCCCCGAAACCCCACCCCCCAGGACAAAGTGCGCGAGCCCCTGCCTCCCCTCCGCCACCCCCATTCCGTCCCCCGGCATCCGGACTGCACACCAATGATAAGACTGCTGCTGCTACTGCCTTCGTCAGGTAAGTCTCCAAATAACGTGCGCACACAACATTTTACTGGAACTTTTTGACAGGTTCCACGTTGGAGAGATTATTCCTGGGAAGCAGGGGTGGGTGGGGGGGTTTCGGGTGCACCCCTCTGTAGAACTCCAGGGAAAGTATGGGGAGAGAGAGAGGGCGGGAGGTGGGTCATTTGGAGACGGTGCCTGTTTAATCACTGTAAACAAAAGGCACGATCACTGTTGGAAGCACGTCTTTGATGTAATGTTTCTATCGGGACCTCGAGATCCCCTTCGGATAATCCGATTTTCAGATAATTGGTATTCGGGTAATTGAGGTTCCCCTGTACAGGCATAGATTAGTTTCTAAACAGTGAGAAAATTCATAAAGCCAATGTACAAAGGGATCTGGGAGTGCTAGTCCAGGATTCTCTAAAAGCTGACTTGCAGTTTGAGTCCTTGATTAAGAAAGTGAATGCAATGTTGTCATTTATTTCAAGAGGGTTGGAATATAAAAGCAGTGATGTGCTCCTGAGACTTTATAAAGCTCTAGTTAGGCCTCATTTCGAATACTGTGTCCAATTTTGGGCCTCACACCTCAGGAAGGACATACTGGCACTGGAGCTTGTCCAGCGGAGATTCACAAGGATGATCCCTGGAATGGTAGGCCGAACATACGATGAATGGCTGAGGATCCTGGGATTGTATTCATTAGAGTTTAGAAGGTTGAGGGGAGATCTAATAGAAACTTACAAGATAATGTATGGCTTAGAAAGGGTGGATGCTGAGAAGCTGTTTCCGTTGGGCGGGGAGACTAAGACCCATGGGCACAGCCTTAGAATTAGAAGGGGTCAATTTAGAATGAAAATAAGGAGACATTTCTTCAGCCACAGAATGGTGGGCCTGTGGGATTCATTGCCACAGAGTGCAGTAGAGGCTGGGATGTTAAATATCTTCAAGGCAGAGATTGATAAATTCTTAATGTCAAGGAATTAAGGGCTACGGGGAGAATGCGGGTAAGTGGAGTTGAAATGCCCATCAGCCATGATTAAATGGCGGAGTGGACTTGATGGGCCGAATGGCTTTACTTCCACTCCTACGTCTTATGGATTAGTAAGTTTACCACTGACACGAAGGTTAGTTGAGTTGTGGATAGTGTAGAGGGCTATTGTAGGTTGCAATGGGACATTGACAAGATGCAGATTTGGGCTAAGAATTGGCAGATGGAGTTCAGCCTGGAAAAGTATGAAGTGATTCATTTTGCAAGGTTGAATTTGAATGCAGGTTATAGGGTTAAGGACAGGATTCTTAGCAGTATGGAGGAACAGAGGAATCTTGGGGTCCCCAACCGTAGATCTCTGAAAATTGCAACCCAAGTTTTGAAGGTTGTTAAGGCGTACGGTGTGTTGGCTTTCATTAGCAGTGGGATTGAGTTTAAGAGCTGTGAGGTTACTATGCATCTCTGTAGAGCCCTGGTTAGACCGCACTTGGAATATTGTGTTCAGTTCTGGTCACCTCCATTATTGGAAGAATGTGGAAGCTTTAGAGAGTGTGCAAAGGAGATTTGCCAGGATGCTGTCTGGACTGAAGGGCATGTCTTATGAAGAAAAGTTGAGGGAGCTAGGGCTTTTATTACTGGAGCAAAGAAGGATGAGAGGTGACTAGATAGAGATGTACAAGATGATGAGGGGCATTGATAGAGTGGTTAGCCAGAGACTTTTTCCCAGTGTGGAAATGGCTTTCATGAGGTAACATAATTTTAAGGTGATTGGAGGAAGGCTTAGGGGTGAAGCCAGAGGTAGGTTCTTTACTTGGAGAGAGGTGGGTGTATGGAATGCACTGCTGCAGTGGTGGTAGAGTCAGATACATTGGGACATGGATGATAGTAAAATGAAGGGTATGTAGTGTTAGTTTGATCTGAGAGTGGGATAAAAGCTTGGCACAGCATCGAGGGCTGAAGGGCCTGTACTGTGCTGTACTATTTTATGTTGTTCTAAATCGAGGAGTTAAATTGCAAATACATGTATGGTGACAAAGTTTAGATATTTATTGATCTGCTGGTCTACATACCAATGTCACTGTGTTCAAAGTGGAATTTTGAAGTAGCTTGAATTTTAGTTCAAGAAACCTCCTTGATATTAGTAAATTTTTGTTCCAGGAATAAGAGTCGCTGTGCTAAGTGCTTCTGCATCTCCTTAGTCAGCTGCTTCCTGAGCACAAGATACTAAGAACTAAGTATAGCACATTAGGCACAAACCAAAACATTACTCTGGGAACTGCTGTGTCAATCAGCTTCAATGACATTCGGAAATTCACGTGTACCGCAACTTTGAAACTTGAAACTTATTTTAATTCCATTTTAGAGAATTCTGCTGTTCCTTTAGTGGTTTATAGACAGACTGTACTTGGATTCAAAATAACTGGCCTAATTGAAAATTGCATATGTCATTAATTTCCAGCAATAAATTATGCTTTGCACATGAAAAAAATTGTGTATTTCAAATTCACTTTATTTTAATCATGCCTATAGTTGTATTTAAATCTGAGTAAGTTTTTATGGTGGAAACTATTCCAACTCACCAATTAAAGAAAGCCTTCCACTTATAGAACTCCTTTTAAGACCCATCATGTCCAAGAGCACTGTACAGACCATTCTCTCACTTCACATAACATTCAAAGTTTTATATTCACAATCTTAGGCCAAAAGTCAAGGAGTTGAGTTTTCTCAAATTATTTTTGAGAAACTAAAATGTTTGATTTGGCTCTTAAAAGGTTGTTGCCATGTAATAATTTTAAAAACAGCAACTCTAACAGTTGCAATTTATACCCTAAAATTTATTATACAGCATTAAAGCAATGCAAATTTCATCCAACATAATATACGTATATACCCAAACTTAACTAAACAGTTTCCTGAATTGCTTCAGAATTATTCTGAATAATTCATTCAGAAAATGAATCACGTGCCACGTGATAGAGATTCGAGGAATAGGGAAAGAGAACACTTAAATGCGTGGCTACAGGGATGGTGCAGGAGGGAGGGATTCCGGTTTTTGAATAACTGGGGTTCTTTCTGGGGACGGTGGGACCTCTATAAACAGGATGGTCTACACCTGAACCTGAGGGGCACCAGTATCCTTGGGGGGAGGTTTGCTAGTGCTCTTGGGGGGGGGGGGGTTTAAACTAACTCTGCAGGGGCATGGGAACCCAGATTGTAGCTTCAGGGTGCAGGGCCTGGAGTGTAGGGAGGTTAGGAACATGGCATCAATTTCCAAGGAGGGTGTCTGTAAACAGGAAAGTGGCTTGGTGTGTATACTTCAATGCAAGAAGTATACGAAATAAGGTAGGTGAACTTGCAGCATGGGTTGGTACCTGGGACTTCGATGTTGTGGCTATTACGGAGACATGGCTAGAACAGGGACAGGATTGGCTGTTGCAGGTTCCAGGATTTAAATGTTTTAGTAGGGTCAGAGGTGGGGGTAAAAGAGGGGGAGGTGTGGCATTGCTTGTCAAAGATAGTATTACAGTGGTGGAAAGGACGATGGATGAGGACTTGCCATCTGAGGTAGTTTGGGCTGAGGTTAGGAATAGGAAAGGTGAGGTCACCCTGTTAGGAGTCTTTTACAGGCCTCCTAATAGTCCTAGAATCATTGAAGAAAGGATAGGGAAGGTGATTCAGGAGATGAGTGACAGTAATAGGGTGGTTGTTATGGGGGACTTTAACTTTCCTGATATTGATTGGGAAAGCTATAGCTCAGGTTCGTTAGATGGGTCAGTGTTTGTTCAATGTGTGCAGGAGAGTTTCCTGACACAATATGTAGACAGGCCAACAAGAGGTGAGGCCATACTGGATTTGGTTCTGGGTAACGAACCAGGCCAGGTGTTAGAATTAGAGGTAGGTGAGCACTTTGGGGATAGTGACCATAATTCGGTGATTTTTACTCTCGTGATGGAGAGGGATAAGTGTGTACTACAGGGCAAGAGTTATAGCTGGGGTCAGGGAAATTATGATGCGGTGAGGCATGACTTAGGATGTGTGGCTTGGAAAAGTAGACTCCAAGGCAAGAGTGTAAATGATATGTGGAGCTTGTTCAAGGAGCAACTATTGAGTGTCCTTGATAATTATGTACCTGTCAGGCAGGGAGGAAAGGGTCGTGCGAGGGAGCCGTGGTTTAATAAGGAATTGGAATCCCTTGTTAAATGGAAGAGGGCGGCCTATCTCAAGATGAGACGTGAAGGTTCAATTGGGGCGATTGAGAGTTATAGGGTAGCCAGGAAGGACCTGAAGAGAGAGCTAAGAGCAGCAAGGAGGGGACATGAAAGGTCCTTAGTCGGTAGGATTAGGGAAAACCCTAAGGCTTTCTATAGGTATGTTAGGAATAAAAGAATGACTAGGGTACGAATAGGTCCAGTCAAGGATAGTAGTGGGAAGTTGCGTGTGGAGGCGGAAGAGATTGGGGAGACACTGAATGAATACTTTTCTTCAGTATTTACTCAGGAACAGGGCATTGTCGTCGATGTGAATACTGAGTCACAAATAAGTAGAATGGATGGCTTTGAGGTATGTAGAGAAGAGGTGTTGGAAATCCTGGAAAAGGTGAAAATAGATAAGTCCCCTGGGCCTGATGGCATTTATCCTAGGATTCTCTGGGAAGCAAGGGAGGAGATTGCAGAGCCATTGGCCTTGATTTTTATGTCCTCTTTGTCTACTGGAGTAGTGCCAGAAGACTGGAGGATAGCAAATGTGGTTCCCTTGTTCAAAAAGGGGAGTAGGGATAACCCTAGTAACTATAGGCCGGTGAGTCTCACTTCTGTTGTGGGCAAAGTCTTAGAGAGAATTGTAAGGGATAGGATTTATGCACATCTGGATAGGAATAATGTGATCAAGGATAGTCAGCATGGTTTTGTGAAGGGCAGGTCGTGCCTCACAAACCTTATTGAATTCTTTGAAAAGGTGACGAAGGAGGTTGATGAGGGGAAAGCGGTAGATGTGGTATATATGGATTTTAGTAAGGCATTTGATAAGGTTCCCCATGGTAGGTTACTGCAGAAAATACGGAGATATGGCATTGAGGGTGAGTTGGAGGTTTGGATTAGGAATTGGCTGGATGGAAGAAGACAGAGGGTAGTAGTTGATGGCAAAGTTTCTTCATGGAGTGCCGTCACTAGCGGTGTTCCGCAAGGATCTGTTTTGGGACCATTGCTGTTTGTCATTTTTATAAATGACCTGGAAGAGGGGTTAGAAGGTTGGGTGAGCAAGTTTGCGGATGATACGAAAGTCGGAGGAGTTGTTGACAGTGAGGAAGGATGTGGCAGGTTACAGCAGGATATAGAGAAGCTGCAGAGCTGGGCAGAAAGGTGGCAAATGGAATTCAATGTAGCTAAGTGTGAGGTGATTCACTTTGGGAAGAATAACAAAAAGATGGGGTACTGGGCTAATGGTCGGATACTTGGTAGTGTGGATGAGCAGAGGGATCTTGGTGTTCATGTACACAGATCTCTGAAAGTTGCCACCCAGGTAAATAGTGCGGTGAGGAAGGCATATGGCGTACTGGCTTTTATTGGTAGAGGAATTGAGTTCCGGAGTCCTGAGGTCATGATGCAGTTGTATAAGACTCTGGTGCGGCCGCATCTGGAATATTGTGTGCAGTTTTGGTCGCCATACTATAGGAAGGATGTGGAGGCACTGGAACGGGTGCAGAGGAGGTTTACCAGGATGTTGCCTGGTATGGAAGGAAGATCGTATGAGGAAAGACTGAGACACTTGGGGCTGTTTTCATTAGAGAAAAGAAGGTTTAGGGGTGACTTGATTGAGGTGTACAAGATGATTAGGGGGTTAGATAGGGTTGACAGTTAGAACCTTTTCCCGCGTATGGAGTCGGGTATTACAAGGGGGCATAGCTTTAAATTAAGGGGGGGTAGATATAGGACTGAAGTTAGGGGTAGGTTCTTCACTCAGCGAGTCGTAAGTTCATGGAATGCCCTGCCAGTAGCAGTGGTGGACTCTCCCTCTTTATGGGCATTTAAGCGGGCATTGGATAGGTATATGGAGGATAGTGGGTTAGTATCGGTTAGATGGGCTTGGATCGGCGCAACATCGAGGGCCAAAGGGCCTGTACTGCGCTGTATTCTTCTATGTTCTATGTTCTAAAAATTATTCAGAATAATTCATCTCTGGTTTATGGATCCTTATCATCATCATCAGTATTAATGGAAAGAATAGTGGTATCATTTCACAAATGATCATCTTCTGCACCATCAAGTTCATTTGATATTCCAAATTTTAAAAACTGCTTTCAACAATGTTGAGAAAAAGTTCATTGCTCACATCTAAAGACCAATCACATCTAGGGCAGTACGGTGGCTCAGTGGTTAGCACTGCTGCCTCACAGCACCTGGGTCCCAGGTTCTCCAGCCTCTGGCGACTGTGCAAACTCCACACAGACATTCTCCCCATGTCTGCATGGGCTTTCTCTGGGTGCTCCGGTTTACTCCCACATCCAAAGATGTGCAGGTCAGGTGAATTGGCCGTGTTAAATTGCCCATAATGTTAGGTACATTAGTCAGACTCCTCCCTCCCCTTCCTAGACTCCTTCATTTCTATCTCGGGCGACCGAATCAACATGGACATTTACTATAAACCGACCGACTTCCACAGCTACCTAGACTACACCTCCTCCCACCCTGTCCCTTGTAAAAACGCCATCCCATATTCCCAATTCCTTCGTCTCCGCCGCATCTGCTCCCAGGAGGACCAGTTCCAATACCGAACAATCCAGGTGGCCTCTTTCTTCAAAGACCGCAATTTCCCCCCACACATGGTCGACGATGCTCTCCACCGCATCTCCTCCACTTCCTGCTCCTCCGCCCTTGAGCCCCGCCCCTCCAATCGCCACCAGGACAGAACCCCACCGGTCCTCACCTACCACCCCACCAACTTCCATATACATCGTATCATCTGTCGCCGTTTCCGCCACCTCCAAACGGACCCCACCACCAGGGATATATTTCCCTCCCCTCCCCTATCAGCGTTCTGAAAAGACCACTCCCTCCGTGACTCCCTCGTCAGGTCCACACCCCCCACCAACCAACCTCCACTCCCGGCACCTTCCCCTGCAACCGCAAGAAATGCAAAACTTGTGCCCCTCCCCACCTTACTTCCCTCCAAGGCCCCAAGGGATCCTTCCATATCTGCCACAAATTCACCTGCACCTCCACACACATCATTTACTACACCCGCTGCACCCGATGCGGCCTCCTGTATATTGGGGAGACAGGCCACCTACTTGCGGAACGTTTCAGAGAACACCTCTGGGACACCCGGACCAACCAACCCAACCACCCCGTGGCTCAACACTTCAACTCCCCCTCCCACTCCACCAATGACATGCAGGTGCTTGGACTCCTCCATCGCTAGACCATAGCAACACGACGGCTGGAGGAAGAGCGTCTCATCTTCCGCCTAGGAACCCTCCAACCACAAGGGATAAACTCAGACATCTCCAGTTTCCTCATTTCCCCTCCCCCCAGCTTGTCTCAGTTCCAACCCTCGAACTCAGCACCACCTTCCTAATCTGCAATCTTCTTTCTGACCTCTCCGTCCCCACCCCCACTCCGGCCTATCACCCTCACCTTATCACGCTCACCTTAACCTCCTTCCACCTATGGCATTTCGAATGCCCCTCGCCCAAGTCCCTCCTCCCTACTTTTTATCTTGGCCTGCTTGGCACACTTTCCTCATTCCTGAAGAAGGGCTCAGGCCCGAAACGTTGATTCTCCTGCTCCTTGGATGTTGCCTGACCTGCGCTTTTCTAGCAACACATTTTCAGCTCTGATCTCCAGCATCTGCAGTCCTCACTTTCTCCTACATTAGTCAGAGTCTGGTTGAGTTACTCTTCGGATGGTCAGTGTGGACTTGTTGGGCCAAAGGGCCTGTTTCCACACTGTAGAGAATCTAATCTAATGTCATCGTAGGGGTGGCAGGGTGGCTCAGTGGTTAGCACTGCTGCCTCACAGTACCAGGGTCCCAGGTTCAATTCCAGCCTTGGAACCAAAAATTATTCCAATGTAAAAGGTTACATCAGGTCACTATGAAATTATAAGAACTGGCATATCAGTCCAAGAAGATTGCATTCCAATGGCATTTTTAAGGTTTCTTCAATCATTAGTAAGCATGCAAGTGCAGCCAGTGAAAAGGGCAAATGGCAAGTTGGCCTTCATAGCAAGGATTCAAGTACAAAGTCTTGCTACAGTTACACAGGGCATTGGTGATACCACCTACATTGGAATAATTTTGGTTCCGATTTTATGATCCCTTCTCAAGGCTGTCATCTAGGCTTCAGCAATATTGGTCAGCTTACAATCGTTGTTTCATACAGAAGGGAGCTGAGGCAAGGCACCTTTCAGATCCAAGAGTGTGCTGACAAATAGCTTCTATATAGATCTCTGCCTTCAGAGGAATTTAATTACAATATTTTTCAGTATTCTAGTGCATAAAAAATGGCATTCCTGTTATAAATGGCATTCCAGTAAATGGCCCAAATTCTTCATTTGGGAATTTGTTGAAACAGGCTTCCTGAGACATTGTTTTATGGCGTTTATGTAAAAGGTCAATGCGCATGAAGGTTGGTGCTGATAATCAGTGACGTTAATTGTTTTACAATTTATTTGGTGGAAAGGAAGAAGTGTGCTGATAAAGTATTTAAATACTAAATATGAAAGGCTGCTGATTTGTCTTTGAAGTGATTTTACAATGTTCTGTTTTTTAATAAAGTTATGATTTCCTGCAGTTTTGCCCCATATTTGCTCACATCTATATTGTGCTTTTTAAGAACAAAAATTGTTCAAGTTCTGAATGTGGTCACGCTCAGTATGCAAGTTGCCAATTTCCTTTTACCTCACAAAAACCCAGGATTAGATTCAATGTTGGGGTTAACTTTTCTGCCAGACCATGCAAATATAATAAATAAAATGAAGATCTGTGAATATTGGAGATCTGAAACAAACAAAAACATAATTTGATGGAGAAACTCAGGTCTGACAGCATCTATAAAGAAAAAGAGTTAACTTTTCAAGTCCAGTGACCCTTTTTCAGAGCTCGGTTTATAACCTTTTCAATTTTACTGTGTATCTCTAAAGGGAGATCAGTTTTTTCAGATTTAAGATGCTCTTAAATATTTGCGCACTTGCTCCCAGTAAAATATTCTTGTTGTATTCTCTTTTCTACCCTTTCTGGACACATTGACATATCCACTTGCGTGAAATAAAAGAGCAGATCCATATCACCATTTTGAATCAACTGCCATAAATATGAGTTCAAAATGAGACTAACTTTGACAAAGAGTCAGTTAGACTCGAAACATCAGCTCTTTTCTCTCCTTCCAGATGCTGCCAGGCCTGTTGAGATTTTCCAGCATTTTCTCTTTTTGTTTCAGATTCCAGCATCGGCAGTAATTTGCTTTTATGGATATGAGTTCTCTCTTTTTTAAAAGGTTTTATTTGCCTTCCTTTCCTGAAGTTGCTGACATCCTTTAGGGACCACTCTGAATGTTCCAAAGGATATGTACTGTTGATTATTGAATCATGAAATTCGCCATAGTTCCGTCTCGTGATATTATCATCTCATCACGAATCACAGGATAAAATTGTGCCAGAGTTTTTGACCAATTTCTATTTTTCCTGGGGCCAGTTATAATTCAGCTGACAGTGCTGCAGAGATCAGCTAACCAGCACAGACCAGGAGTCAAGTCACTTTGTGGACTGAGAAGCACGAATCAAAAAGTCGTTTATGAAAATTCTGCTGAATTGGCAAGAAAAGATAGATTATTAGAAAAAAGGCTTCTTCTGTCTTTGATTGATGTGGGATTATTTTAAACTAAGAATTAAGTATTGATTAAATTAATTGATTGTTGACTAGTGTAGACTGAACTACTTGCAGGAATTATTGTATAAGTAGGGGCTTAATTGTTATATGCACCTTTGTGGAAATGTAGAATGGTTACTGCCTAGGAGGCTATTTGATCCACCGTGTAATGCTGGTCTTTTGTCGGAGAAGTTCATCTATTGCTGCAGGACTGCCATTTTTCCCGGTCCCCACAGATAACAATCCAATTCCTCTTCAAACATATTCTCAGGTAGTGCATTCCAGATACTAGCTAACTGGGCAAGTTGTTGGAGGGAATCCTGAGGGACAGGATATGCATGTATTTGGAAAGGCACGGACTGATTCGGGATAGTCAACATGGCTTTGTGCGTGGGAAATCATGTCTCTCAAACTTGATTGAGTTTTTTGAAGAAGTAACAACGGATTGATGAGGGCAGAGCAGTAGATGTGATCTATATGAACTTCAGTAAGGTGTTCAACAAGGTTCCCCATGTTTAGCAAAGTTAGAGCTCACGGAATACAAGGAGAACTAGCCATTTGGATACAGAACTGGCTCAAAGGTAGAAGATAGGATTGTGGTGAAGGGTTGCTCTTCAGACTGGACACCTGCGACCAGTGGAGTGCCACAAGGATCGGTGCTGGGTCCACTACTTTTCATTATTTATATAAATGATTGGATGTGAATGTAGGAGGTATAGTTAGTAAGTTTGCAGGTGACACCAAAATTGGAGGTGTAGTGAGCAGCAAAGAAGGTTACCTCAGATTATAAAGGGATCTTGATCAGATGGGCCAATGGGCTGAGAAGTGGCAGATGGAATTTAATTTAGATAAATGTGAGATGCTGCATTTTGGGAAAGCAAATCTTAGTAGGACTTATACATTTAATAGTAAGGTCCTAGGGAGTGTTGCTGAACAATGAGACCTTGGAGTGCAGGCTTGTAGCTCCTTGAAAGTGGAGTTGCAGGTAGATAGGATAGTGAAGAAGGTGTTTGGTATGCTTTCCTTTATTGGTCAGAGTATTGAGTACAGGAGTTGGGAGGTCATGTTGCGGCTGTACAGGACATTGGTTAGGCCACTGTTGGAATATTGCGTGCAATTCTGGTCTCCTTCCTATCGGAAAGATGTTGTGAAACTTGAAAGGGTTCAGAAAAGATTTACAAGGATGTTGCCAGGGTTGGAGGATCTGAGCTACAGGGAGAGGCTGAACAGGCTGGGGCTGTTTTCCCTGGAGTGTTGGTGGCTGAGAGGTGACCTTATAGAGGTTTACAAAATTGAGGGTCATGGATAGGATAGATAGACAAAGTCTTTTCCGTGGGGTCGAGGAGTCCAGAACTGGAGGGCATAGGTTTAGGGTGAGAGGGGAAAGATATAAAAGAGACCTAAGGGGCACCGTTTTCACGCAGAAGGTGGTACGTGTATGGAATGAGCTGCCTGAGGATGTGGTGGAGGCTGGCACAATTGCAACACTTAAGAGGCATTTGGATGGGTATATGAATAGGAAGGGTTTGGAGGGATATGGGCCAGGTGCTGGCAGGTGGGACTAGATTGGGTTGGGATATCTGATCGGCATGGATGAGTTGGACCGAAGGGACTGTTTCTATGCTGTACATCTGACTCTGACTCTGACTCTACTTGCTGCTTTAATAATGTCTTTAAAAAGCAACCATTGCTATGTTTTTCAATTACCTTAAATCTGTGGCCACTGATTCTCAATCCTTCTATCATTAAGAATCATTCTGCCTATCTACTCTGTCCTGGCCCCTCATCTCCCCATAACTTCCTCTTATTGAACAGCCTTAGCTTCTCCAGTCTATCTACATAACTGAAGTCAAAACCTTGCGTGAAAATTTAATCTTGTGAGTAACCACTTTGGATTCCTGCATGATTTCAATTTGGCATTTAGAAACTGGAGAAAACCTTAATTGCTGGTTACAATAGCTGAATCAGGATGTTCTAGATTTGCAAGAGGATAGGGAGGAGGCAAAATGACCATTTATATCGCAACCACTTAAGTCTGCGACAGCCCGAGGAAAACAGAAAAACAATGCATGGCTCTCGCTATTGAAGAAAACAAAATTTATCGGTGATGTGTAAATTTGTGGTCCAGCCACTTCCAGTTTATAGTGAGAAGGGCTCAACATTGCTGTTATCCAAGCAGTTTTCATGCTAATACTGGAGTATCAAAAATCTGTTGCCCTTTACTGCGACTCACTCTCAAAGAACCACCATGCTGTAAAATAAAAGACTTTTAAAAGTCAGTAAAGCAATCATTTTGCAAATATGTCACACAGCATCCCAGGATCTGTAAAAATTCAAGCTCAACTTTTGTGACCCATTTGAGTCGTCCAGTTTAATTTGAAATTTTCTTCTGGTGTGAAGAATGTTTTGAAAACTTATCCTCATAACCTTTTCTGAAGCACATTTGTAGTGTAAGAGTAGAAGGCTGTTGTTGCCAGTGTTTGTGAGGCTTTTGAAAGCCCAACAATTGTGGTGTTTTGAGATATGGAATCAAGCCAAGAGCTCTGAGTTCCAGTTTACAACTTGCGCTGAAAGGTTCTGTGTGGTATGTATGTGGAATGCATGCACCAAGACAAGATCTTGCCACGTAATTGCAGAACTTGAGCCGCCTTTCAGATGTGCAGCAGCTCACTGAGCTAGGGTGCCGGGAGGGGCTGAACTTCAGCTTAACTGTGAAACTGTGCCCCACCACAGATGATTAGTGTCATTTGTACTAAACTTCAAATTCTGCTGCTACTTTGAAAACAAAGAAAAGTAATACAGGTATTTAATTTCCTGTTTAAACCCACTCTATGGAACAGCTTGAGTTTTCAGCAGAAATGGGCAGATTTTCTAGCTATATTTTAAACTATAGCATAACAAGCTATATTTTTGTTGCTGATATTTTATTTTTAATTTGATAGTAATATGTTTATGCAGATGATTTTTATGACTGCAACAGTGTACTCATGATGTGAGATCTATCATTGTGCTGTTATGGAGTATCTATTGCTTGATATGTGAAGAGACAGCAGGTTAACACTGGACTCCATTTAATCTGTATCACTCTAATGCTCAGCTCATTCTTTCTTCAAGCACACCTTTTTTTCTCTCTTTGGAATAATAGGGAAGTGGCAGAAGGATTCACGGGTCATATAGTCTGTTGAACCATGTCATGATTACTCCTTCCACAGTGAAACTAAATGGTGGGGCTTTTGCGTCAAAGGTAGAGATGCTACTACTGTGTCACACTGCCTCCATAATGGCAGAATTGTATACATTCAACAAAAGGATAAAGATCAGAGTTAGACTCCTGGTTGATTCAGTAAATTGATCTGAATGTCCTCATTTTAAATTGCTGTTTCTGAGGATGCTACTGAAGAGTCCTGTGTTGCTGTATGATATGGACAGACACATTGGAACTAATAACAGAGGAAGGGAAAACGATGAGATTCTAAAGGGGGAATATAGAAAGTCAGGCAGGAATTTAAAAAGGAAGTCCTGGAGGTTGGTAATATCTGGAGTACTCCTGGTGCGATGAGCTAGTGAGGGTAGGAATAGGAGGATAGAGCAGATGAATGCGTGGCTGAGGACCTGGTATAGGGGAGAAGGGTTCACATTTTTTGGACAAGAAGGATGCATTGCACCTGAATTGGAAGGGGACTAATATATTGGCAAGGAGATTTGCTAGAGCTGCTTGGGAGGATTTAAATTAGTAAGGTTAAGGCTAGGGGTTGCTTAGGGGTGTGTGGGGTGCGTTGGGACCCCAGGGTGATAGTGAGGAAAGAGATCAGTCTGAGGCTGGTACTGTTAGGAAAAGGAGCAAATAAAACAGAGCAGGCAAGAACAAATCAGAGAGCAAGGTGGGACTGATAAATTAAACTGCATTTATTTCAATGCAAGAAGCCTAACAGGGAAGATAGATGAATTCAGGGCATGGTTAGGAACATGGGACTGAAATATCACAGCAATTACAAAGGCATGGCTCTGGGATGGACAGGACTGGCTGTTTAATGTTCCAGGGTACAAATGCTATAGAAAGGATAGAAAGAGAGGAGGAGGGGTGGTGTTTCTGATCCGGGATAGCATTATGATTATACTTAGAGAGCATATTCCTGGGAATACATCCAGGGAGGATATTTGAGTGGAAGTGAAAAGTAAGAAAGGGATGATCACCTTATTGGGATGGTATTATAGATTCTCTCCTCCTCCCCCCCCCCCCCCCCCAAAAAAAAAAACAGCAGGAAATTGAGGATCAAATTTGTAAGGAGATCTGTTATCTGTAAGAATAATAGGGTGGTTATGGTGGGGGATTTTAATTTTCCAAACATAGACCGGGACTGCCATCGTGTTAAGGGTTTAGATGGAGATGAATTTGTTAAGTGCGTAAAATAAAATTTTCTGCTTCAGTATGTGAATGTATCTACTGGAGAAGGTGCAAAACTTGATCTACTCTTGGGAAATAAGGCAGGGCAGGTGACTGAGGTGTCAGTGGGGGAGCACTGACAATTGGGGGGATGGTCAATTTTAATGCTATTAGGCAAGATCTTTCAAAGGTTGATTGGGGGCAGATGTTCGCAAGTAAAGGAACGGCTGGAAAATGGGAAGCCTTCAGAAATGAGATAACAAGAGTCCATGGACAGTACATTCCTGTTAGGGTGAAAGGAAAGGCTGGTAGGTGTAGGGAATGCTGGATGACGAGAGAAGTTGAATTTTTGGTTAAGAAAAAGAAGGAAGCATATGTCAGGTATAAACAGCAAAAGGGAAATCAAGAGGGCAAAAAGGGGGCATGAGATAGCTTTGGCACATAGGGTTAAGGAGAATCCAAAAGGATTCTACATGTACATTAAGGAGAAAAGGGTAACAAGAGGGAGAGAATAGGGCCCCTCAAAGATCAGAGTCAAAAGATGTCGTGGTGGACAAGCACAGCTGGTCAGGCAGCATCTGAAGAGTGGGAGAGTCCAGGTTTCGAGCATAAGCTATTCTTCATTCCTAGACCACATTTTTTGACTCTGATCTCCAACATGGGTGGCACGGTGGCTCAGTGTTTAGCACTGCTCCCTCACAGCACCAGGGTCCTAGGTTCGCTTCCAGCCTCAGGCAACTGTCTGTGTGGAGTTTGCACATTGTCCCCGTTTCTGCATGGGTTTCCTTCGGGTGCTCCACTTTCCTCCCACAGTCCAAAAATGTGCAGGTCAGGTGAATTGGTCATGCTAAATTGCCCATGGTGTAAGGTGCATTAGTCAGAGGGAAATGGGTCTGGGTGGTTTACTCTTCGGAGGGTCGGTGTGGACTTGTTGGGCCGAAGGGCCTGTTTGCACACTGTAGGGAATCTAATCTAATCTGCAGTCCTCACTTTCTTCCCTCGAAAGATCAGCAAGGCAGCCAATGTGTGGAACATGTTTCAGAGGCGGGGCTGCTGGATGTTTTAAAATACATAAAGGTGGATAAATCCCCAGGACCTAATCAGGTATTCCCTAGAACTCTGGAGGAAGCTAGGGAAGTGATTGTTGGGCCCCATGTTGAGATATTTGTTTCATCGATAGTCACAAGTGTGGTGCTGGAAGACTGAAGGTTGGTTAACATGGTGCTAGTATTTAAGAAAGGTGATAAAGAACCCGCCTCTGACATCCCCTCTATACTTTCCTCCAACCAGCTTAAAAGTATGACCTCTCGTGTTAGCCATTTCTGCCCTGGGACATAGTCTCTGGCTATCGACTCTATCTATGCCTCTCATTATCTTGTATAACTCAATTAGGTCCCCTCTCCTCCTCCTTTTCTCCAGTGAAAAAGTCCGAGCTCAGTCAACCCCTCTTCATAAGATAAGCCCTCCAGTCCAGGCAGCATCCTGGCAAACCTCCTCTGAACCCTCTCCGAAGCATCCACATCTTTCCTATAATAGGGCGACCAGAACTGGACGCAGTATTCCAAGTGCGGTCTAACCAAAGTTTTATAGAGCTGCAACAAGATCTCATGACTCTTAAACTCAATCACCCCTGATGTTGGTGTTTGGAGGGAATCCTGGGGTACAGGATTTACATGTATTTGGAAAGGCAAGGACTAATTAGGTATAATTCAACATGGCCTTGTGCGTGGGAAATCATGTCTCACAAACTTGTGCTTTTTGAAGAACCAACAGAGGATTGATGAGGGCAAAGCAGTAGACATGATCTGTATGGACTTCAGTAAGGCATTTGACAAATTCCTCATGGGGGATGGTTAGCAAGGTTAAATCTCATGGAATACAGAGAGAACTATCAATTTTGATACAGAACTGGCTCGAAGGCAGAAGACAGGGTGTGGTGGTGGGTTGCCTTTCAAACTGGAGGCCTGTGACTATTGGTGTGCCACAAGGATTGGTGCTGAGTCCACTGCTTTTTGTCATTGAACAAAATTATTTGGATGTGAACAGAGGAGGTATAGTTAGTAAGTTTGCAGATGACCCCAAAATTGGAGATGTGGTGGACAGTGAAGGAGCTCACCTCCGATTCCATTGGAATCTTGATCAGATGGGCCATTGGGCTGAGGAGTGGCAGATGGAGTTTAATTTAGATAAATGTAAGATGCTGCATTTTGGAAAAGCAAATCAGAGCAAGACATGTGCACTTAGTGTATATGTAAGGTCGTAGGGAGTGTTGCTGACCAAAAAGACCTTGGAGTGTAGGATCATAACTCCTTGAAAATGGAGTTGGAGGTAGATAGGACAGTGAAGAAGGCATTTGGTGTGCTTTTCTTTATCAGACAGAGCATTGAGTATAGGAGTTGGGAGGTCATGTTGCAGCTGTACAGGACATTGGTTAGGCCATGTTTGGAATATTATGTGCAATTCTGGTTTCCCACCTATCTGAAGGATGTGAAACTTGAAAGGATTCAGGAAAGATTTGCAAGGATGCTGCCAGGTTTGGAGAATTTGAGTGAAAGGGAGAGGTTGAATAGGCTGGAGCTGTTTTCCCTAGAGCATCAGAGGCTAAGGGGTGACCTTTATAGAGGTTTATAAAATCATGAGGGGCATGGATAGGGTAAATATACAAAGTCTTTTCCCTGGGGTCGGGGGAGTCCAGAACTAGAGTGCATAGGTTTAGGGTGAGAGGGGAAAAATTGGAAAGGGATCTATTGGGGCAAATTTTTCACGCAGAGGGTGGTGCATGTATGGAATGAACTGCCAGAGGAAGTGGTGGAGCCTGGTACAGTTACAACATTTAACAGGCATCTGGATGGGTATATGAATAGGAAGAGTTTAGAGGGATATGGGGCTAAGTGCTGGCAAATGAGACAAGATTAGGTTAGGACATCTGGTCAACATGGACGTGGTAGACCGAAGGGTCTGTTTCTGTGCTGTATTTCTCGATGACTGTGACTCCTTGTATCTTGGTTCTGACATTGCTGCAAAGCTGCTTCACACCCAGGATTCACATCGCGAATGACCAATTTGGGCAAGGAAATAGAGAATCCTATAGAATGCTAAGATGCTTTTGAGGGAGGCAAATAAAGGGATACAATTTAAGAGACAAAGCAAATCTTGTCACGTTTGTCTTGCCAAAAGTAAAGGCAAACATATTTTCTGACTGTCCCCTTAAGTTGACTAGCCAAGCTCAGATAACAATTGTGGACAGGCAAAAGCTCAGTGAAAGCATCATAGATAGGGAGGAGGCTGGAAGAACACAGCAAGCCAGGCAGCAACAGAGGTGGAGAGGTAGACGTTTTGGGTGTAACCAGTCTTAAGGACCTGGGGTGGTTGTAGGGACGCTGCAGATATGGAAGCTGTGATGCTCGGCGGACTATTCCCCAATGTAGAGAAGACCGCATCGGAAGCACCTGATGCAGTCGACTAGGTTGAAAGAGGCAGGTGAACCTCTGTCTCACCTGCCTCTCACCGAGCATTGCAGCTGGGCCAGCAGGGGCCAACCAGACCTCCCATTCACCGTCCATTTCAATTCCCCAAGTGACTCCTCCCTTTACGGCATGACCATCCTTGGCCTCCTCCATTGCCAGAACGAGCCACCAACACAAATTGATGGAACAACACTTGATCTTACGCCTGGCTAGCTTACAGCCTGGAGGACTCAATATTAAGTTCTCCAATTTCAAATAACCTTCCTTCCCATCCCTGACTCCCTTCCCAGCCCTTTCTGCTCCTCCCTGCCACCAACTGGATTCACTCCTCCCATTGACCAACCAGGTTGTACCCTCTACCCGTCTTCACTTATCCCCACTTTCCCACCCTGCCCCGCCACCCCTTAATCGCAGCTCCCGCACACCAACCCCCAGTACTGAAGATACCCGAAACATCGACTTTTCTACCACCTAATGCTGCCTGGCTTGCTGTGTTCTTCCAGCCTTCTGCCTGTCTAATTTGGATTCCAGCCTCTGCAGTTTTTTATCTCTCACCAGTGCAAGCATCAGACATGACAAAATTCCATCAGGAACTCCTGGAAAAAGGCAGTTCTGAGTCTGAAGAGAGATTTAATTGTTTGGACATGTATTACATAAGATTTTTGGGAGTGCAGGGGAGAGTGAATGCTAATTGTGTAGTGGAATTGGAGTGGGGAGAAAGTAAATGCATAACTGATGGTGAAGGAATGCGAAAAGTTGCTTTGTATGTGGAATAAGTATTAATGTTTGGCTTTAGTGTTTTTCTGTATCAACATGCAAAGCATTTCACCATGAATTGCATTAGAAGCACTTGATTATTGTTTTGGTTAGGCTGTTTATTTGTCATCCTTTACTCAGTGATTTGTCTTTTTCTTCAACAGAAAATCAGTGGCATTTCCGGTTGCTCATTTATGGAGTTTCTGAAGGGCAGCAGGGACTATTGCCAGGCACAGCACGGCCGCCTCGCGGACAAGTGAACTCCAGGTCTCTCCCATTTCATCTGCTCCACGAGGAAATCATCTTAAATGTAAAAGTGCCAACAGCAAACTGGGATTCATCTGGATACTGGATTTAAAAATTGGATAGTTTGAGAAGTAGAGGACGTTTGTTCTTTCAATGACCTAGCCTGGATGGGGTAAATCTGCCTGTGTTTTGTGCAATTGGATGCTGTAAGAAGCACCATTGCTCAGAGACACCAACCAAAACGTGCCAGTCTGAATTGGATTTCACATCAACTGTGTTGAGTCCAGTTGTGTGAGTGGAAATTTTAAAAGCACAAGTACGAACAGCGAAAAGGATCACAAAGTGCTGCTTCAGAATCTCCCTTTTTTTTTAATACACTTTTTTTTTGACGTTGCAACCACAATGAACCGCCCGGCCCCCGTAGAAATCATCTTCAACAGTATGAGGTTTCTCATCACACACAACCCAACCAATGCTACCCTCAACAAGTTCACAGAGGTAAAAACAATGTTATCTTCAGGCCAATGTGTAAATAATCTAATCAACATGGAAACTGATGCAATATTTTCAGTGTACTCTGCAATATTCCCTGGTTTTTTGGGTTGAAATATGCCCCTGCAGGAGAGGATAAAGCTTTAGGAAAAACCAAATGGTACTGTGACAAACTATTTCACCTTTTGTACTTGAAACTGAGTTCAGAGCATGACCATCTCGTGACAAGCCTCACCCACACATGCCATGCAAACCAATGCTAAAATCCTAGGCACACATACAGGGGGGGGGGAATCTGCGTGAGCTGTGATGCTGCCTTACCTTCTGAACTGGGACCAGACTTAATAGAAAACTCCGAACCCCAGAGGAAAGACATTGAATTGATTAACCGAATAATCAATAGTGCCCGCCCATCTTGTTCGGATAATTTGAGGTTCCTCTGTATTTGTATGTTCTTGTCCAGTGATCAGAAGTTCACAAAACAAATCAGGCTTTGCATTCAATGTTCAAAGGCAGCCAAGGTTGTCTTGTTGGAAGATGACATGTGGGTTGAGTATGTATGATTTTAACCTCGACGCTTTCAAAGTGAAAACCTTTTTTCCCCCCTCAGGTAACATTGCATTATCTATAATACTGACTTGTTTGTCATATTCTGCTGTTTTTTTCAACCTGCCCTTAATGTCCATAGCATTGCCAATATCTAGATTTGTTTAATTTTGAAAATAAAAGCCCAGCCCCATTCTATTGTCCCTACTCCTTTTCTAAACAGTAAATTACTTTTTACAGTAATGCAAAAAGAAGCAAAATGGTCTGAATTTAATTGGTAAAGGATTAAAAGTCATTTTGACTATTCATTTCAATCTTCAATGGATTAAAACTCCTGGAGTAGATGTGATTTTGTTTCTAATGTAGGTAATGTTAGATGGTGAATGTCACTCAATTAACCTTCTCTTAAGCAGGCATTGGGGAAAAAAAACACCCAATCAGTTGTCACCAGTTGTTTTTACATGTAACACAAAAAAAATTGCTCAATTAATCTTTAACAACTCCTATTTTCACCCTAATTAAGGCAGTGAGTAACTTACTGCAAAATGTCCTCTTTCTCCCTTTTTTTTCTCTCTCTCTCTCTCTCTTCTCCTTCGCCCGCCCCCCCCCCCCCCCCCCCCACCAACTTAGTGCATTTCTCTCAAAATGTGGGGATTAAGTATGAGTCTTCACTCTACTACTTTGAAGTATAAAATATTGTGCAGGTGCAGTTTGCTGTGGTTATTATATTGAAGCTTGAAATTAAATGGAGTGATACAGCGAAGCTCCTTTCACTGCATGTATCAGCTCTTGACCAAGTACTTTAGACTGAACTGGGTAAAAAATGTTCACTACTACAAACAACGGCCAACAATGTAACGTGAGGAGCAACTTCATGAGAGTTGATGGTAAATGAATAAAGTGTTTTTGAAGTTTATGTAGTGGAAATTTCTGCCATTCGATTGCTTTTTCCTCAGAGGCTACAGGTAATCACTTAATGTAGTTAAAGTGGCATTTAAAATCTTTTGATGTATAGAGGGATCTGGGTGTTCAGGTCCATTGTACCCTGAAGATGGCAACGCAGATCGATTAGAGTGGTCAAGAAGGTATACGGCATGCTTTCCTTCATCAGACGGGGTATTGAGTACGAGACTTGGCAGTTACAGTTGTATAGGACTTTGGTTCGGCTGCATTTGGAATACTGCGTAACAGTTCTGGTCGCCACATTGCCAAAAGGATGTGGATGCTTTGGAAAGGCTACAGAGGAGGTTCACCAGGATGTTGCCTGGTATGGAGGTCGCTAGCTATGAAGGCAAGTTGAGTAGATTAGGATTATTTTCATTAGAAAGATGGAGATTATGGGAGGACCTCATTGAGGTATATAAAATCACGGTAGATAGCAAGAAGCATTTTCCCAGAGTGGGGGACTCAATAACTCGGAGTCACAAATCCAAGGTGAAAGGATGATAGGTTGTTTTTCTTGAGATTCTTACACACGTGATGCAACTGCAATACACCAACTTCTTTGAGCAGCCGAAATTTATTAAGCAAGGATGAGCTTTCGGAGGATCACTTGCACTCTTTGCAATGCTTGCAAAGTGTATCAAGCGAGGCTCCCGGAACAAAGGGACCAGTTCTTGCTTTATACAAGATTTTACATCACAGTCAGTAATGTCCACAAGACAATCCCCAGCTACTCCCCCAAAGTCAAGACACAATGTTTCTGGAAAGAATCAAAACACTACAATGTAAAGTGATTAGGTTATTCCTTAAAACAGCATTTACAGAGTATGATTAGATTATCACACCCTGCCTACAAAACAAGAAACCACCCGCGCGCCGCACCCCCCAAACTGGACATCCAATTCCTGACATGTCAGCAGAACAGATTAACCCTTTGTCCCCTTGAGATATTAATCTTAAGGGAGATATGTGTGGAAAGTTCTTTACGCAGACGATGGTGGTGCCTGGAACGCTTTGCCAGCAGAGGTGGTAGAGGGAGGCATGATATCGTCATTTAAGATGTGTCTAGACAGATACATGAATGGGCAGGGAGCGGAGGGATAGAAATCCTTAGAAAATGGGCAACAGGTTTTGATAGAGGGTGTGGATCAGTGCAGGCTTGGAGGGCCGAAGGGCCTGTTCCTGTGCTGTAATCCAGTCAAATATAAATGGGACTTGTCCATAATAAGACCATAAAATGAGGGAGCAGAAGTAGCATATTAGAACCATTGAGTCTGCTCTACCATTCATGGCTAATCTGATAATCCAACTCAACTCTACTTTCCTGCCTTTACCCCATAACCCTTGATTTTCAGACTGATTAAAAATCTAACTATCTCAACCTTGTTTCTGTTCTATGAATACTTCATGCTTACTGACCACCTGAATTAATGCTGGCACTTAACTGAGTCTATAAGCTGAGCGCATCTCAGCATCATTTCTTATATTGGAGAATTACTTAAGTGGCAAGCATCCAGATTTTTTTCTTAAATGAATTGTTGGCTGTATAATCACCCCAAGATTTGAGTTTCATCATTAAAGGCATTTTTCTCTCAATGTCATTGCATTTGATGAACTTCTTCAATAATAGATAACCTGGAAACTGAACCTGCGACCATAAAACAGAAGTGTAATCTGCAAATCAGACTTTTATATGTGACTATGTTCCAACCCAAATATTGCATCTGCTTAAAAACATAAGTTGTGTATAAAGGGTTCAACCATCTTCTGTCTGGGTGGATGAAAGGTTTTTATTTAGGTAGTATGATTTTTACAAATCCTGGTTTAAAAAATCCAGTTGATGGGAGGAAAAAAATGTGTTGCCAGGAACACGAACATGATCCACAGAAAGCACTTCCCTCCGTTCGGCTGCCTTGCTAATCTCAATTCTACTACTACACAGAGTCCATGACTCTGTCATGATGACGACCTGATTTGACCAGGCTGCGTTTTGTATATCAATACTCCAAATTTGGAAATAGTCACTTCTGTTGACTTCTCTCGAGGTGGGGGGGTAACTAAGGTTATGTTCAGGTTCACAAGCTTTTGTGAGAACCAGTTCTGACAACTGGTCACTACCTGAAATATTACTCTATCTTTGTCCATCAGTATTGCTTGGCCTGCTCAGTATTTCCCATAGTTTCTGTTTTACCATTCTTTTTCCAGTAAGCCTTTATGCCCTGGAGATTCTAAGCATGGATTCCAGTGATAAAACAGCCACTTTTAAAAGAAAGCAACAATTCTAAAGCATAAAAGTTGCTGTTTACACTTGTCTCAGATACAATTAATATAAAGTTAACTAGTATGATGCTGCTGTTTCCAAGGGCTAATGTAATTAATCATATCAAATGAAGAAGTTTTATCCCGGAACCTTCTCAACCACTGACAAAATATCTTGTGTTTCTTTGAGGTAAAAAAATGACCGTACTCTTCATCTGAGGTATTTGATAACGTTCTGTTGGATAAATAGGAGATTTTACTGGGAAGGTGTTGCTATAGATGGGAAAGATATTGCAGATGATTTAGCTTTGGACAAGTACTTACTTACTTTGCATTTTCTCTGCCTCTGATGCAATCCTGGGTTAGCTTCTCCCAACACCTGAAATTGAGGTCAAAACTTTGACCATGAAAACACACTCAGACTCTGACTCTCTTGAGGGTGATACTGTGGCACAGTGGTTATCACTGCTGCTTCACGATGCCAGGGACCTGAGTTTGATTCCATCCTCAGGCGATTTGTCTGTGTGGAATTTGTGCAAACTGTGCAATGTCCCTGCGTCTCCATGGTTTCCTCTGGGTCCTCCAATTTCCTCTCTCATTCCAAAGATGTGCAGGTTAGGTGGATGAGCCAGGCTAAATTGCCCACAGTAACCAGGAATGTGCAGGCTAGATGGATTGCCACGGGAAATGCAGGTTTACAGGGAGGAGGGCTCTGGACGGGATGCTCTTTGCAGGGCTGGTGTGGACCCGATGGGTGGAATGGCCTGTTTCCACACTAGAGATTCTATGATTCCAAGATTGCTTTGGTAAGCAATTGTCAGATATTATGATTACCCACCAAACTTAATTATAACTGTTAATATGATGCGGCTGTTTGGCTTCAAGTAGTTGGGTACACACCGCATGTGTTGCATATGCAGAGTAGCAAAGACAGGACTGTTGCTCTTTAAACTTTCAGTTTGACAGGCAGACATATGCCTCTTCATTCTGACACTAATGTTTGCAAACTGCCAAAGGAATTTTTGTCACATGTTTCATTGTCTCTGCAGACAGTTTATGTGAATGTGCTGCCAAGGGAAGTGTCAACAGGTTTTAGTCATCAACTGAAACCTTAGGTTCAAAAAGCTTTCCTGAACAAGCTGATCACTTTGTTTTCCCTTCTGATACAAAAGTTGTGGTTGTCATGTGGATTGCTGAATACCTTGATGTTATACTGCACTTCTATCTCTGAACCAGCAGCTAGCACATATTCATAAGTAAACAGTAAAGCACAAAGCATGTCCTTGAAGACTATAGTCTTACCCGGAGTTGTCTCTGAGCAGCTCTACACGCAGAATCTGTTTTCCTCACCGGATCACCAACTTGGAAAACATTGGAGAGTATCTGAAGATAAAACCTGCTGGGAGGATTTGACAGAATGAATTAGTAGTCTACACTAAGAATACCAATTTTAGATTTTGTGATGGAATTGACTGACAAATTTGCTAAATCTTCAAATGACCGTCTTGCTGCTGCAAACTGTAGACAGCGAACCTAACATCTGTGATAGTTGTTACTTGAGAAGATTGAGAGATAAGATATACATGCATTTGGAAAGACAGGGTTTGATTAGGAGTAGTCAACATGGCTTTGTGTGTTGGAGATCATGTCTCACAAATTTGTTAGAGTTCTTTTAATGAAGTGACCAGGAATGTTGATGAGGGAAGGACAGTAAATGTAGTCCGTATGGATTTCAGTAAGGCCTTTGGTAAAGTTCCACATGGTACGCTGCTCAGGAAGGTTAGATTGCATGGAATCCAGGGGGAGCTGGCACATTGTATACATGGTTGATGGTAGGAAACAGGGGGTTATAGTGGAAAGATACTTGTCAGACTGGAGGCCTGTGACCAGTGGAGTGCCCCGGGTTGGTGCTGGGCCCATTGCTGTTTGTTATTTATATCAATAATTTGAATGAGAACGGACAACGCATGATTAGTAAGTTTGCAGATGACACTAAAATAGGAGAGATTGTGGACAGTGAGGAAGATGATCAGAAATTGCAGCAGGACCTTGAACAATTGGGGGAGTGGGCTGAGAAATGGCAAATGGAGTTTAATATAGATAAGTATGAGGTCTTGAATTTTGGAAAGTCAAATCAAGGTAGGAGTTTCATGGTGAATGGTAGGGCCTTAAGGAGTGTAGACCTTGGAGTTCAGGTGCATGGTTCTCTGAAAGTGGAGTCAGGGCAGTGAAGAAGGCTTTTGGCACACTGGCCTTCATCAGTCAGGGCACTGAGTATAGAAGTTGGGAAGTTATGTTGCAGTTCTACAGGATGTTGGTGAGGCCACACTTGGAGTTTGGTTTTGGCCACCTTGCTATAAGAAGGATGTTACTAAACTGGAAAGAATGCAGAAGAAATTTATAAGGATGTTGCCAGGACTGAAGGGTCAGAGTTATAGGTTGGACAGGCTAGGAGTTTTTTTTTTGTTAGAGTGTAGGAAACCGAGGGGGGATCTTATCTAGGCATGGATAGGGAATGCACTCAGTACTTTGCCCAGAATTAGCGAATTGAGGACTGGAGGTTAGAGGGGAAAAAGTAAAAGGGAACCTGAGGGGCAATCTTGTTTACACAAAGGGTTGTATGTAGATGGAATGAGCTGCCAGCGGAAGTGGTTGAGGCAGGTACAGTAACAACAGTTTAAAAGGCATTTGGACAAATACACAGGAAAGTTTTAAAGGATATGGATCAAGTGCAGGGAAATGGGGTTAGCGTGGATGGACATTTTCATCAGCATGGCCCAGTTTGGGCTGAAGGGCCTGTCTCCGTGCTATAGGACTCTATGAAAGCAATGAGAGTACTAAGCTTTTGAAAAACCTTACAATGAGCCATTGTAGCACAGTGGCGATGCCTTTCAGATTCCTTCAGCTAAATATTAAATACACGTTTCTCAAAGACATATTAAATTCTTAGCATTACTGAATTACTTAACTTGTATCAACCCCACATGATGCGGAAACAGCCAAACTTGAGTCGATCTTGCAGGCTCTGCTTCTAATTGCCACTGCAATATTCACACCACAAATATCCAGTTGCCATCATGGAAAAATGTGTCAAATTGCAGCAATATGATTTTCTTCAACCCTGAGGATTTTTTTTATTTCCAGTAGTCCTGATAAAGTTCCAATTGGAAGTAAAATTTGCAATCACTGTTGATTAATTAAAATTTGTCAAATTGAAGGCAAAAGCATCAAGGTATAGTTCAGGTTTGTTGCTGTTCTTGTGCTTCAGTAAACACGGAACTTTAATTTTACTTCCTTTGGTTTTTCCTTAGTTTACGTTCTTATTAAAACAACAAAAAACAGCTTTAAGAAAGAATGCAAAGTGATTTAAAAGTAAACCATGTGATTTTTTTTTCAAAGGTGCAAAAACCCCAAAAATGTGCAAATCTTTAGTTACTGGTAGTATTTCCTGCTTCCAAAGCAGAAGTTAAGAATTTGAATGCTCATGGGGTCAGAAACTATGCCAAAGTTACAGCTATGGACTGATATCCAGCAGTTGCTCAGACTGTCAGCTGCAAACCACAAACCCTGGCCTGTCGATCCCCAGTGTTGTACAGGAGCCCTTAAAAAAGCATTCCACAATAATAAAACTGACCACCCTCCATTGTGACATTGCCTTTATTTCATTACCCATAGCTGACTATCTCCTTGATAAATCAAAAGTACCATTCAAACCAACCAACCAATCGGGGAAAGCAGAAACAGGAAAAAAAAATCTTCTGAAAGAACCTTTTTAATGCAAACTATTGTTGTGCCTTCTCAGGAACTCAAAAAGTTTGGTGTTACCACACTGGTTCGAGTTTGTGAAGCCACCTATGACAAGGCTCCTGTTGAAAAAGAAGGCATTCAGGTTTTGGTAAGTAGCTATTAACTACAAACAGACTCCAGGTTTTGGACATGATCTGTTGACATGCAAATTGTAGAATTTTGATTTTGTCCCAGAGATTTGAGTGTCCACTGAATTACAATCTGAAAGTGTAATTGAACAAAACCAGAAAAAAAGTATGCCTGTGAAAAGGTCATTTAATCCATCCAGTTCAACTTTATGATTTCTGTATAGCTAGAGAGGATCAGCTGTTCATTGCTCTTCCTACACCTGGCTTAATCCTTATCAAGAGCTACAGGTGAATGGAGTCAGAATGACCTCCCTGTGATACTATTTTAATAAAAGGGAAAAAGGGGAATGATATGCAAAAGGACAAAGTGGGACATAGATTTAACAAAACTTCATGTTTCGTTTGTTTACTGGTAACAGTGTGTCTAAGCCCTGATTTCATGGACTATGCAAGCTCTGGGGCAACAAATGAGCATTCTCAAGTTGCTGAAATGAGCCAGATTTTGGCGCTTTGACTCTGATGCCACATCTGCGAGGCAACAGTGATGAAAACAAACATTTCCAAACTTCCAGCCCCATTAAGACAAACCAGGAATGGAACTGTAAAATAGGATTCGATTGACTTCACATTTCAGTGTTTGCATTGCAAGTGCAAATTAGACACCTGCTAGAATATGACATGTTAGGAAGAAATTTCCATTGCATAAACCCATGCTGCCAGTCACAGAGAGAGAGAGAGAGAGAGAGCACAGAGACAGACCCTTCAGCCCAAACTGGTCCATGCTGACCAAAATGTCCATCCACGCTAACCCCATTTTCCTGCACTTAGCCCATATTCTTCTAAACCTTTCCTATCCATGTATTTGTCCAAATGCCTTTTAAATGTTGTTAATGTACCCACCTCAACCATTTCCACTGGCAGCTCATTCCATATGTGTACCACTCTGTGTAAAAAAAAAAAAAAGTTGCCCCTCAGGTTCCCTTTTATCTTTCCCTTCTAACCTTAAACTGATGCCTTCGAGTCCTTGATTCCCCAACCATGGGAAACGTACTGAGTGTATTCACCCTATCCATGCCTCTCATGATCTTATACACTTCGACAAGATTCCCTGGGAGTCTCCTACACTCTAAAGAAAAATACTCCTAGCTTGTCCAACCTTGCCCTATAAGTCTGACCCTTCAGTCCTGGCAACATGGTGGCACAGTGGTGAGTACTGCTGCCTCACAGCGCCAGAGAACCGGGTTCAATTCCCACCTCGGGCGTCTCTGTGTGGAGTTTGCACATTCTCCCTGTGTCTGCGTGGGTTTCCTCTGGGTGCTCCAGTTTCCTCCCACAATCCAAAAAATGGTGAATTGGTCATGCTAAATTACCCATAGTGTTAGGTGAAGGGGTAAACGTAGGGGAATGGGTCTGGGTGGGTTGTGCTTCGGCAGGTTGGTGTGGACTTTTTGGGCCAAAGGGCCTGTTTCCACACTAAGTAATCTAATCTAAAAAAAACATGCTTGTAAATTTCTTCTGCACTTTTTCCAGTTTAATAACATCTTTCCAATGACAAGGTGTCCAAAACCAAACTTAATACTCCAAGTGTGGCTTCAACAACATCTTGCACAACTGCAACCTAACTTCCTAACGTCTATACTCAATGCTGTGACTGAAGAAGGCCAGTGCGCCAAAAGCCGCCTTCACTGCCCTGTCTACCTGTGACTCTACTTTCAGAGAAACGTGCACCTGAACTCCAAGGTCCCTTTGTTCCACTACACTCCTTCAGGCCCTACCATTCACCATGAAACTCCTACCTTGATTTGACTTTCCAAAATGCAAGACTTCACACTTATCTATATTAAACTCCATTTGCCCTTTCTCAGCCCACTTCCCCAGCTGATAAGGTCTGGCTGTACAGGGCATTGGTTAGGCCACTTTTGGAATATTGTGTGCAATTCTGGTCTCCTTCCTATCGGAAGGATGTTGTAAAACTTGAAAGGGTTCAGAAAAGATTTACAAGGATGTTGCCAGGGTTGGAGGATTAGTGTTATCGGAAGAGGTTGAATAGGCTGGGGCTGTTTTCCCTGGCGTGTCGGAGGCTGAGGGGTGACCTTTTATCGAGGTTTATAGAGAGGCATGGATAGGATATATAGACAAAGTCTCTTCCCTGGGCTGGGGGAATCCAGAACTAGAGGGCAGAGATTTAGGTGTGGGGGGAAAAGATATTAAAGAGACCTAAGGGGCAGCTTTTTCACACAGTGGGTGGTACATGTATGGAATGAGCTGCCAGAGGAAGTGGTGGAGGCTGGTACAATTGCAACATTTAAAAGGCGTCTGGATGGGCATATGAATAGGAAGGGTTTGGAGGGATATGGGCCGGGTGCTGGCAGGTGGGACTAGATTGGGTTGGGATATCTGGTCGGCATGGACGGGTTGGACCGAAGGCTCTGTTTCCATGCTGTACATCTCTATGACTCTATGCTGTAATTTCTGATAACCATCATCACTGTTCACGATACCTCCTGTGTTAGTGCCATCTACAAATTTACTAATCATGCCATTTTCATCCACATCATTGATATAACAAACAGAAACAGGCTGCATCAACCCCTGAGGCACTCCACTAGTTTACAGGCTTCTAGTCCGACAAACATTCTTCCACTATTAATCTCTGCTTCCTACATTCAAGCCAATTGTGCACCCAATTTGCCAGCTCCCCCGATTCCATGTGATCTAACCTTTCAGAGCAGCCTATCACGTGGACCCTTATCAAAGGCCTTTCTGAAATCCGTATAGACAATGTCTACTGCCCTGTCCTAGTCAACATTTCTGGTCACTTCATCAAAGAGCTCTAACAAATTTGTGACTCATGATCTTCCATGCACAAAGCTATGCTGACTATTCCTAATCAAACCCTGTCTTTCCAAATGCATAAATATCTTATCTCTCAGAATCTTCTCAAATTTAAAAATCATACAACACCAAGTTATAGTCCAATTGTTTATTGGGAAGCACTGTTTCTTCATTAGGTGCTCCAACATCATCATCTCAAGTGACTTAACGATCGCAGATGTTAGGCTTACTGGTTTATAGTTCCCAGGTTTTTCTCTGCAGCCCTTCTTGAATTAGGACACAACATTCGCTACCCTCCAGTCTTCTGGGACCTTACCTGTGGCTGATGATGTAAAAATATCAGTCCTTGTCTAAAACTCTGTTTTTATGAGATATAACAAATCCTCTAATGGATCTTTTTCCCAGAAAAAGCATGATTTTATTTGAGAACTCAGTTCTGAATAAAGTTAGGAAGTGACCAAATGGAAGATTTCATGTGCTATCTCTTCTCAAGCATCACAGTGTAGCTGAAATTTATCTATTTGCTGTATTTAAAAATTACTTAGGACTTATTGAATAATCATTCTCCACAGCTTGTTATTTTATGTTCTTAAACCAAACTTTCTTTATCCAAGCTGGTGATGACCTTCCTGTATAATGACAATATAAGAACTCTGAGCAGGAGTAGGTCATCTGGCCCTTCAAGCCCACTCTGCCATTCAATAAAATCATAGCTGATCTTTTTGTGGCCTCAGCTCCACTTACCCACCCTCGCACCATATCCCTGAATCCTTTATTGTTCAAAAAATTATCTATCTAAGCTTTACAAACATTCAATGAGGAAGCCTCAACTACTTCACTGAGCATGGAATTCCATGAACCTCAGTTTTGATACCTAGCCTTTTCTGCAATACTTTCAGATGCTTTCTTAAAATCCAGCTGGACAGCATCTGTTGTTTGTTTCCTTCATCAACCTTGGCTATTACAACATCAAAAAGTTCAGTTTGGTTAATCTGAGCTGGCTATCCTTAATTAACTTAAAGCTCTCCAATATCCTGTTGATTTTATTTCTCTGATAATTATTTCTAAAACCTTGTCCACTATTGATGTTAAATTGGCCAGCCTTAGTTTCTAACAATGTCCTTGTACCCTTTCTTAAATAAAGGAGTGACATTGCGATTCTCCAATCCTCTGACACATTCACTTATCTGGGATGCATGCCATCTGGACTAGGTGATTTAACTATTCTAAGCCTAGCCAGTTTGTCCATTCATCTATTATACTGCCTGTAACCTTTGTTTTAAAATTCATGGAACGTGGACTGGGCCAATCTTTATTGTCCAAATTGAGCTGGAATAAACAGTGGTGAGTAGCCAACTTCAGCTGCTGCAGTTCTTGGTGTGTAGATGGACCCACAGTGCTGTTAAAAAGGGAGTTCCAGGATATTGACCAGTCATCGCTGCAGGAATGGCAATATAATTCAAAGTCCGAATGGTCTGCAGCTTGCATGAGAACTTGGAAGTGGTGGAATTCCCAAGCATCTGCTGTCATTGTCTTTCTAGGTAGTTTATAGTGTCCTTATGAAGGAACCTTGATAGACTGGCACCATTGTGCATCGATGGTGAAGGTATTGATTGTTGAAGTTGGTGGGTGGGATGCTAATTGTGCAGATGCTCTTCTCCTGGATGGTGATGAGTTGCTTCAGTGTTGCTGGAACTATACTCATCCAGGCAAGTGAGTAGCATTCCATCACACTCCTGACTTGAGCCTTGTAAATTTTGGATATTCACTGGGGAGACAGGAGATGATTTATTCACTGCAGGATTTGAACATTGATCAGCGCATGTAGTGTGAATATTACCTGCCAGTTACCAGGCCAAGTCTGTTTATTGCCAGGTCTCACTGCAGAAACATGCATTGCTTCGGTACCCGAGTCAGGAATTATGCTGAACATCACAGAATCATAAGTGAATGTTTCTATTCCTGACCCCATGATGGAGGGAAGATCAGTTACCAAGGACTTGTACCCCGAGAAACATCAGGCAGTGATGTCCTTGTATTGAAGAGTTGCAGTATCGCTGATTCTGTTGATTATTTTGTCAACATCCTTTTCCTTTAAAACACTCAGAGCATTGACTAAGTATTCTAGCATTGCCTTGCCCACTATGCATTTCTCAGCCTCTTTGTCCCTAACGGGACCAACTTCCTATCTTAGTAGTATTATCTATGAATCAGTTAAAACAAATATTTGTATCTTTATTTTAACTGCTATTTTATGGATGCATTTTATCTTTGCTAGCCTAGTTTCCCTTTCATTCCCAATGTTGATTATTTTTGGCCTGATTTGAAGAATTCACCTGAAATGCGATTCATCTTTTGTTTTGACCATATTTTCTATCTCCTTCGTCATCCAAGCCATCCTAGCTTTGGTTCCCCTACCTTTCATCATCATTGCAGTATACCTAATCTTTGCTTGAAAAGTCTGTTCTTTCAAGATCATTAGTTTATCCTGCCAGTTTTTTTTCCATTTTACCCTGCTGGGTCCCTTTTGAAGGAAACTCTTATCCAATTCTGAAATTCTACTTTAGATTAGAAAAATCTCCTCATAGTTACCAATTTAAACCTTAGGAGAGAATTATCTTTCTTACCCTAGTGTTCTCACATCAGCATTTGGTTGACATTGCTCCTCAACACCAGATCCTGCAATGCCTTCTTCCTAGTTGGACCAAGAAAACAATGCTTAAGAACTCACTCCAGAAATTCCTTTGTCTCCACCCTTAACATTATCAAACTCAACAAGAGTAATATAATTCCCAATATCTTTGCTGCGCAGCTCTTGTACATCTTTAATTTCACTGTAGATTTTTCCCTCTATCACTTTCTTAATATCCTGAAGTTTACCAGCGTGTTCATATCCTTGTTCGTGTCAAATCTAACAAAACCGATTTGCTTTTTCCTTGCCTGTCTTTTCTGGCACTTTGTATCAATGAATATTAAGCACCTAGTCTTCCCCACCTTTAAGCCATTTTTCTGTTATTATTATCGCTATACCATATTTCAACATGATTATTTATGCTTGTAGCTTATCAATCTTGTCTATGCATGCAAAAGCTAGTGAAAGAAATAGTAGCATATTAGATAGAAACCGTTCTATTCAATACTCTGAATATTCCTCTTTTCTACTTCTATACACTGGAGCCCAAGCTCTGCCTGTTTAGTTTGATGTGGAGGTGCTAGTGTTGGACTGGAGTGTACAAAGTTAAAAATCTCACAACATCAGGTTATAATCCAACAGGTTTATTTGGAAATACTAGCTTTTGGAGTGCTGCTCCTCCTTTAGGTAGCTGTGCAGCAGGATCATAAGACACAATTTAAAGCAAAAGTTTATAGTGTCATACAACTGAAAAGATATATTGAACAAAACTAGATTGCTGTTAAGTGTTTCATCTTAGAATGGGTTGCAGGTTTCGTTTCATTAACATGCAAATCCCAGAACTACTTTTAAGTCTCATTCTCGAGAAAGCTTAAGGCTTTATATTAAACAAAAGTGACATCTCAGCTCAGACAATGAATTAAAGGTGTGAGGTTGGATTCTGTCTGTATCCCAATCTCGAGTCAGACTGGTTCTGTTTTCAAAGTATGAATTTATAAAGTGGTATATGGATTGAGTGCTTGCATTGACTGCCTGCAGATTGTGTGCTTTTTGAGCAAAATAGAATGTATCTGCAAATACAATACTACTTTGGAAGCACAAGAAAATTTTCTGATTCAGAGACTTGACCTACTCTTGGGAAAGAAGTAGGGTAGGTGACTGAGGTGTCAGTGGGGGAGCATTTTGTGGCCAGCAACCAAAATTCTATTAGTTTAAAATAATGATGGAAAAGGATAGACTAAATCTAAAAGTTGAATTTCTAAATTGGAGAAAGGCTAATTTTGATGGTATTAGGCAAGAACTTTCAAAAGCTGATTGAAGGCAGATGTTTGCAGGTAAAGAGGTGGCTGAAAAATGAGAAGCCTTCAGAAATGAGATAACGAATCCTGAGACAGGATATTCCTTTTCGGGTGAAAGGAAATGCTGGTAAATGTAGGGAAAGATGGATGACTATAAAAATGAAGATTTTGATGAAGAAAAAAGAAGCATATGTCAGGTTTAGACAGAAGAGATCAAACGGATCCTTAGAACAGTATAAAGGCAGTAGGAGTATACTTAAGAAGGAAATCAGGAGGGCAAAAAGGAAACATGAGATAGCTTTGACAAATAGGGTTACGGAGAATCAAAAGGGATTTTATAAGTACATTAAGGACAAAAGGGTAACTAGAGAGAGAATAGGGCCCCTCGAAGATTAGCAAGGCGGCCGATGTGTGGAGCTGCAGGAGACGGATGAGATACTAAACGTGTATTGTGCATCAGTGTTTACTGTGGAGAAGGACATGAAAGATATAGAATATGGGAAATATATGGTGACATCTTGAAAATGTCCATATTACAGGAGGGGGCATTGGATAAATCCCCAGGACCTGATCAGGTGTACCCTCGAACTCTGGGGGAAGCTAGGGAAGTGATTGCTGGGCCCCTAGCTGCGATATTTGTATCATCAGTAGTCACAGGTGAGGTCCCGGGAGACTGCCGGTTGGCTAATGTGGTGCCACTATTTAAGAAAGGTGATGAGGAACAGCCAGGGAACTATAGACCGGTAAGCCTGACATTGGTGGTGGGCAAGTTGTTGGACGGAATCCTGAGGGACAGGATTTACATGTATTTGGAAAGGCAAGGACTGATTAGGGACAATCTGCAGGATTTTGTGCATGGGAAATTATGTCTCATTAACTTGGTTGCGTTTTTTGAAGAAATAACAAAGAGAATTGATGAGGGCAAAGCGGTAGACGTGATCTATATGGACTTCAGTAAGGCGTTTGACACGGTTCCTCATGGAAGACTGGTTAAATCTCATGGAATACAGAGAGAACTAGCCATTTGGATACAGACTGGGTCGAAGGTAGAAGACAGAGGGTGGTGTGGAGCATTGCTTTTCTTATTGGAGGCCTGTGACCACTGGTGTGCCACAAGGTTCGGTGCTGGATCCACTGCTTTTTGTCATTTATATAAATGATTTGGATGTGAATATAGGAGGTATAGTTAGTAAGTTTGGCGATGACACCAAAATTGGAGTTGTAGTGGACAGCGAAGAAGGTTACCTCAGTACAACAGGATCTTGATCAGATGGGCCAGTGGGCTGAGGTGTGGCAGATCGAATTTAGTTTTGATAAATATGAGGTGCTGCATTTTGGAAAAGCTAATCCAAGCAGGACTTATACACTTAGCGGAAGTGTTGCTGAACAAAGAGACCTTGGAGTGCAAGTTCATAGCTCCTTGAAAGTAGAGTTGCCAGTAGATAGGATAGTGAAGAAGGTGGTTGGTATGCTTTCCTTTATTGAGTATAGAATTTGGGGAGGTTATGCTGTGGCTGTACATGACGTTGGTTAGACCACTTTTGGAATATTGCGTACAATTCTGGCCCCCTTCCTATTGGAAGGATGTTGCGAAACATGAAAGAGTTCAGTAAAGGTTTACACGGATGTTGCCAAGGTTGGAGAATTTGAGCTATAGGGAGAGCTGAATAGTCTGGGGCTGTTTTCTCTGGAGCGTCGGAGGCTGAGGGGTGACATTGTAGAGGTTTATAAAATTGTGAGGGGCATGGAAAGGATGAATAGAAAAGGTATTTTCCCTTGGGGTATGGGAGTCCAGAACTAGAGGGCATAGGTTTACAGTAAGAAGGGAAAGATTAACAAGGGACCTCAGGGGCAATATTTTCATACAGAGGGTAGTGTATGTACAGAATGAGCTGCTACAGGACGTGGAGGGGGCTGGTATAATTACAGTATTTAAAAGGCATCTGAATGGGTATAGGAATAGGAAGAGTTTAGAGGGAAATGTGCCAAGTGCTGGAAAATGGGATTGAGTTAGGTTAAGATATCTGGTTGGCATGGACGAGTTGACATTATGACACTAATTGGTGCCAGATCTAAATTATATTTTTCAGGATTCAAACTCACTAGGTTTGAGCATGTACTGAAATCCAGACTGGTATGTTAGTCTAATACTGACAGTCTTGCCCTTCCTGATAGATGTAAAAGATCCACTGACACTATTTGAAGAAGAGCTGGTGCATTTCCATCTTGTTCTGATCAATATTTATTCTCAACCAGAATAATGCAAACAGGTTAATCAGTTTATTAATTTATTGGTATTTGAGGAACCTAATAGGTACAAATTGGTTGCCACTTTTTCTACATTGCTACAATGACTACTTCAGAAGTGTTTCAGTGGCTACGAAGTCCTTTGCCATATCATGAAAGAATGTGAATTATTTGTGTTTAATGTCAGTTTTTCGTTTTCCTGTCTTTTGTGGACAGGGAATAAGCCTTTTTGTCAATTTTAAGCACTATACGCCTGGAAACTAATTCACTTGGTCCTTGATAACCTGCTTAGATACTCCAGTAATCAGATCAACGAATGATATTTCTATAATCAATAATCTGTGTAGATGCCTGGAACATAGTTTTGAATCTCTGAGCTGTGGCAAATATTCTCTTGCTGTTGATTTTCTGTTCCATATCTATCCTCATATTTACATTATCCAAATGATTGACAATTAGTGGAAAACTTAAAGTCCCACCTGCATCAGAGGTGTGTAATAATGTCTCTGAACAGTTTGTTTAGAAAATTTCTGTAACTAACTAGAGTCTGTCCAACAATTGGAATGTTAGTTATGTCTGCCAAATTACATGTAGTGAAGGTTAGATACTGAAATGTATTGCAATCTCATTTTACGATACGAATGACTGCTACTTGCAGAGGTCGGTCAAAACAAGTAAATAATATTTTTCAGTGCAACTTTGATACAACTAAGGTTTTCATACTTATACTGGAAGGAAGGGCCGCTGCTCGTTGCATCAGAGCCTCATTCACGCACATCTTCCCTGAACAAATTCAGGTCAAACTTGGACTGCTACTTCCTGACTGGCTCACGTGACTTTTGATCATGGCAGTTAGCATGCAAGCAAATTGTGACTTACAATAATGCAAGTGTATTCAGTAACCAGATCTCCAATTAAAAATTTCACTGCCAGATATAATGTTAATGAGAGGCAGAGACAGTTGAAACCTTTGTCCCACTGATGCCTGGAGTCGAAGGCTGTGGCTGCCATTCCAGTCAGTACCAGTACAATTAAGACTATAGAAGAACAGACCAGTCATCCAAGAATGAAGCCAAGTTTTTGATTTTTGTGTATTGAGTAATACCTTGCAATAGTTTAACAGGAAATACGTTTACTGAGGACAACCACAAAAGGCATTATAATATAGTGATCTTCTAATAGCAAACTAGAAATTGAAGTTCTGAACTTAACAGCTGATTAATGTTTTAAATAGGGATTGGATAAAGTGCTGCTATTTCCATGGTAAGAGACTAGATTATAACTTCTGCAGAGGCCAGCAATTGTTGCCTAATTTCTCTTGAACCAAGTGACTTGCTAATACATTTTGAGAGCAAAATTAAGAGTGAATCACATTGCTGTGCATCTGGTGTCACATTGCTGTGCATCTGATGTAGCCAGAGCAGGTGGTGGTGATTTCCAGTTTCAGGCTATTGGATTAGTAGTTCTGCATATGTAACACTTTCCCTGTGATAATGGAAATTCTTGGTTGATAAGGTGAATGGTCAAGCTCTGCAGGCTCACTTCATGTTAAATACCTATATTCTGCTGTCATTTGATGTTCACCAGAGCAAAGTTCAGCAATGGCAGCAATTGTAGCTGCTTGAATTGTTGATGCACTTCAACTAGTGACTGGAGTAGAAATAGATCACTGAGGGATGCATTTCCTGTTTAGAGCTGGAGAAACCTCTTTTCTTGACTTGTTGCCTGACTAGTGAGAGCTTGCTATATTGGTTGGTTTAATTTCAGCCACAGGATAGAATAGTTGATGCTTTAAAATGATTGTAACCTTTGATTTCAGATGAAACGGACAACTAAAAGTTTCAGTGCACCTAGTAATTTTTTTTAATGCATCTAAAGTGTATTTTCTGCTGTTTAATCCTTGAACTGGAACTATTTGATTCTATGCAATTGTAATGGCTGAGATCTCATAACCTTAATTGAAGCAAAAAAATCAAAAGATTGTGATACCTAGAGAATCTTCCTCATTTAATGAGTCTTTTTTGCAGTATATTCGATTGCTTATCAGATGGGAGAAAAAAATGTCAAAGTAATACTGGTTCTCTTGATTTAACTCATTGATGTTTTAATGTTATTAAACTCTTGGCTGAAATGGTCTTGTAATATCTATGGAATCTTCCCTACTTGCATCATAGCGAACTCCTGATGCCTGAAAGTGAATTTCTAGGCATTTTGGCTGTAGACCTTTCTGATGGAAGATCATTTAAACAAGCAGCTGTGCTCACGTGATATTGGCTAGAGAACTTAATCCAAGCCTTGATATCACGGACTCAAAGTTTAGTGGCTTTCCTGTCACCAGAGATGCTGCAGAAAAGTGTTCCATGGGTTAATTTTATGATTGTTACTACAGCAGTGGTACTCCAGTTATTTCCATTTCAGTGCTCAAGTTGGGGATTGCTAGCAACAGCAGCTATAATATAAAAAGATAATTGAATATCCCATTGTTTTGACTGAGTTTTAGCCCTTCCAATAAAAATTGTGTTTCAATCCCTGTTGATCTAATGTGTTTTAAAATGCAGAAACTCCTCTAAGTTTGGCCAGATCCTGAATTGAATTCATGGTTTTCCACAGTAAGGGTGATTTCTACCATGGTGGGGAAATTCAATTTGAATTCCATTTTAAATATCTATCCAGGAGGAGAGTAAAAGGTCAATGCAAAACAAAGTGAAAACTACTCTTCTCATGGCAGCAGTGTCCTAAGACTGCAGATATTTATGAGAACTATGGCATAGGAATAAAAATAATGGGCATAAACTGTTGAAACTATAAACTTCAGGGGTTGCTGAAGATGAGTCAGAAATCATGTTATTGTGTTGCTGCAAATAAATGCAGCGACATGTAAAGTCGGTGATTGTTGCCACAGATTATTTGGGAAGAGGTTTGAGGGAGTCATGGTCAGACAATGAAGTAATTGGTTTGATTGCTTCCTGAAAAATAAATAGCATTTTCAGTATGCATTCTGGACTAGTAAGTAAACGTACATTCTTCTGTATTTCTAAAAAATAAATCTGCAAGTCGGCAGGGGAGATGGCCCTTCATTTACAGCAGACAATTGACTTCCCATGAGGGTAATCTCGGGTGTGTTTGTCATTACCTTTCTCACCTGACTCCGAGGAGTAAACAGGTGTATTCAGTACTTCAAAACCAATTTGTGTAAGATATCAAATGTGCAACAATAGTATTTCTATAGAAAGTTTAAATGTTTTCTTGTCAGCAATCACTTAAAAGATTTTATGTGGCATTCTGTTTGTTCCTCATTGGTAGCTTTTGTTAATTGTTTTGTCATTGTGGTCCTTAGAACTTTTTTGGAGCTTAAATTGTTTTTGTTCACTTTAGCTGTGCTTTGCAGTTTCAGAAATGTTAAGTTAGTGCTGAACATGTGCAGCAGTAACAGATTTGCAATGTAACAGTGCTGTACATGTAATTAAATTGCTTTTAACATTCTTTAGAGTGTACTATTGCAGGAGGCTGTTGGGTAAAACTGGGGTCAAAATGTCCTTCTATCGTAAAGGAATATAAGAAGACTTTCTTTTATCAACTTTGAGTCAGTATTTCCAGTTAGGTGGAGTCTGGTGGGAGGGTGTGGGACGTGATGATAATTTCCTTAACACACTGAAGCAGTCAATGTCCAAATGAAGCAAGATCTGGACAATATTCAGGCTTGCACTGAAAAATGGCAGGTAACATTCATACCACTCAGATGTCATACTATTTAAAGAGACAATCTAACCATTGTCCTCTGACATTCAATGATGTTGCCATAACTGAATCACCCACCATTAACATCCTAGAGGTTATCATTGACCAGAAGTTGAATTGGACTAGTCATATAAATACAGTAGCTGTCACAGCAGGTCAGGAGGTTAGAATCTGCAGCAAGTAACTCACCCTTTGACTCCCAAAGTTTGTGCACCATCTCATGGCAAAATTCAGGAGTATAATGAAATACTCCCAACATGTCTGGATGAATGCAGCTTGACACCATCCAGGACAACGCAGCCCACTTGGCACAACATCCAATCCCTCCACCACCGACATTCAGTAACACCAGTGCGTCATCTACAAGACGTAGTGCAGAAATTCACCAAAGCTCCTCAGACAATACTTTCAAACCCACAAGTGCTTCCATCTTGAAGGACAAGTAGCAGATATGTGGGAGCCCACAAACTTTAAATACCCATCTGAACAGCTCAGCATCCAGACTTGGATGTTTATTGCTGTTTCTTCAGTGGTATTGTTGGTGTATCTATATCACCTGGAATGCAGCAGTTCAAGAACGCAGCTCATAACCACCTTCTCTGGGACAATGAGGGATGAACAGCCAGCAATACCCAAATCCTATGAGTGAATTAGCAATAAAATGCTTAGTAGCCTTCATTGTTCTCATGTACCTTAGTTACTTGCATATATAAATTTCCTTCAAGGGCTATAGCATTTAACTTTTCTGCTAATTTTAGGACTATGTGTACTTATAGGCCAGAGTGTGTGTGAGATATACACACAAGCAAATTTAAAATACTAAAATCACTTCCACAACTTTTAACTAATAACAGCAGTGATGTGGAAGTGCCGATGTTGGATTAGGGTGGACAAAGTTAAAAATCACAGAATAAAGTCTGTGTCCTATGATCCTACTCGGCTAGCTAGCTGACAAAGGAGCAGCATTCGAAAGTTTGTACTTCCAAATAAACCTGTTGGACAATAGTTATTGATAATGTCAGATATGTTTAAATTCAGGGCTGTCAAAGTTAATAAATTTCTACTATTGGTTTTTAATCCATTTGTTTTACTGTGTTGCAAAATTGTAAAGAGTACTTGTGAATTAGAAGGCAGGAGGTTAGAATTTGTTGGTAAAAATTATAGGGGAGAAAATGTTGGTCCCTTTGAGGTGTTGTGCTTTTCAAAGCTTGGAGATTTAAACAGAGTCTGCAAGCAGCTGTAGATGCACAGAAGTTTCTGAAATTGAAACATATGTATCAATTGAAATTGAAACACATGGCTGTGTGATTGGTAACTTAGGCTTGTTTTGATGTTAAGGCAATCAACTTGAATATTAGCCAATTAATTTAAACCAGGCCCTATATACCAAAGCTCAATTAAATTTAAACCTGATGGCTTTGACCAATCCGATTGTAAATAAATTAATAGGTCACAAGGGTATAAAAGATGACGACTTTTTGAAAATCAGGATGAGAGAGAACTGCCATGTGAAGAGTAAATATATGGCTCTCACATGCCTTTTAGATGGTGCTTAGAGAGTTTAAAGGTATTATAGCACTCTTAACTAATATTTCTGACACACACAATCGATATAGGAGTTTCACACACCAGAATTCAACAGAGAAAGATGTTCCTGGTGAGGGTCAGCAGAGAAGATGAGAAGCATTCTGGAAGATCTCTCCCAACTGTAATTTTGAAAGACTAAATTCTATTGTTTTCTTATACAAGTGGGACTTGTATTTTATTGGAACAGCATACCATTAGGATTTTGTTTTATTAGGGAGTAGTTAGGGAGGAATTGTTTGTTTGGAGACTATACTATGTTGAAATTCAAATTGACAAGCTGGTCTTCACTGGTACAACACTTTCAATTTAATTAACCAGTCCATAATATTTTAATCCATATTGTTCTTTTTCAATAGACCAGATTTCAGGCTTTGGTAAGAAACAGCTGTTCCATAAATGTTCCATTTGTTTCCTGGATTATAGCCTCAGTATTCATTCTGCATATTTTTTCAATGGTATCCAGGGTTTGAGAAAGGTTTAATTTTTAAACTGGCCAATGTCCAATTTTTAAATGTTTTGGCCTGCCATTTTGAATTTGCACTAAATTTCTAAACTCCATGAACACTGGGAAGTATAACATCTGTTTTACTGAATCTCTGCAGTTGATAGCACTTTGTATTTGACCACCTATGTGTTATAATGTGCCATATATTACAGAAGCTTAGAAAATAGAAGCTAGAGTAAGCTTTTCATGACCTAATGTCTATCTCAATGCCATACACCCCCCTCAACACCTCTGTGTAGAACTTATTGTAAACTCAAGTGTAGTCATTTTCACATGACCTTTTTAATTCTACAATTCATTTCCAGTACTAAATTTCTGCATGATAAATTGAAGATTGTGGTTAAAACATTTTATGGAAAATATTTGGAATGATTTGACTTCTTTTTAGCATACCTTACTGATTGCTCTGCCATTTTGTTATTTTTATGCACCCTAATACATTTTAATCTAAATTTATTTTCCAAGATTCTACTTTGTTTTCACCTAGATATTTGAAGCTGATCATCTCGAATACTTTAAATAAAATAATGTGAATTCAGGAGGCAGTAATGTTGTGTCACTGCAATAGTAATCCAGACCCCCTATGGCATCAAGCCACAATAGATATTGATTAGAACAGAAAATTATCTGGTTTGTAGAAATAAAGGAAGTAGTAGTCTGAGCCAGTCCATCATCAAGCCTGTTTCTCTATTCATATGGTCATGGCTGATCATCCACTTGGTGTCCTTTTTCTATCTTCTTTCCTTTTCCTTTGATCCCTTTACTGTATCTCCAAAACTATATCTAACTCTTCCTTGAAAGCATTGACTGTTTTGGCTGAGAATTTTTTGTTTTCTATGGCAAAGAATTCCACAGACTCACCACTTTCTGGGTGAAGAAATTTCTCCTCACCTTAGTGACATCCTTTAGGGAAAGAATCTGCAGTCTTTCTGTTGCCTGTTTACATGACTGTAGACCAACAGTAATATAGTTGACTGAATTGCTCTTTGAAATGGCCTAATGAGCCGTATCAAAACTACTACACAATGTAAAGCAGAAAATTAAGCATGAACATCAACAGGCACTGGGACTGACAACAGCAAACCCCAACCCTGTCCATCTTCTTTACTATATCTGAGGCCTTGTACCAAAATTGGGAGAGCTGTCCCAGAGACTGGTCAAGCAAAAGCCAGATATTCTCTTAAAATAACTCTGTCCCAGATACCGCCATGGCCAACTCTGGGCATGACACAGATCCAGCAGAGATGGCATCCAATTCAATTTGTTCCATTTTATGCCTAGGGCTGATAAGTGCAAGTAAATAGGTGCCACACAAGTACCAACAATGACAATCCCAAACAAGAGGGAGTCTGACAATCAATCTTTGATATTGCCAATCCTGACTCTTCCACTATCAATGCCCTGAAGGTTTCATTTATCAAAAGCTGACTTGCTGTATAAATATTGTGACTACAGAAACCGGTCAGAAGCTAGGGATTCTGCAGTAGGTGACTCATCACTTGACTCCCTAAATCCTGTTTACAAGTAACAAATTATGTATAGAAAGGAATACTCTCCACTTGCTTGGGTGCCTGCAGTTTCAACAATACACACATTTGACACCATTGGGGGACACCATTGATTGGTACTCTGTCCATCATCTTTCGTGTTCAGTCTCTTTATGACTGAAAGGTTGTAGCTGTCTGTGCCATTTCTAAGATGCATTGCAGTAAATTGCCAAGATTCCCCTGACAACACTTGCAATCCTGACTTGGAACTACTTCGCCGTTCCTTCATTGTCATTGTGCAAAAACCCTGGAACTACTTTTCCTGACCAGTGTGATGTACTCTCCCCTCAAAGACTTCAAAAATTCAAGAAAGCAACTCCATCCCACCACCTTCAGGGCAATTAAGGATGGTCAATAAATGTTGGCTTCACCACCAATATCCATATCCCTGGATAATCAGAAACAAAAACAAAAGAAATCCTAATGTAACATCATTGAGGGGTCTTTTTGTTACTATAATTAGTATGCTGAATTGTGTTCAATCTCAAGTTGTCATGATTTTCAGGTAACAATAATAAACACAATCAAACAACATGATTTCAATTACACCTTGAGTTTTTAGTAAAAACTTTAGCGCAACTGACTCATCAAGTCTCAAAAATAACCCAATTCTTAAAATTATTTCTAAAGCTAGTGCATGCATTCAAAACTTGAATGTGAGGTTTTGCCAAAGCATCAATGGAGCTTCAGGTCTTTATGATCTCAATGTACTTAGAAAAGCAGGCCAATTTATCTTCAATTTGAGGGGTTGCTAACCTAGAGTTGTCTGCTAAATGGAGTTTGAAGCTTCACACCTCCCTCTCTCTCTCTCCCCCCCCCCCCCCCCCCCGCCACTCCTGTATCCAGGCATCCAAGTTAACTATTAATAAGCCAAAATTGCAAGTGGGTATCAGCAAGAGTCACCACTAATGAAATCAATCGCTCAAGTTAGCAATTGAGAAAAAAATCAAGCCAGCCAGTGTCCTGACAGCAATCTATGCAGCATCGTTTTTGCTTTTCCTTGCTTAGCCAACAATAACTCAAATCTGCCTGGCAACTGCATTTCATTGATATTTATAAAATTATAAAAAGGCATCAGGATTTGCATCGTGAGAGAACTCTGAACACAGCGAAATTGATCAACCCATTCTGATTCAAGCTTGATCAGCTTAAGCTTTCACTCATTTTGTGCAAATTTGCAAACGGTTCTTGTCTTGCAGCAACTTTTGCGTACAACTGTTGGAAATCTCTTGCAACAGTGATATTGGTCACGAAGGTCTCATTGGACTATTCTGAATGAATTTACTCTGCAAAATTTACTAAAAACTAATCTGAATTGGCCACAGTGGTGATGCTTTGAATCAAAAAGGGCATAGGAAGTGGATATCTCTGCACCAAAGGTGCAATGATTTCTGTCAAAAATACACTCATTATTGCAGATTAGTCTCATCCCAATTTTAATGTTTAATATTTTTCTCATTTCTTAATAGTTCTCCCTCCATTGCGATATTCTCAGTTACCCTTATTTTGCTAATTTCAGTATCAGTTCTCGCCAGTCAGTTTCTTAGCAATGCAGTTGCAAGTTAGACAATGACTCAAAGTTAACTTGATTCATTTCCTACAAAGGAATCCTGTGGCATCTTGAAAGCAGACTTTTCTGCTGTGTACCTTTTACGAAGGTCTGAACACATCTTTGTGATTAAATACAGTAGTGCATTCACTTTGATAAATACTGAGATTTAATTTGTGATATGTGAAGTAGCTAGATATCAGCTTTGTTAAATGTGTTCCAGATTGTATGTTTGTATTAAGTTGTTTTAAAATACTTTGTTGAAATTAATGTTATGATGTAGAGGGGCCGGTGTTGGACTGGGGTAGACAAAGTTAAAAATCACACAACACCAGGTTATAGTCCAACAGGTTTATTTGTAAGCACTAGCTTTTCACCATGCCGCTCCTTCTTATGTTATATGGATTGACTGTCTGCATTGACTGCCTAATAATGCAAATACAAATTCACCACGTAGACTTGTGTGTGCACGTGCATGAGAGAGTGTGTGCGCGTGAGTAAGTACATGTGAGAGAGTGTGTTTGTGTGTTGCAAGCTTGATAGTGTGTGGGAGTGTGATAGGACAGAAGTCTGTGAGGGGGTGAGTGTGGAGGGTGTATATGTGCATGTATAAGAGATAGCGTGCGTATGAAAGAGGGTCTGCGTGAGTCAATCCATACAATATTTTATAAATTCCACTTTGGAAATAGAACCAGTCTGAGTCAAGATTGGGAGATAGACTCTCACCTCACACTTTTAAGGCATTGTCTGAGCTGAGATGTCACTTTTATTTTATAAAACCTTATCTTGAGAATGTGATTTAAGTTCTAGCATTTACCTATTAATGGACCAAAACTTGTAACCTATTCTAAAAGATAAAAGGCAACAACAATCGAGGTTTGTTAAATATGTCGTTTTCCTTTCTTGACACTGTAATCTTTTGCTATAAATTCTGTGTCTTATGAAGAACCTGAAGAAGGAGTGACACTCCGAAAGCTAGTGCTCCCAAATGGACTCTAACCTAGTATTGTGTGATTTTTGAAATATATGTTGTCAAATTACAACTGGAATATAAAACCATTCCTGTGGAGTCCAAGCCATCTGTATGGCAGTTTGTTTTAGATCATAGAACAGTACAGCACAGTACATGCCCTTTGGCCCATGATGTTGTGCCAAGCATTTAACTTAATCTAAGATCAACCTAATCTACACACCCCTCAATTTGCTACTGTCCATGTGCTTGTCCTGCAATCCCTAATGTGTCTGACTCTACTACCATCACTGGCATTGCATTCCACACACCCACCATTCTCTGCGTAAAGACCCTACTTCTGACATCTCTCCTATACCTTCCTCCAATCACCTTAAAATTATGAACCTCCTTTGAGAGCCTATTCTGCCCTGGGGGAAAGAGTAGATAGCCAGAGACTATCTATGCCTCTTATTACCTTGTACAACTCTATCAAGTCACCTCTTTTCCTCCTTCTCTCTAGTGTGAAAAGTTGTAGCTCACTCAACCTCTCTTCATAAGACAAACCCTTCAATCTAGGCAGCATCCTGGTAAATCTCCTCTGCACCTTCTCTAAAGCATCTACATCCTTCCTATAATGAGGTGACCAGAACTGGACACAATATTCCAAGTATGGTCTAACCAGAGTTTTATAGAGCTGCAGAAAAACCTTGCGTTTCTTAAACTCAGTCTTCCTGTTAATAAAAGCCAAAACACCACACGCCTTCTTAACAACTTTGTATCAACTTGGGTGGCAACTTTGAGGGATCTACGTACGTGGACCCCAAGATCCCTCTGTTCCCCACACTGCCAAGAATCCTGTCTTTAACCCTGTACTCAAATTCAATCTTCCAAAATGAATCACTTCACATTTATCCAGGTTGAACCCCATCTGCCACTTCTCAGCCCAACTCTGCATCCTGTCAATGTCCTGTAGCCTGCAAAAGCCCTCAATACTAGCTTCAACACCACCAACTTTTGTATCTTTGGCAAACTTACTAACCCAATCTACTACTACTTCATCTAAGACACTTATAAAAACTACAAAGTGCAGAGGCCCAAGAATAGATCTCTGCGTACACCACTGGTCACCTACCTCCAGGTGGAATACTTTCCATCCACTACCACTCGTTGTCTTCATTCGACCAGCCAATTCTGTATCCAGACAGCCAAATTTTTCTGTATCCCATACCTCAACTTTCTGAATGAGCCTACTATGGGTAACCTTATCAAATGCCTTACTGAAATCCACATACACTACATCCACTGCTCAACCTTCGTCAACCTTTTGCATCCACTTCATGTGAAAGAACAATAACAATTTGAGGTTGTTGAAAATTATTTATGCATATGTATAAATCTTTACCTAGCTGCTTCTGTAAAGAATTTCCCACTGATCAGTGATAACTTAGATGCATTTCTGGTTAGAGAAGAACAAAGTTAATACAGTATGTTAAACAACTAATTTAAGTACACTCCACTGTATTACATCTAATATTAAATGTAAAGTTGCCATAGCCCCAGAGGACTATAGGTTGCCCTCACAGTATAGAGAGAGAGAGAGAGAGAGAGATGACTGGTGGTTTATCCTGAGGGTCACCAGACCTCAGACAAGAGGTAGAGAAGGAGAGTCCCTTGTGGTAATCTCAACTAATACTGGGATTGAACTTGCACTGTTAGCTGTATTGTCAACTAAGCACCCTTCGTGATTACGTGTAAAGAATGAGGTAATGTGGGCAGCACGGTGGCACAGTGGTTAGCATTGCTGCCTCACTGCGCCAGAGACCTGGGTTCAATTCCCGCCTCAGGCAACTGTCTGTGTGGAGTTTGCACATTCTCCCCATGACTGCGTGGGTTTCCTCCCACAGTCCAAAAATTTGCAGGTTAGGTGAATTGGCCATGCTAAATTGCCCTAGTGTTAGGTGAAGGGGCAAATGTAGGGATTGGTCTGGCTGGGTTGCTCTTCAGAGAGTCAGTGTGGATCTGTTGGGCCGAAGGGCCTGTTTCCGTACTGTAAGAAATATAATCTAATGTCACTGTTAGTACAGTCTGATACCCGAGCTGCAAATCTTTTCAAAATCTCAAAACTATTAAAACTATTAGAAAGATCAAAAATTGGAAAATCAAATCTAGTATGTAAGTTAGCTTGCTGAGCTGGAAAATTTGTTTTCAGATGTTTCGTCACCATACTAGGTGACATTATCAGTGAGAGCTCTCGGTGACGCACTGGTGGTATGTCCCACCTCTCTCTTTACAGGTCTTGGTTTCTTAAGGTGGGTGATGTCATTTCCGGGTCTCTTTCTCTCTCTTTCACCCCCCCCCACCACCACATCTAAAATTAGTTAGATATTGGTTAGAATGCCATGCCTCGTGTGTCTTTGTTTCAACTGTCCTAGGGTTTATGTGCTGTCCCAGTCAAAGTGGTGTTGTTCCTCGTCTGTATGTATGGAAACTAGTGATAGTGGGTCATGTCTTTTGGTAGCTAGTTATTGTTCATGTATCCTGGTGGCAAGTTTCCTGCTTGTTTGTCTGATGTAATATATTTTAGAGGTCTTGCATGGTATCTTGTAAATAACTTTAGAGTTACTGGCAGTATCTAATGAATCCTTTAGTTTCATTAGTTGCTGTTGGTGGGTTTGTGGGCTATCATGATGCCAAGGGGTCTGAGCAGGAATCATGTTAATCTCTTGAAGTAGAATATTAAATGTGACTCTACCATTTCTGTTTTCCCCACAATCAACTTCCAGTTTCATCCTTGAGGCCCAACATTTGCTTTAGCCATGCTTCCCTTTTATATGTGGAGAAAGAGTACTGGTTGGTACGGCGGGAAAGGAAGAAGCTGAGGGCTTTGAGTCCTTCGTGATGGGGGGTGGAGGTGTACAGGGACTGGATGTCCATGGTGAAGATAAGGCGTTGGGGACTGGGGAAGCGAAAATCATGGAGGAGGTGGAGGGTGTGGGTGGTGTCCCGAACGTAGGTGGGGAGTTCTTGGACTAAGGGGGACAGGACAGTGTCGAGGTATGCAGAGATGAGTTCAGTGGGGTAGGAGCAGGCTGAGACAATGGGTCGGCCGGGGCAGTCAGGTTTGTGGATTTTGGGCAGGAGGTAGAAACGGGCGGTGCAGGGTTGTGGGACTATGAGGTTGGAGGCGGTGGATGGGATGCTGCCTGACTTGCTGCGTTTTCTAGCAACACATTTTCAGCTTCCCTTTTATATGTGTAAAGAAACTTCTGTCTGTTTTTATATTCTGCACTAGTTTCTTTTTATAATTTACCTTTACTCTCTTTGACTTTTTAAGTAATTTTTTATTGCTCTTTAAATGTTTCCCAATTTTCCAACCTGCCACTCTCTTTTGCAATATGGTGTGCCTTAGTTTTTGTCTTTTATATTATCTTTAGCGTCCTTGTTTAGCCATGGATCTTTTTCTTTTTCTTTCTGGAATATATTTTAGCTGTGAGCAATTGAGTATCACCTCAAACATCTGCCACTGCTGATCAACTGTCCTACTTTTTGGTCCACTAGGACCAAATCTGTCCTTGTACCTACGTAATTATATTTGTTTAACTCCAGAATGCTAGTGAGAGACTCCAGTTTCTTGCCCTCCAGCTGAATTTGAAATTCTGGCATGCTATGATTACTCTTCCCTTGAGGATCCTTTACTATAAGATGATTTACTAATCCCACCTCATTACCCAGTACAAAACCCAGAATAGCCTGGACCATGGTTGGTTCCACAATACATTGATTCAAGAAACAATCTCTAATACATTCAATGAATTCGCACTTGAGGCTACCATTGCCAATTTGATTAATTTGGTGATTTTAATATGCATTAAAATCAATGATTACTGTTGTATCTTTCTTGCAATTCCCCAATATTTTCAGTAGAAAGTAACAACTGCAGATGCTGGAGTTCAGAGTCGAGAGTGTGGTGCTGAAAGATGACAGCAGGTCAGGCAGCATCCAAGGAGCACTGTGCCCCACTGCAGGACCACAAATCGGGACTTGTAGATTATTCCCACCAAGGGCTTCTTTTCCTTGCTATTTCTACCCAGACCTATTCTATGTTTTGATCTCCAGCACTGAGATCATTTCTCATTACAGCTCTGATGTAGTCCTTTACTGCAAAGCTAGGCCATCTTCTTTTCCTTCTTCCTTATCATTTTGAAACAGGGTAGCCTTGGATTTTCAATTCTCATACTTGGTCTTCCTGCAACCACACAGGAAGCAAGAATCTTGAACATGTTGGACAAGGACAAGAGTTTAGATTACGACAGCACTACTTCCAGGATCTCTCTTCCTGACTCACTCATAGTCTCACCCGCCTGTCCCTGACCACTGACTGAATTTGAGATAATTAATTTAAGGGGTGTGTCTTCCTCTGAAACAAAGCGTCCAATTAACTCTTTCCCTCCCTGATGTATCACAGCTCGGACTACAGCTCATCAACTCTGAACCAGATTTCCTCAAGCAACGAACACTGTAGGTGTGGTCACTAAGAACCCCAGTGGGGTCCACCAGCTCCCATGTCATGCAAATACAACAAAAAAAAAACTGCAAGTCTGAAACAAAAAAAGAAAATGCTGGAGTTAACGTTTTGGGTCCAGTGATCCTCCTTCAGAGCTGTAGCTAGTTATAGGTTTTAACAGTAGGTAGAGGTGGAGCCAAGAGGTAGACAGAATAGTAGTTGTGCAACAAAGGAATGGGTAATGCTTTGCTTAGAATCAACAGCTGCTAATGGGGACCATTAATAGCTGACAGTGGGCTGGTTGTGGTGGCAGCCCATCTGATGACACAGCCTGGGTGTGGGTAAAGAACATGGAAGATGATGCTCAGGCCCCAAAATTATTGAACTCTATTATTAATTCCTGAAGTTTGCAGCGACCCAGGTGGAAAATAAGATACTGTTCTCCTAGCTTGTGCTGAGCTTTGCTGGAGCACTGCAGCAAGCCCGACACAGCTGTTGGCTAGGAAACGTAACGGTGTATTGAAATGGCAGGCAACTGGAAGCTCAGGGTCATTTTTGTGGGTGTTTTACTTAGTGGTCGTCCAGTCGACATTTCATCTCCCCAGTGTAAAAGAGACTACATTGTGGACAGTGAATACAGTAGACTAGATTGAGTGAAGTGCGGATAAATCACTTGTTAACTCAGGGCTTTGGATAGTGAGAAGGAAGAAGATAAACAGGCAGGTATTACCGTTTCTGTGATTGCATGGGAAGGTGCTGTGGAGGTTTATTGTGAGTGGAGGAGGAGTAGCCCAAAGTGTTCCAGAGGCAACGCCTCCTGTGGATGGCTGACGAGGGAGAGAAGGGGAACATGTCTGGTGGTGGCATTCTGCTAGAGCTGATTCAAATAGTGCCTTATTATCTTTTGGATATGAATGCTTGAGTGGTGAATGAGGACCAGGAGAATCCTATTGGTATTATGGGTGGAAAGAGAAGGGGTGAGGATTGAAAAGCAGGATATGAGTCAGACACACCTGAAGCCTCAGTCAACCACAGTAGTGAGGAATTCTTGATGGAAGAAAAAAGTGGACATTTGTGGAAGCTGGTATTGTTGGAATGGAGAAATTAGAAACATGGAATAGAGTCTTTACAGGAGGCAGGTGCGAGGATGTATAGTCCATGTAACTGGGAGTGACAGAGTTTGTAATCCCTCCCTCAGATACTAAGTTTCTTGAGCGATTTCTGTTTTGGATGCAGGTCCAGCAATGTTTAGTCCTGCACTTCTATTACATAACCCAACTTTTAATTTTTTTTTATAAAGTTTCCTTCTGGTTTTTATTTTTATATCTGTAAAATTTTCTCCTTTTTACCTTTAACCTGAAAGCAGCTGGTAATCAAATTAGCAGCTATTACTAACCAATGAACAGATGGTTTTCCTCTGATGTCACTCTTTGTTTCTGCTGGACCCTGATCCTGGGCTTCAATTTATTCTGTTAAAAGGACCTTACAAACTATGAACCAAAAAAAAATCAGAAGTACCACTTCCACCCTGCACCGAACTCCCATGTTACTCCAAAATCCCAGAAACAAAACATTCACACAAAGCTTATTGGCTTACTGATTCTTTGAAACACTATTTGAAACACTTGGGTGCTTTCAAATGTATTCGTAAGTACTTTCAAACATAATTTGATTAGGGGCATTAGCAAGCCAAGAACCAGCTGAGAATGGCAGCCTGCATGGATTACAAAACTGGAAACATGATGACTACTGAGCTGATTTTCCAATAATGAGCAGCCTTGTGCCTTGGGAGATGAGCATCCCATTTTGTAATGGAGGCAGGCTCAATATCAGGCATTGCAGAGGACATTGGACAATTATTTGCATAGAAATAATGTGTAACAGTATGGAGATGAAGCAAGAGATTGGCACTAGGTAATGATACTCATTTGAAGAACTGATGCAGACACAGTGGGCCAAATGGTATCCTGTACTATAAGACTTCTGTGATTCTGTGAAATGAGTAGCAGACAGGATGGAAAACAGCTGTCAAACGGTGAGGTATTCATGTAAGAATGGAACCATAGAGTTAGGAGAGTACTTGTGTGGAATGGCTATTTAGTGGGTTAATTAATGAAGGGTGGATGACCTGATTTGGGGAAAGGTTGTAAGAGCACCCTCCTTCATTTTATTTCTTACTGTCCAATTTCCTGGATGGGTGCAGTTCCAATGACACTGAAGAACCTTGACACCATCCAGAATAAAGTGACCTGCTTGTTTGGTGCCACATCCATGAGCATCCACTGTAGACCTCCACTAGCAGCAGTGCAAGATGCATTGTAGAAATTCAACAGACTCCCTCGACAGCACCTTCAAATCAACAACCACTACCATGTAGAAGATAAAAGACAGCAGATACATGGGAACACCACCTGCAGGTCTCGTCCAACCACTCGCCATCTTGACAAGGAAATATATTACTCTTCCTTCACTGTCACTGGGTGGTAAGGTGCTATGAAAAGAGGAAAAAAGTGCATAGGTTGACGGTTACTCCAGTTCTGGACAAGATTTAAATGTTGTATTATTGCACCTCTGGAAAAATCTGTACATTTTCACCCTTAATCTTATTTGTGGTCTTATAAAACAACTTCCTTACCCCCTTAATTATTGCTACTATTCCAATATGTCCATGTTAGTCTTAACACTAGGATATAATTTATACCTGCATACTGCTGTGTAACTGGTAAACTGAAGCTGAGGGCCTCTTGGCTCTGTGCCACCAATTTAAATAGCAACAGTGTTCTATTTCCTGGTCAGATGCCACAGAGCAGTCTTTGTACCTGAATTCAAGAGTAGTTGAATTTGATCAGTTTCACTTGGCGTACATGTAAATGATACGTGGACCTCTGCTCATGGCAACTCTGTCAGTTCTTTTTTACATGACATATTGAATGCTCTTAGATTTGCATTGACAAAAACTAATAGGAGATTTTAATCAATTTATTTAAACTATTATGGAAGCAGAGATGTTTCTGAATGCGCACAAACCCAGCACAGACTTAATGTCACTTCTTACTGAAAATCTATCGTATGTGATAATAACTTTTGAGCATATGACCCATGTTGCATTTCTGTCCCTTGCTACATCTGGTCTCGGTGGTCATGCTGTATGCCCTTTGAAGTCCGATCAAGTTGATTTCATTGTTTTTCTACTTGAGCATGACCAGTTTAATCCTAAATTTTATTCCTCTGAAATTTTCTGTGAAACCATCCCATGTGTTTTTTACAGAAAATGTATGCCTAACATTAAAATGTTTTCACAATTTGAGATTTTTGAGTGTTGTACCTTTTGTGTTCCTTATTTCCTTCATATTTTCTTTACTGCATCAGCTAGGCTCTTCGTGCTGTCTTAAGATTCTGTAAGAAAAATCTTTTAAATCTTTTAAATCTTCAGCTGAGATAATTGCTTCCATAAAGGAAAAAATGGTGGGTGACTGCATCTTTGGCATTCTACTACTTGCACTGAACAGAGGCCATAAAAAAAAATAAAGGTGTGGAAACGATGAGGTGGTTATTAAATTGTCCCATATGCCCTGTCCACTTTCCCTGTCTGAAAAGTTACCCTCCCTAACAGTTCTGGAGTGTAACTACTTTGGAATGCAACTCCTCCAGAAGGATGCTCGCACTACCCTGAGCGTGACTAGAGGTGGGCAATAAATACTGATTTACTGAAATAGGTCACAACCAATAAAGAATGATTGTGTTTTTAAAATTGCCAATATTCTGCAGCTTGCCTTTGACATTAATTTAGAGGTGCCGGTGTTGGACTGGATTGGACAATGTAAAGTCACATGACACCAGGGTATAGTCCACTAGGTTTATTTGAAATCACAAGCTTTCAGAACACTGTCCCTTCATCAAATGACAATGGCCAACATTAACCATACATCATTCCACAAAGTATTGAACTGTAGCAAATTGTTGTGCTAAACATTCCGCATTTTAAGTTTCACATGTAGATAAGCCAGTGGCCTTAACAGTCACCTTTGTGCAGATTGTGCTCTTGTTGTTTACCCATTTTCCTGGATAGGAATTCGTGAAAATTCTGAATAGCACTGATTCTTCAGCTCCTAATAATGTGCTGAAACATTAGTCATTCATGTCTGGATGCTAAATTGAATCTGGTGTTAGATTTAGGTTCAATTCATTGAAAACTATAACGTGGTTGCACTCTTTATAAAAAGAATCTGAGCAAACTGCACCTCTACTAATGTAAAAATGGCTTTCTTGAACTGAGAAGTGTTGAATAACAGAATTGTAGAATGGTTCGGAACAGAATTTAATCAGGAACATCAAACAGTAGAGGTGGCATAGTGGCTCAGTGGTTAGCACTGCTGCCTCTCAGCGCCAGGGACCTGGGTTCGAATCCAGCCTTAGGTGACTATCATTGTGGAGTTTGCACATTCTCCATGTGTCTGTGAGAGTTTACTCTGGGTGCTCTGGTTTCCTCCCACAATCCAAACATGCAGGTTAGGTGAATTGGCCATGCTAAACTGCCCGTAGTGTACTTGGATGTGTAGGTTAGATGCAAAGGTGAGGGGACATGTGGAGTAATAGGGTAGGGAATGAGTCTGGGTGGGTTCCTCTTTGAAGGGTCGGTATGGACTTGTTGGGCCAAATGGCCTGTTTCCACACTGTAGAGATTCTGAAACACGCAAGGGCACAAAGTGAGGATATTAACTGTTGAGCCAGAGTAATTAAAAAATTATAAAAGGCATTCAAGCAAAAAAGAGAGAAAGAAAAAGGACACTTGAAAGAAAACAATTACTTGACATATCATTTGGTTTTATTAAAATCTTTTGAAATCTTATTTTCATGTTCATTTTTAAGAGCAAAATTTAATACACATGAATCAGTGAATGGTTAGGGAGTGATTTGCCAGGTGTGTTTATAGTCCTGTTTAAGTTGAACCATGGGTATCTGTTGTCTTAAATTGCCTGTTGTCTTTTTACCTTAAAGTTGATGCTTTTTTTTGTAATAGTGTGGAGTTCCTGTTTGTTTAACAAGTTGACGATTGTGCCTTTACTGAATTCTTGTATATTTGATAGGCTGAGGATTGACCTAAAATGGGCTCATGAGGCTGATCTGGTCAAGCAAAGAAGCTCTCTTTCTTTCCCCATATGACATTAGTAATGTCAATTATATTCTAAAAGTTCCGTTAATAGGGTGCTTCAACTGTATGATGACTTGGTGACGCTTTGCCAGATACTACCATAAGATTTTGGTGGAGGGGGAGCAGCTTGTTGCGATATAAATGTGCCTCAAGACTTTCAAAATTGTTTTTATCCAAAATAATTTAATGACATGAATGAGGGCTCCTCTTTGACTTGTGTGTGAATTTCACATACATCACTAAAATGTTGCCTTATTGAATAACCCTTCATTCAATGCATAAATAGTGGGATTGTGAAGAACATGTTTTTTCTCCATGTAGACTATTCATCTTCATGGTGGCACCTCAAAGAACGAAGAAAATACCTTTGCAAATTAATTTAGGCTGACCGTTTGAACAGTAGGGCAGCTAAGTGGTTAACACTGCTGCCTCATAGCATCAGGGACCCAGGTTTGATTCCAGTCTCTGGCGACTGTGTGGAGTTTGAATGTTCTGCCCGTGTTTGCGTGTGTTTAGTCCAGGTGCTCCAGTTTCCTCCCACAATCCAAAGATGTGCAGGTTAGGTGAATTGGCCGTGCTAAATTGCCCTATAGTGTTCAGGGATGTGTAGGTTCAGGGTAAATGTAGAGTAATACGGTAGGGAATGGGTCTGGGTGGGTAACTTTTCGGAGGGTTGGTGTGGACTTGTTGGGCCAGTGGGCCATGTTTCCACACTTTAGGTTATTCTTTGATAATACGGTAGTATTAAATGTCTGACAGAATGGCAGTTTCTCCTGCTGCCATTCAAGATTTATGGGTCATTCATTTGAAGATGCATCCAACTGTGCATGCTGCTTCTGATTGATACATCTAGGTGATTGTCAATTGTTGAGGATATTTTGTCTGCCTTATGGTTAATTGTTAGAAGCAGTGTTTGTCTCAAACGTAGAATGATCTCTAATTTCTTGTGTTCTATAGAGCAACAAAATGTTTTGGCATGAGCAATTTTGCCACATTTATTGTGATGTATTAGTTTTACTATTAATGTCTTTCATTTGTGTTTCATTTAGGACTGGCCATTTGATGATGGAGCCCCACCTCCTACTCAAATTGTGGATGACTGGTTGAACCTGTTGAGAGAGAGATTCCATGACGAACCTGGATGTTGTATTGCTGTTCACTGTGTGGCAGGATTGGGGCGGTAAGGAAAAAATTGGTTACAATAATAATTCAAATTTTCATAGTCTTAAATATAACAACATCCAATACACCTTACAGACGATCATTAAAAAGATAAACACAACAGAATCAGCTGGTAACATGCCAGCCTTTTTGGTATTGCCAGGGTAGTAGACTTGGCATTGCCAAGTTGACAGCTTGTTGAATTTTCTTTCCCTTTAAAGTTGAAGTTGTCAGGTATTCTTTTAATTGTTATCAAAAAAAGATGTGGCTATTTTCTTTGATAATTTAGAAAATCGGTAAAAGAGGTTCCTGGCAAATTCTTTTCTCTCCTTTATTACTTGTTATTTGACTATAGACTACTATCTGGATGAAGGGCTTTTGGCCTAAACGTTGATTTTCCTGCTCCTTGGATGCTGCCTGACCTGCTGTGCTTTTCTAGCACCACTCTAATCTTGACTACCATCTGGAAGTTGGCTACATCATCCATGTATTTTTCACATCTGTTTAATATTACGTTCGTTTATTTGGCTTTTGGCAGTTTCCACGTTTCATGAAATTGAGGTTGTTAGGGGATCATCTGTGACTGTCCCATTTAATGCAAACCATTTGTAATTTATGCCTGGTGAGCATGCATGCCAACCTAGCAAATGGGTAAGATCTAACCACTACTTCCAACAAGCTGACACAAGCCAAATAAGTTGACAAATTGAGAATAGCCATGAGGGCCACTGCACTTTGAATGATAAGTAAAAGTCAATTTATTACTTTTATCCGAGTGAAGAAACAGAAGTACGTGGAAATCTAAAGTGTAAATCTGAATATTGAATTGGAAAACCAGGACATCATTCTTGTCTTGAGAAATTTTAGCTTTTCTTCTACAATGTTTCATTTTAAGTATTTTATTTCTACAAAATAATTGGAAAAGGGAGAGAAAAGCAGTAAAAGAGGGAGAAAAATGAGTGACAGTAGGAGAATAGATTATAATCAGGGAGAGTAAAAAAATTGTTTTGCAATAGGAAATTGGGGTATAGTGTCAGCACAGGAGAGAACTTGGAGAGTCTGAGTATAATGGGGAGGAAGAGTACCACCTTCAACCGTGGGTTAGTCAGATGGAGGTAAGGTTGGTGGATCAGTGGTAAAATGCCATATGGTCATAAGATTTAGGAGTAGAAGTAGGCCATTCAACCCATTGAGTATGCTCTGCTGTTATGTGAATTCGTGGATGATCGGATTACCCTCAACCTTGCTCGCATTTTGCCAAGAACCCTTGGTTTGCTTACTAATTTGACACTTGCAGTCTTGAATACATTTAACTGTCCCCAATTGAAGGCATAGAAGAGTGCCTAAGTTAACTAAAAGGAGGGAAATGTTGATGTGAACTGGATGGGATTTTGAAGGAAAGAATATTGCGATATTACAAGGTAGGAATTTTGCAAGTCACCTTTGGTACCTTCTCAGTCTGCAAACTTTATTTCCTACACTACTATCTGAAAAAGTCCCACTAAGTTGCCTTAGGACTACATGGCTATCATTCCTCAATTGTCACTGGGTTCGAATCCTAGTGCTACCTCCCGAACAGTACTGTGAGTGCCCTTATATTGCAACTATGGCAGCTGTTCAAGGAGGCAGCTCTTTAATTACTGTAGAAAAGTTGATAATGGTACAGTATGGCCAGTGATACATCAATAAATTAATAAAACCTCAATTTTTAGAAATAAAACAAAGGTAATTAGATTTTTAATATATTAGCCAGGCAACCATTTAGCCAAAATTTACCACCAGCTGTTTGTTTCTTTCAAATCCAAACTTGCCTTGCAACAACATGAAAAGACATTTATTTCACATCATTGAAACCCAGTTTGCAGCAGCTCACTGTATTCTATTCTCTTCCCCCTCGCTTGCTTGCTCCTCCATCCCCTTCCCTCCCCACCAACCATTTACACATTTGCTCACCCTGCTTCTAGAATCCAGTAACTGTCTCCTGCCAGCATTTGTCTAGAGTTTTGGCAAGGATTTTGCTATCGTTTTTGAGATTGTTCCAACCCACTGTACACAGAAGAGACAATCCTGTCACTGGTATCAAAGACAGCACCAGAAAAAGAGGGGCCCATATATTTGTGCATCAGTTGACTTGCTCAAACATTGAGGTAAAAACAATGACTGCAGATGCTGGAATCCAGATTCTGGATCAGTGGTGCTGGAAGAGCACAGCAATTCAGGCAGCATCCGACGAGCAGCAAAATCGACGTTTTGGGCAAAAGCCCTTATCAGGAATAAAGGCAGAGCCTGAAGCGTGGAGAGATAAGCTAGAGGAGGGTGGGGGTGGGGAGAAAGTAGCATAGAGTACAATAGGTGAGTGGGGGAGGAGATGAAGGTGATAGGTCAGGGAGGAGAGGGTGGAGTGGATAGGTGGAAAAGGAGCTAGGCAGGTCGGACAAGTCCGGACAAGTCAAGGGGACAGTGCGGAGTTGGAAGTTTGAAACTAGGATGAGGTGGGGGAAGGGGAAATGAGGAAGCTGTTGAAGTCCACATTGATGCCCTGGGGTTGAAGTGTTCCGAGGCGGAAGATGGGGCGTTCTTCCTCCAGGCGTCTGGTGGTGAGGGAGCGGCAGTGAAGGAGGCCCAGGACCTCCATGTCCTCGGCAGAGTGGGAGGGGGAGTTGAAATGTTGGGCCATGGGGCGGTGTGGTTGATTGGTGCGGGTGTCTCGGAGATGTTCTCTAAAGCTCTCTGCTAGGAGGCGCCCAGTCTCCCCAATGTAGAGGAGACCGCATCGGGAGCAACGGATACAATAAATGATAGTAGTGGATGTGCAGGTAAAACTTTGATGGATGTGGAAGAGTCCTTTAGGGCCTTGGATAGAGGTGAGGGAGGAGGTGTGGGCACAGGTTTTACAGTTCCTGCGGTGGCAGGGGAAAGTGCCAGGATGGGAGGGTGGGTCGTAGGGGGGCGTGGACCTGAGCAGGAAGTCACGGAGGGAATGGTCTTTGCGGAAGGCGGAAAGGGGTGGGGAGGGAAATATATCCCTGGTGGTGGGGTCTTTTTGGAGGTGGCGGAAATGGTTTATGCGGAGGTTTGTAGGGTGGAAGGTGAGCACCAGGGGCGTTCTGTCCTTGTTACGGTTGGAGGGGTGGGGTCTGAGGGCGGAGGTGCGGGATGTGGACGAGATGCGTTGGAGGGCATCTTTAACCACGTGGGAAGGGAAATTGCGGTCTCGAAAGGAGGCGGCCATCTGGTGTGTTCTATGGTGGAACTGGTCCTCCTGGGAGCAGATACGGCGGAGGCGGAGGAATTGGGAATACGGGATGGCATTTTTGCAAGAGATAGGGTGGGAAGAGGTGTAATCCAGGTAGCTGTGGGAGTCGGTGGGTTTGTAAAAAATGTCAGTGTCAAGTCGGTCGTCACTAATGGAGATGGAGAGGTCCAAGAAGGAGAGGGAGGTGTCAGAGATGGTCCAGGTAAATTTAAGGTCAGAGTGGAATGTGTTGGTGAAGTTGATGAATTGCTCAACCTCCTCGCGGGAGCACGAGGTGGCACCAATGCAGTCATCAATGTAGCGGAGGAAGAGGTGGGGAGTGGTGCCGGTGTAATTACGGAAGATCAACTGTTCTACGTAGCCAACAAAGAGACAGGCATAGCTGGGGCCCATACGTGTGCCCATGGCTACCCCTTTGGTCTGGAGGAAGTGGGAGGATTGAAAGGAGAAATTGTTAAGGGTGAGGACCAGTTCGGCCAAACGAATGAGAGTGTCGGTGGAAGGGTACTGTTGGAGACGTTTGGAGAGGGAAAAACGGAGGGCTTGGAGGTCCTGGTCATGGCGGATGGAGGTGTAGAGGGATTGGATATCCATGGTGAAGATGAGGCGTTGGGGGCCGGGGAAACGGAAGTCTTGGAGGAGGTGGAGGGCATGGGTGGTGTCTCGAATGTATGTGGGGAGTTCCTGGACTAGGGGGGCTAGGACAGTGTCGAGGTAGGTAGAGATGAGTTCAGTGGGGCAGGAGCATGCTGAGACAATGGGTCAGCCAGGGTGGTCAGGTTTGTGGATCTTTGGAAGGAGGTAGAACCGGACAGTGCGGGGTTCCTGGACTATGAGGTTGGAAGCTGTGGGTGGGAGATCTCCTGAGGTGATGAGGTTCTGTATGGTCTGGGAGATGATGGTTTGGTGATGGGGGGTGGGGTCATGGTTGAGGGGGCAGTAGGAAGAGGTGTCCTCGAGTTGGCGTTTGGCTTCAGCGGTGTAAAGGTCAGACTACCACTGCGCCCCCTTTATCCGCTGGCTTAATGGTGAGGTTGAGATTAGAGCAGAGGGATTGGAGGGCTGCGCGTTGTGAGGGTGAGAGGTTGGAGTGGGGGAGGGGGGGTCAACAGGTTGAGGCGGTTAATGTCCCGGCGGCAGTTGGAAATGAAGAGGTCGAGGGCAGGTAATAGGCCAGCGCGGGGTGTCCAGGTGGATGCAGTGTGTTGGAGGTGGGCGACGGGGTACTCGGAAGGTGGGTGGGAGTCCTGATTGTGAAAGTAAGCTCGGAGGCGGAGGCGACGGAAGAAGTGTTCGATGTCACGGCGTGTATTAAATTCATTGATGCGTGGACGGAGGGGGATGAAGCTGAGTCCTTTGCTGAGGACTGATCGTTCGTCCTCAGTGAGTAGGAGGTCTGGAGGGATGGTGAAAACTCGGCAGGGCTGGGAGCTGGGATCTGGTGTGGGTGTGGAGCTGGGAGTGGGGTCGGAGCCAGTACCTGGAGTTGGTGTGATGGTGGGGGGAATGGGGGTGGAGGCATGAGCAGTGGTAGTGTTCCCCTCGGGGTTCTGGGGGGTGGGGATAGTGACAGTGGGTTCTGTGGGGGGGTGTGTCAGCAGAATGCAGGTGATTGGCGCTGGTGGGGTCGGAAGTGGTGGCAGACACGGCAGTAGGGGTGGCGGAAGTCACTGAGCGTGTGGCTTCGGCGATGATGTGAGGGCTGGAAGTGGCTGTGGGAGTGGCCATGATGGGGGCACAAGTGACATCATCAATCAGCGTGGGGGTGGTAGCTGCATCAGCCGCATGGCTAATGGCATTTCCGAGGCCAGGGGAATCTTCTGGAATGTTTGAGGAGCGCTGGTTATGGAGGTGGGTGGATAAAAGTTTGCTGTACTTACAGTTTTTGATATTTGAGATGGAATTGAAATACTGTTTGTTGAGAGTATGAATTCTCCTGAGGATGTAGTACAGAGTGGTTCCTTTGCAATTCTGAGAGAGTGTGGCCCTAAGCTGAGGCAGGGCAGACTGTAGAGAGGTCAGGTGCCGGCGCATTGCTGCAAGCGTGGAGCGGAGGATCTTAAAGGAGAACTGTTGCTAGTGTTTTTGAATCTGTAGTCTATACTGTTTGTCCTGTTCGGGTCCGAACTCTGCTGGTTTAAAGGTGGTCCGGAGTCCGTGTGGGATGAGTTGGTTACGGAGGCATGCACTGAGGAAGCAAATGTGGCTGTGGTACCGAGTTTGTTTCACGACATGGTTGAAGAGCTTTTGGGCAGAGGAAATGACCTGGGAGTTGCAGTGGGAGAGGGACTCCCTGAGATTCTTGTAGAGAGAGGAGGAAAACTTCTTCAAGGCAGGCATCCTTGCAAGAGGATTCACAGTAGGGGCTCAAACATTGTACAGTCTCTCTGCGAAGCATTGATGTTGTTTGTTATTAAGTGTAGAGTAACTAATTGGGTTTGATTGGGTTATTAGGTGTTTGATTTGTAGTAGTCAGTAATGGTTGATCTTTGTGTACTAATTGCGAAATGGATGGAGAAATTATTTCCAAATAAGAAAAACTGTTTCTATGAAGATGTATAACAATTGATGAATTTTGTTTTGGGTAATGTTGAATTCTGACCCCAAGTTTTGGTAGATTTTGTTTTTAGAACGGGAACCATTTTCTTAAAAATCAATATTCACAATTTGTAACGTCGCACGCATGATAGCTCTTGATTGTGTAAACATTTTTCCCAAGCCCCTGCTAATAATATAGAATCAACCAAACTTGTTAAATGTGTCTCTGTTCTTGTTTAGGAGGGAAATAGTTTTGTTGTTGATTCACCAGAGACAATTCACACAAGTCTTAGTGCTTAATGAGTCCAACCCACTCAGTCCATCATGCTTGCACTAGTTCTTCAAATGACCTTTATTACTGAAAGCCAATCTCTTATTTTTCCCCTATACCCTTGAATATTGTTTTTAACCAAATAATTTTCCAATTCCCTCTTGAATACCTCAATTAAACCTGCCTCTATGGTAGTTCCAGACAGTGAATTCCATGCCCTAACTATTTGCTGTTGAAAAAGATTTTTTTACACAACCCTTGCTTCTTTCACAAATAATTTTAAATCTATTCACTCTTGTTCCTTTGGCAAACAGAAGCAGTTTCTACCCATCTAGCCTAATCATTTTGAGAACCTTTATCGATCTGAGAAAGATTGGAATTTGTATATGTATTCCACATCCTATCAAAGAGCAGTCACAAAGACAGCACCTTAATACGACACTTCATAATGTAAATGTTGAATGGTGTAAATTAAGGACCCTAGATTAAGTCAGGCAGTGTGCAGTTGAATACTGTAATGACAGATCTGTGATTCTATGGTTCAATGAGTTGAATAGCTTTTGTTTGGTTCTATTTTTTTTCTTTCCTCTTAGGTGTGTGTAAATGTGCAGCAAATACTGGTGCACAAAAAACAGTGCAGTCTTGCTAAACAAGTACTAATTATTTAATCTATCTTTCCTTTGCACTATAGAGCTCCAGTGCTTGTTGCATTAGCATTGATTGAATCTGGAATGAAGTATGAAGATGCTGTTCAGTTTATAAGGCAGTAAGTAAAGTGTCATTAATACTTACAGTTTTATATTTTGTCATTTGAACATTCTTACTGGCTGGCTTTGTCAGTGAGCTCTCTGTAGAACTGAATTGTGCACACCAAATAGTATGAGACTTAATCCAATCACTGGATTAATTGATCACTCTCTCAATGCCATTTTGTTTAAAAGCATCCCAAAGATTTTCACAATAAGATCTTTGAGATTCTTTCAAATCAAATAGTATTAAGAATGGTCAGCTAGTCCAGCAAAGATTGAGTCATGCCTCAGACATTGTGATGTGTTGTAGTGTCCCTATTTCAGCACTTACAAATATTTTGCTTACAGTGGTGGGGAATGGAAAATCCCCCATACTTTATCTGGTTTAGGCAGAGAATGGCAACTTTATACATTTTTCACTGTCCTTAAATACAAGCGACAATAAAATCTAAATCTATAAATAGTTAAAGGCAATTCAGGATGGAAATTAATTCTGGTCTTGTCTGCATCCTGTCAATGAATCTTTGAAATAGCAACGCATGCTGCTCTGAAGTTTTTTGTTGAGGATTTTGTCTGTGCAAAGATAAGTGTATTTTACTTGTCTAAGCAGACTTCAAAACATTGGGGCATAAATAGGAGGAGTAGACCATTTGTCCCATTGAACCTGCTCTGCCATTCAATAAGATCATGGTGACGTTTTCGTGGACTCAGCTCCACTTACCTGCCCGCTCACCATAACCCTAAATTCCCTCTCTGTTCAAAAATCTATCTATCTTTGCCTTAAAAACATTCAATGTGGTAGCATCAACTGCTTCAGTGGACAGGAAATTCCATAGGTTCCACAATACTTTGGATGAAGAAGCTACTCTTCAACTCAGTCCTAAATCTGTTTCCCCTTATTTTGAGGCTATGCCTCCTAGTTCTAGTTTCATCTGCCAGTGGAAACAACCTCCCTGCTTTTATCCTATCTGTTCTCTTCATAATTTTATGTTTCTATAAGATCCCCCTCCTCATTCTTCTAAATTCAACTGAGTACAGTCCCAGTCTACTCAACTTTTCCTCCATAAGAAAATCTTCTCCATTCCGGAATCAACCTAGTGAACCTCCTCTGTAACCTCTCCAGTTCCAATAATTCTTTTTCACATAAGGAGACCAAAACTGTACACAGTACTCTAGGTGTGGTGTCACCAGTACCCAATACAGCTGCAGCATAACCTCTCTATTTTAAAATCCATCTCTCTCGCAATGAAGGACAATATTCCATTTGCCTTAATCACCAGCTAACCCGCAAGCAAACTTCTTGATTCACGCACAGGACATCCAGGTCTCTCTCCATTTAAATAATAGTTCATCTTGCTGTCACACTTAGCAACATAGATGTTGAGAGAGATTTACTCTTTATCTAATCCACACTTGCTCATGGCTTATTACAATAGTGTAGAGAGAGATTTATGCTACATCCAACCCAACCTGGGAATGTTTGATGTTAATGCTGGAAGTTTGAAATTGAATAATTGCCATTGTGTGGAACAATTTGAACAGCAAAATGACGTAAATACAATAAAAGATCTATGGCTGCTTCTCGATGACTTGGGCATGGGAGATTTGCTGCTTACTACACAATTGGAATCTAATTTTACGTTAGTTGCTGTAAAGCAGCTATATTTGGTTTTTCTTATGTCCACATTAGTCTGCTCCAATCATACTCAAAACTGATCATTGAGAAGTATTAGTATTGTCTATAAAATTATCAGTCTTATCAAATCAGACTCCCGTTGAGTCATCTCATTCTGTTTACTCCCATTTGAAACTAGCAAATTCCCTGCCAATGTTGAGTGCTGCACTCCAGTAACATTGAGAGCCAATTGAAGGATCCAGACTACAGGTCTCTTGGCCAATGTTCTGAGCGTTTTCCAAAAAGAGCTTTGAAAATAAGCACTGTAGTCTCCAAAGTGTCCTGCTTAAAGGAACTGTCAACTGTAATTAAGATACTCGGACACATTTGTGTCCAATATTACTTAAAATGTCAGATGTAATTATTGGAAGATATGTGATAGATGCAGTTATAATGTACAGTTAAATAACTTACATATAAATACAGTTAATGCGTCAAAATACTGAAACTCACCCATTCCGTTCTTTCTCCATTTCAGGAAAAGACGTGGAGCTTTTAACTCAAAGCAACTACTTTACCTCGAGAAATATCGGCCAAAATGGCGTTTGCGCTTCAAAGCTGCAAATAGCACAAGCTGCTGCATCCAGTAACAATCTGTCTCTGGACTGTAGATATCTTGATGACGCAAACACAGAAAATTGAATATATTCACATTCGGTGAAGACAGGACCTTCAATCTTGAAGTGAATTTTTAAAAAAAGAAATCTGTCTTTGTGGTGAAGGAATTGTGTATTTTTCATATGATTGATCTTATCAGGGAAGTGTTGCATCTTAAAATGGTCTGTATAGAAAGAATTCACTACCTCTGTAAAAGGAGGTTAAGATTATGTCTGTGCAAAGTCCCACTGTCACCTCACTTTGTAGACCTCACTTGCAATGCACAAAGACTTCTTAAGGTTATGGTTCGATGCAATAGTTTATCCCTTTGATTGCAGCAGGTAGGCAAAATAAAAGATGGAATCTGGCACTGTAATTGTATTGTATTTGATTTCCAGAGATGAGCAATGCCAATCTTAGAGAATAAGCTCTTTGTTTTGATATAATACATAAGGTTTCTTCTAGACTTGAAGCATCAAGTGTATTAACATCTTTACTTTAGGTTTTTCTAATCAATTTTTCAATCAAAAAAGAGGAGGGGGAGAGTATGAGTAACTGTCCTTTTATTTAAAGATGATGTTTTGCAACTCTTATGCAGTGACAATCTGCAATATATGCATCAGTTTCCAGGATGTGGAATGTGTGCTGCAATATTGGGTTTGCAGTCCCTTCATGGCAAATGCTCCAGCCTGTGTACTAATATTACCTTAGTGGGGTTTTCTTTTCCCCCACCCCAAGTAATATGTAGTGTTACACTATACTGTCTCTTTCCAGGACAAGATTTGGAAGGCAGTGAAATAGTAAATTACCACACCACAATGGTTCCTGTGACTTTTTATTGGAACCCACAAGATCGGTAATTCAATGCGCTACAGGTTCTTTCTGGGAGGATTATTGATCGAGAAGTTATGTCCCTCTGGATGTTACATGGTATTTTATGAACCTAACAACAGAAAACCATAACACACAGTAAAGTCTCATCATCTTTTACCAACTTGTTATACATAGAAAAGGGAAAAAAATGAACCAATAATAGATTGAGAGACTAAAAACATGCAGTGTCTGGATTTCTAATGGAGTGTTAGGGTGAGTGAAAAGATGGAGGTGAAAATCTAGAAAGTGGTTAAACGAAGAATGTAGATGTCTAACATCTGGCCATAAATGTTGCATTGAATTGTATACAAAGATGAATTAATATCTGTTTTTCCTTCTACACTCTTATTTGCCTACAATGAACGTTTGCCATTTTCTATATGTTTTTGTTTGGGTTTAGCACTGAACCCCTCACAAAAATGTGCAGAATGTCAATTTATTTGATTTTCTCATTATAAGTTTTCAGCTCTTTATGAAAAAGGCCAAAAAAAGCTTTTTTTAATTCACTTTAAATATAGAGGAAGGACAGGAATTTCATGAGCTGTGGATGTGAGTAATGAAACTGATCTCTTGGGTAGTTAAGGTGCAGCTTGTTGATTGTGTCCAATCATCAGACTGATATTTGAGGAGAAATTGCTTCTGAATCATGACTTAATCTTTTTTAAAATAGATTTTCTCCTGATAGTGTTTTTTTTAAAAAAATCTTCCACAAATATTATTTCTGTTTAAGCACTTGCTACTCATCTGGTACCATACAATAAGTCTGAAGTCTGGCTGCCTTACATTGTTACACTGATACTTGTTGATCAGACCCATTTTGCAAATTTAACTGGGCTGTTTCTGATTCTATAAATGTGATTCATGCAAAAGCTTACATCACAGTCATAGCCAAATGTGTACAGAGGCACAATGTACCCAGCAGAGACTCTCGAAACAAATGTGCAACATTTTCACTATTTAAGAGCATTATCACTCTAACTTTAGTAGGTACTAATTTTATATAAGTGTGACTCCTTAATGCTCCTATTAGATGTGGGGTCAAGCTGCTATTTACTGATGCAAAATGAATTAACCAGTGCCTGTTACCATAGATGGCACTAATGCCAAAGGATTTCCTGGTGTCTAAACATTTGGGGACCCTGCATGCTGCCCTTCTCTATACTTGTGCCATGACTTGTTCGTTTGCAGCATGTTGTGGGAAGTGTCCAGCACAGGAGAGTAAGGTGCAACTTAATTTAACTCCCCTAAAAGATAGCAAATGCTTGAATGTGATTCTGGAGAAACAGTTTTGTGTCTACCCTCGTATTGCAGATATTTTCCATTGTACAGGATGTAACAAAACAAGAAAGTGAGCTGAGTAACTGGAGCATACCAGTTATATCAGCTAAAGCCTAGCTAATCTTTAACTATGCCTGTCTGTCCAGTATGATCCTGTGTTATGTTAAACCTGACTCAACCTAATTTCTTTCTCCCAATCATTTCTTATCAAGGTTAAATTAAAATAACCTTGAAAAAGTGGTTATAAACACAATCTTCTGTACTTCTGGTGTGATTTGCCATTTTCCACCATTACTTGAGAAGCTCTTCAAGAATTTTCTGAATCAATTATACACTTTTAGAACTATTTAATTGTTTATTTTGAAGTTATTTGACTTTTTTTATTTAGTAATTTCCAATTCTTCCAAGAACAATCCAAAATAATACACCTTAATTTGTAACAATCAGTGCCCTGAAATTCTGATACGATAATCATAGATATTTTGACTTGCACACTGTCAAGTCTTGTCAATACATGCTTCAGCAGTAATTAGTAGCTGTTCTTTAAAGAACATGAAGACTTGAAATAGCTGACCTATGTGGTCATAAATCTGGTAGCTCTGTCTTTGCAGCACTGTACTCTATCTTGGGAATCCTGGATAGCTTTGTTACTAGTATGCTGTTTTGATGCTACATTGCCTCATGTCTAGTATCTATCCCCATATAAATCTAAAAGAAATCACATAGGAACTGAGTTAGATTTAAAATTTTTGGGAGGAGAAGGAATTCCCACATGTTTTTAATCTGAGAGGATGTGGAATAATGTGATCTAGCCACACTTTCCATCTCTTGTGTGAAAATTATAGCTCATATTTAGAAGGAAAATCTCGACACCCTCTGTTTATATGCTTTGCTTTTTAATTGAAGAGCCTGTTAAACCCTGCTATATTGGAGAGTCTGCTAATCATTTCATTGTGACTTTTGAGAAATTGAACGAGATTCATGTGGTCCAAAACACCAATTTCTTTGAGAACTTACTCTTTTATTTGAAGAGGTAAATGTTAAGAAGCTGGCCTCATGTTTCCTTGAGGTTTACCGGGACAGACTTGTAAAGTGTGGGTTTGTTGTGATAGGGAAATGTTTTTTAAAAAAAAATAAATTAATTGAACCTCTGGAGGTGAAGAGACAGCTTAATTACATTTACAAATCAACTCTTTGTTTCAGAAAATAATTTCCTCTAACCTGAAAATTATTTCTATTTTGCATTTGTCTTTAGGAAATGCCCAGTTATTGGAAGGACATCTAATTTATTTGTGTACATCTTGATGGCAGTTGACAAATTCAAACATTTGATCAGGAGATAATTAAGTTTAAAAAAAAAATCTAAACTAGTTACTGGACTGGTGAAAATAACAAGATACTGCAGGTACCAGGCCAGTGTTGGAAATGCCCAGTTATTGGAGCCTCTTCAAGACACTTTCAGGGAATTTTGATGTCCCAGTACCTATACCCAGGTTCACTTTGTTTCTTGAGGACTTTGTGTTGTCAGATCTATGCTTTTGAGTGCTAAAATAAATACCAAGGGTGAAATAGTTACATTAGCAAGTGACCTATCACTATTTCAAACTGGTATTTAGAATCAATTTTCTTTCATTTCAAAATTAACAAACTATGCTAAATGACTTGGTGATTTCTGTCCTGGAAAGACTGCATTCCTTTTTAAATTATAATACGTGTTCAGAGGGAAACTCGAGTAGACATTAACAATCGCCAAATACAAAACTTCAGCAGGGCCTTGGATGATGAGGTTTCCTGTTCCAAAGGTGGGGCATCTTGAGCGATCATTGATGTCTTGAGACATGTGATTTGAAATGAGCTAAAACATTCTCAATCATAAAATAGCGCCTTGACATTGCTGGTCACTGACTATGTCATCTCTATGACCATTCTGTGCCTATCCAATTGGTGTGTACGCACCAACAATCATTTAGTAATTATCTAAAACTACCGATATTTATATTTTCAATGATCAATTGTGTTCCAAATATATTCTTTTTTAATCATTTTGCAAAACAAAATGTGAGAAGTGCAAGTCAATGTTATGGAAACGCTGCCCCTGCTGTGACAAAAGGGGCGCAGTCTTTCTGGAATCATGTTTCAGCATAAATTCTGCTTTTCTTGATTCGATATTAAAAGAGATTGTGTCTTTAGTGTTAGAGCTCTCATACTTTGTGTTTTGTTTCATTGTTTATAAAGCTTGGTTATCATGGGGCTAAAAAGTTCATTTTCACTAACTTGAAGTGAAAAAGCAAACAATTGATACAGCATCTCAGTTTGTAACTGAGTAAAATGATCAACTTATTGTCGCCTTGGGTGGACAAGTTTAATTCTTAAACGGGGACTGAGGAATCAAAAGGTGCTTGCTGGGACTTGTGTAGGACATGAGGTTGGCTGCAAACACAAATGTTTTTAGGTACAGGAAGGTATTGGCCTATATCTTGGGTAGAAAAAGTAAGTTTTTCAGCAGTCACCATTATTATGGAGTGATAATTTATGATTTTGCAACAGAAAATTGCTGTTCAATTTGCCCCTACTCCTCCAGAAGTTTTAAGTACTTGAAAAGTGTGTTTCAAGACATTTTGCCCACTGTATATCCTTTAAACACAGTGAAGGTTAGGGCTGATAGATTTTTTTAGCAGCATGCTAAGCCCAAATTAAAATGCATCTCTTGTGCTCTGAAAATGAACTTTACAAGTGTTTTATTACTCTCCAGAATTTAATTATTGTTGAATATTTTGAATTTTTTCATTATCTCAGTCCCATCTTCCCCTCTTCATTTCTAAATGTGATTTGACATTGAATATTAAGTATGTACCTTCCTTTCAGTAAGATTTAGATTCTGCATGTCTGAGCATTCTTCAATTTGAAGCTTACCCTGCTGACATACAGTACAAACTCCTTACAGAGCTACTATACTCAAATTTCTAAATGTAAGTTGGCAGTCAAAAGTCAGCAAAAGATGTGTGCAAGATGCTAAAAGGGTAATAAACAATGACTACCATTATTTCACCACTGGCAGGAATACTGGCTTGGATTTTGCTATCTTACTCTTCCGAAATGGCTTAAAATTTGCTGATTTAAGTTATATCTGTTTTATGGCCTAGCAGGATAACTAATTTTACAGATTTATTAACCTGTCCTGCCTGGAGTTGCAGATTTTTTTGCATTCCTTCCACCTTGTAGATAGATTTTTTTTTTACATTTCTTCCTCATTGTAGTTACAGACGCCCTTATATGTCCTCTGGTGTTAAGACCTTCAGTATAAACAATTTGCTTGGATCAAATTTGTCAAATTATTTTTATAATTAAGATCAGGCTGAAGTCAAAAGATGACAAACCAGATTTCCCTTCTGGGGGTACACTCCTTCCAATACATAAGTTGGTTAATGTTTTGCACCAATCTGATGAAATAATGCATCTTTCATGACTGCAACATTGTTGTATTAGTAAACAGTCAGATGGCATTTTCAAGTTTCTGCCATAATTTCATCTCTGCTTTCCATTCATATATTTATGCAGGCTGTAAGAGTTCAACATTGCCATAGTAAAGCAAAGCAGACCAATGGCCAGCACATTGCTTTTCTGTCTCTCTTACTGTTTTCCAATGACTTCAGCAATTTAAAAATGTCAGTATCTGAGTTGTTCTGTCCTACCTGTGATTTGTTAATTGGTCTCTGGTCTCAATTGACAGTGCTGGTGGGCATTTCCCTCTCATGAATCGGTAAATGACTAGAACTCCTGATCCGTATCTTTAATTTGTGCACACTGGTGAAAATGTGCATGCACGAATATCAGATTAGAACACATTTTCCATCTAAGTGCAAAGTGAATTATGTCCCACCTGTGTTAGGAGCAAGTGGATGCTGATTACTCCACATCCCAGCAAGGGGCAGGAGTGGATTGCAAGAAGAGTAGGCTGGGTGAATTGATATAATATGAACACCAATATATGACCATCTAAAATAGAAGTCCTGCCTTGTCTCTGGAAAAAGCTGGAAAATGTGTGTTGATCAATGTCTACAAAGAACATTAATATTCTGTCAGAGGTGCACTCTTAACTTGAATCCTAACGTAGGGTTACTCACAAAATATCAATAATTTATTGGTGATGTCTTCAAACCTTTTCTGTTTTATCCCTTCTTACATCTCTGAGCTTTCAGTTTAGCTTTGATTGTTCTGAGGCATAATTTGATAACTTTGGAGTGCTTGAAGTTTCAGTTAGACCTGGATTTCACAATATTTTATCACTGCCAGTTTTTGAACCATTCCTATAGAAGAATCTGTACTGGTGTACTGAAACTACAAATTAAAGCCAGCAGTGACAGCCGCTGTATGTGAAGATTCATTGAGTATCCTAATCTGCTACTACAAGTACAATTGTGCTACAGAGACAAGCTAATGAATTTAGTAGAAGTTAGATCTGTAGCAGGTTAAATGTTCTGTCTCGCTCCTGAATGACAAAAGCATAGGGTCATAAGAGATGTACAGCATGGAAACAGACCCTTCGGTCCAACCCGTCCATGCTGACCAGATATCCTAACCCAATCTAGTCCCACATGCCAGCCCTCGGCTCATATCCCTCCAAACCCTTCCTATTCAGATAGCCATCCAAATGCCTTTTAAATGTGCCCATATCCCCCTCAACCCTTCTTATTCACATACCCGCACCTAAATGCTGTTTTAATGTTGTAATTGTACTAGTCTCCACTACTTCCTCTGGCAGCTCGTTTCTTACGTGCATCACCCTCTGTATGAAAAGGTTTCCCTTAGGTCCCTTTTAAATCTTTCCTCTCTCATCTTTAACCTGTGCCCTCTAGTTTTCAACTTAAACCTTCCAACACTGGCAACATCCTTAAATCCTTTCTGCACCCTTTCCAGTTTCACAACATCTTTCCTATAGCAGGGAGACAAGAAGTGAATGCAGTATTCCAAAAGTGGCCTAACCAATGTCCTGTACAGCCGCAAAATGATCTCCCAACTTATATACCAATAAAGGCAAGCATACAAATGGCTGCCTTCACTGTCCTATCTACCTGCGACTTCACTTTCAAGGAACTATGAACCTGCACTCCAAAGTCTCTTTGTCTGGCAACACTCCCCAGGGCCTTACCATTAAGTGTCTATGTTCTGCCCTGATTTGCCTGACCAAAATGCAGGATCTCATATATATCTAAATTAAACTCCCATCTGATTAAGTCCTGTTATACCCTAAAACTAACTTGATACTGTAGCATTTTTAAATGTTTTGGCATGCAAGTTTTCATGCTTTTCATATTGGCACAGATATCGATCTTCCTTCGTGATACTGTTGATTTGCCCAGAGTTACAATCATACCTTTTATCTGATCTACTCATGTTGGTTAAAACAAATCTTACATTTTCAATTTGTATTTAGTTGTCACTTTGTTTTCTAAGCTCAGTTCAGTGTCATTTTTTAAAATAATACTTCAAGTTGTAAAATGCATACAATTTCAACTATTTCAAGTTAGAAAATGAAATTTCTTTCCTCCATTACATCATTTCATTGTATCTTGATAGATGTTTACACAGGTTTCCATCACTACCCTGCCTAGAAAACTTTTTCAGTATTGATCATTTTTTAAATTCAGAGCTTGATAACATCAATCTGAAATATTTCTTCAGAGGTGGTGACATAATGCTTCATTGAAGTTAAGCTGCTACAGGAATTAATATCCACCAATGGAACAAAGGTGTGATAAGTGAATTATAACACTGGCCTAAAGCTGCATTTGGGGGTTCACCAAGCCTTTATAATTTCACAATTTACACTTTTAAATTCTATACCTATCCTGCAATCAGCTAATATATGAAACTACAAAATGTGCTACATGCTTTGCTACATTTTAAAAATATCTAATTATAATGTTCAAAAGCACCAAATAGTCCAAGTTTGATGATGTGACAATTAATATTTACACTTAAAGTGCACACCATCAAAGTGAGGAGCACTACAGTGGTTAGCACTGTTGCCTCATAGCGCAAGAGACCCAGGTTCAATTCCCACCTCCGGCAACTGTCTGTGTGGAGTTTGCACGTTCTCCCAGTGTCTGTGTGGGTTTCCTCCCACAGTCCAAAAATGTGCAGGTTAGGTGAATTGGCCATGCTACATTGCCCGTAATGTTAGGTGAAGGGGTAAATATAGGGAAATGGGTCTGGGTTGCTCTTCGGAGGGTTGGTGTGGACTTGTTGGGCCAAAGAGCCTGTTTCCACACTAAGTAGTCTAATCTATTAAAATATCAACTTTGCCTTCCTTGCCAGTGAATGTTGATTTAAGCAACCAGACCTTCTGTTGGAAAGTGGTAATAAATTTGGAAATGAGCAGCAACTTTCTTTTTCTGCCGCCTGCACTGATGCCTCAGTTCCCATTCTCAAACGCAGACAGTAGAAGTCCAAAGGAAAAATGTTTCCAGCAACTCTTGACCCCGCCGCCTCCGGCTCTCCATCTGCTAAGTTGTTGGACTTTACTGCCCATCTTTACTGTAAGAAGGGATGTATCGAAAGTGGCTTCCTGCACTTGCATTATTAGATCGACGTCATAAACATGTGAGTCATCAAATATCCCAAGGGGCCTTCACAAGAGCTTTGTAAAGCAAAATTAGACACTAAGTTACATTAAATGGTATTAATGAAGTTTTTTTTCAAACTGGTAGATGTTAATCAAAGGTTTTCTAATCCGTGGGCTGTGAAAGCAGTGGGGATTGCAAGCTCAGAAGCAGCAATGGCTGGCTTGAAGCTTGGACTAATTTCTAAAAGTTGTGGCTTTCTTTAAATTATCACTTTTGTTGGACATTGTGGTTACTTCTGAAAAGAAATTCAAACTTCCACTGATTTGAAAAAAAATTATATGCCAAGATTTCAAAAGTAATACATGTTGCATGCGTGCAGAGTTTTTTATGAGAAAGCACAATGGAAACAAGTATGACCTGATGGCCATTTTGGAAATGAAGTTGCAAGGTGAAACCTAAATATTTAAGGATATTTGAGATTTTGGAAGGACAGAAAGCTATTGAAAAGGTAAGATTAGAGTAGCAGTGTGGAAACAGACCCTTTGGCCCAATCAGTCTGTACCGATTGTCCGAACAAAAACCCATCCAGACCCATTTCCCTCTGACTAATGCACCTAACATTATGGGCAATTTAGCATAGCCAATTCACCTGACCTGCACATCTTTCAACTGTGAGAAGAAACCCATGCAGATACTGGGAGAATGTGCAAACTCAACACAGTCGCCCGAGGCTGAATTGAACCTGGGATCCTGGTGCTACGAGGCAGCAGTGCTAACCAATGAACCACCATTCCATCCAGAAGGTAGCTCTGTTTATTAAGGATAATATAAGGTCATGAGAAATAGAAACAGTAGTAGTCTATTTGGTTCATGGTTCATGGTTCTTCTGCCATTCGATAGGAATGACGGATGAACCATTCCAGAAGATTCCCCTGGCCTCGGAAACTACTCTGACACCATTAGCCATGCGGCTGATGCAGCTGCCACCCCCACGCTGATTGATGATGTCACTTCCGCCCCCATCATGGCCACTCCGACAACCACTTCCGTCCCTCACAATTCCTCATGCATCACACGTGACATCACTTCCACCCCTCCTCATTGCTGATGCCACATGCTCAGTGACTTCCGCCACCCCTACGCCGTGGTCACCACCATGTCCCCCACCAGCGCCACTCCCCTGCAATCAGCTGACACGCCCCCCACAGACCCCACTGTCACTATCCCCACCCCCCAGAACCCTGAGGAGAACACTACCCCAGCTCATGACTCCACCCCATTCCCCCACCACCACACCCATTCCAGTTGCGCCCCCAGTCCCAGCTCCACACCCACACCAGCTCCCAGCCCTGCCGAGTTTTCACCATCCCTCCAGACCTCCCCCTCACTGAGGACGAACGATCAGTCCTCAGCAAAGGACTCACCTTCATCCCCCACCATCCACGCATCAATGAATTTAATACATGCCGTGACGTCGAACAATTTTTCCCTCGCCTCCGCCTCCGAGCTTACTTTTACAATCAGGATTCCCGCCCACCTTCCGAGGACCCCTTCACCCACCTCCAACACACTGCATCCACCTGGACACCACGCGCTGGCCTATTACCTGCCCTCGACCTCTTCATTTCCAACTGCCTCCGGGACATTAACCGCCTCAACCTGTCTACCCTCCTCCCCCACTCCAACCTCTCACCCTCACAACGCGCAGCCCTCCAATCCCTCTGCTCCAATCCCAACCTCCCCATCAAGCCAGCGGATAAAGGGGGCGAAGTGGTAGTCTGGCGCACTGACCTCTACACCGCTGAAGCCAAACTCCAACTCGATGACACCTCTTCCTACTGCACCCTCGACCATGACCCCACCCCCCATCACCAAACCATCATCTCCCAGCCCATACAGAACTTGTTCACCTCAGGAGATCTCCCACCCATAACTTCCAACCTCGTAGTCCGGGAACCCCGCACTGCCCGGTTCTACCTCCTTCCCAAGATCCACAAGCCTGAACACCATGGCCGACCCATTGTCTCAGCATGCTCCTGCCCCATTGAACTCATCTCTACCTACCTCGACACTGTCCTAGCCCCCCTAGTCAAGGAACTCCCCATATACGTTCGAGACACCACCCATGCCCTCCACCTCCTCCAAGACTTCCGTTTCCCTGGCCCCCAACGCCTCATCTTCACCATGGATATCCAATCCCTCTACACCTTCATCCGCCATGACCAGGATCTCCAAGCCCTCCACTTTTTGCTCTCCCGATGTCTCCAACAGTACCCTTCCACCGACACACTCATTCGTTTGGCTGAACTGGTCCTCACCCTTAACAATATCTCCTTCGAATCCTCCCACTTCCTCCAGACCAAAGGGGTAGCCATGGGCACACGTATGGGCCCCAGCTATGCCTGCCTTTTGTTGGCTACATAGAACAGTCGATCTTCCGTAATTACACCAGCACCACTCCCCACCTCTTCCTCCGCTACATTGATGACTGCATTGGCGCCACCTCGTGCTCCCGCGAGGAGGTTGAGCAATTCATCAACTTCACCAACACATTCCACTCTGACCTTAAATTTACCTGGACCATCTCTGACACCTCCCTCCCCTTCCTGGACCTCTCCATCTCCATTAATGACGACCGATTTGACACTGACATTTTTTTACAAACCCACCAACTCCCACAGCTACCTGGATTACACCTCTTCCCACCCTATCTCTTGCAAAAATGCCATCCCGTATTCCCAATTCCTCCGCCGTATCTGCTCCCAGGAGGACCAGTTCCACAACAGAACACACCAGATGGCCTCCTTCTTTAGAGACTGCAATTTCCCTTCGCACGTGGTTAAAGATGCCCTCCAACGCATCTCGTCCACATCCCGCACCTCCGCCCTCAGACCCCACCCCTCCAACTGTAACAAGGACAGAATGCTCCTGGTGCTCACCTTGCACCCTACCAACCTTCCAAATCATCCGCCGACATTTCTGCCACCTCCAAAAAGACCCCACCACCAGGGATATATTTCCCTCCCCACCCCTTTCCACCTTCCGCAAAGACCGTTCCCTCCGTGACTTCCTGGTCAGGTCCATGCCCCCCCTACAATGCACCCTCCCATCCTAGCACCTTCCCCTGCCACCGCAGGAACTGTAAAACCTGCGCCCACACCACCTCCCTCACCTCTATCCAAGGCCCTAAAGGAGCCTTCCACATCCATCAAAGTTTTATCTGCATATCCACTAATATCATTTATAGTATCCGTTGCTCCCGATGCGGTCTCCTCTACATTGGGGAGACTGGGCGCCTCTTAGCAGAGCGCTTTAGGGAACATCTTCGGGACACCCGCACCAATCAACCACACCGCCCCATGGCCCAACATTTCAACTCCCCCTCCCACTCTGCCGAGGACATGGAGGTCCTGGGCCTCCTTCACTGCCGCTCCCTCACCACCAGATGCCTGGAGGAAGAACGCCTCATCTTCCGCCTCGGAACACTTCAACCCGAGGGCATCAATGTGGACTTCAACAGTTTCCTCATTTCCCCTTCCCCCACCTCACCCTAGTTCCAAACTTCCAGCTTAGCACTGTCCCCATGCCTTGTCCGGACTTGTCCTACCTGCCTATCTCCTTTTCCACCTATCCACTCCACCCTCTCCTCCCTGACCTATCACCTTCATCCCCTCCCCCACTCACCTTTTGTACTTCTATGCGACTTTCTCCCCACCCCCACCCTCCTCTAGCTTATCTCTCCTCGCTTCAGGCTCTCTGCCTTTATTCCTGATGAAGGGCTTTTGCCCGAAACGTCGATTTCGCTGCTCCTTGGATGCTGCCTGAACTGCTGTGCTCTTCCAGCACCGCTAATCCAGAATCTGATGAACCATGATGTCAACTTGGCTGCGTTTTCCCTTAAAACCCTTGATTTCCCTACCAATGAAGAATCTAGCTGTCTCAGCCATAACACAGTAGGGATAGGAAACTATAGTTCATAAGTCAAAGATGTAGAATCAGTTCAGGTGGTGATAAATAGCCAAAGTAATACTTCATGTGTTTATTGGCCTAACAGTAGCTTTGCTGTAAACATATACTTATTATAAACGTGATTTGTTTTAAAAAAGCACTGCAATAATAAATGATTTCAACCTTAATATGGCTTAAATGAATCAAACTGGCAAAGGTAACTTGAATTTGACATGTATTTGAGACATTAGTTTACACTGGTATAGTCCAGTACAAACCAAGGAGATGGCTGTTTTAGACCTGCAATGGTGCAGGACACAAGTGAAGAAGTCTATAAGTAACAAAGACCATAACACATTGAAATTTTACATTCAGTTTGAGTAGAAGGCTCCAAGACCAATGTTTTTAATAAAGATTTAAAAATTAAATAAATTACAAGGATATGGGACTGTTGGTTAAAACAAACGGAAAAAATAGATTAAAAGGGACAAATAAAGTAGTCGTGGAAGATATTTAAGGTGATGTTTCATAAGTGATGAATTTATTCCATTGAGAAAGAAATTTATGAAAGGAGGATTTACATTTGTGGCTAACTAAGGGAGTTTAGGGTAAGATTAAATTGAAGGAAAATGTGTAGAATACTTCAGAGACAGGTCAGATGATTAAACAGATTTTAAAGCCAGCAAAGAATTGCATTTTGTTAAAAAGGGAGAATTCAGACTATCAGATAAAAATAGCAAGACATTTAAAAACAAATAGTAAGACTTTCTGCAAATATTTAAAAAGGAAACAAATATGACAGCAGAGTTTCCCAAACTGTAGGTTGATACATTAGCCCAACTTCCCTGATGCAATCGGTGAGTAGCCTCCCACACCACCTGCACTTACACTACCTACTCTTGCAGGTAAGTGCACCTCTCACCCTACACTCTCCGGTCTCTTCCACACTCCCATTCTCGCTCATGCCTATGTGAGCAACACCCCCCGCCCTCCATCAACTTTTTCAGGTTTGAGGTCACAAGTAATGTCAAGCAACATAAAGGGACCACAATGGCAAGCGCTTCTTTAAAATTGAGAGACTGAAATTAATAATAAAAGAAAGAAATATCACAGCCATTTTGTTATCCCTATGAAAGACAAGAAAATCAAGAGTATAAAATAAATGAAGAACTTCAAACAGCTTCAATCTCTTGGAAAAAGTGGTGGGAGAATTTATTACATCTAACAGTTAAGTCTCGTGGACCTGATGGCTTTCATTCCAGGTTTTAAAGGGGGAGTGACTGCAAATACAGTAAATGTGATCTTCCCAAATTCTATATACTTTGGAAAGATTTCAGTGGATTGGAAAATCACAAAAATAACACCACTGTTCAAAAGGAGGTGAAAAGCAGGAAATTAAAGGCCAGTTAGTCTAATGCGTATTGTACAGACAATGCTTGTCTCCATTGTTGAGTTAAAAAAATCACAGCTCCAGGTTATAATCCAACAAATTTATTTGGAAGTACTAGCTTTCAGAGCGCTGCTCCTTCATCAGGTAACTAGGAGCAGCGCTTTGAAAGCTAGTGATTCCGAATAAACCTGTTGGACTATAACCTGGTGTGTGTTTTTAACTTTGTCCACCCATGTTCAACACCAGCACCTCCACATCATGGCTTCCTTTATTGAGAAGGAAGGAGCGGAACATTTAGAAATTCATAATATACTTAGCCAGAGTCAGCGTGGTTTTTGTGAAAGGGAAATAATGTTTGGAAAATTTGGAGAGTTCTTTCAGGAAGAAAACAAGCAAGATTGGTAAATAGTAACTTGATGTACTTAAAACTTCAAAAATGGATTTGATAAGGTGCTTCATCAAAAGTTACTACATAAAACAAGAGCTTACGATGTAGAGGGTAAAATACAAGCACGGCCAGCAGATTGGTGAGCTAACAGGGGATTATTAAGAGTCTTTTAGGTTGGCAAGTTGTTGCTAATGGAGTTCCAAAGGGATCAATACTGATCATTACATGTACAATACATATACGATATATAAATGAAAACACCAAATGCATGGCAGCACACTTTGCAGGTGTCACAAAAGTATATTGTCAAGAGAATATAAAGAGTCTACAAATAGATTTAGGTAGGTTAGGTAACTAGAATAAAGTTTCAGATGGAGTATAATATTGAAAAATGAGAACTTGTACACTTAGCAGGAATAGAACAGTGGTATATTATTTGAATGGAGACTGATTATAAAACCTTGATGCAGCAACTGGATGTCCTTATATGAATCTCAAAAAAATTGATTTACAGGTGCAGCAAATGATTAGGAAAACAAATAGAATGCTGGCATTTATTGCAATGGAAATCAAGTATAAATGATGCAATGCATGATGTTGTGGGCACATGTCCCTACAGGGAGAATCTATCCAACTTCTCTGCCCTTCTGGCAGAGGCCATCCCAATGACCATGTGTAAAACCAGGGTCATAGAGTTATACAGAGTGGAAACAGGCCTTTCCGACCAACTCATCCAGGCTTCCTAAACTGAACTAGTCCTATTTCCCTTTCGCTAACCTTCTTCACTGTTCACTATGCCACCAATTTTGGTGTCATCTGCAAACTTACTAACAATTCTTTCTATATTCTCATCCAAATTGTTGATATAAATCACAAACAATAGGGGATTTAGAACCAAACCTTGCAGCACATTGCTGGTTAAGACTTCCAGTCTGAACAGCACCTTTCTATCACTACACTCTGCCTCCTTTAATCAAGCCAATTTTGTATCTAATTGGCTAGCTCGCCCGGTGATCTAAGCTTCCTAACCAGTCTACCATGTAGAATCTTGAAGTCCTTACTAAATGCCAAGTAGACAATGTCTACCATTCTATGTTCTTCCAGCTCACGTGTTCAAAGAAAACTACCGTACATACTCATGAAAATATTGAATTTTTTAGACTATTTTTTAAGGTTAAATTTATGGGGTCGACTATTACATGGATACTATGTTTGAGGGGCTGAAATTCAAGCCACAGTCCAAAATACTATATCCTTAGCAGAAGTCCAATTGATCTCTAAACAAATAAAACCATAACGAATTCTTTGAAGAGGTAACAAGTACATTAGATCAGGGAAATCCAGTGGATGTTATCTACCTAGACTTCCAAAAGGCATTTGATAAGGTGCCTCACAGAAGGCTGCTGAGTAAGGTGAGGGCCCATGGTGTTCAAGGTGAGCTAGTGGCATGGATTGAGAATTTTCTGTCTGACAGAAGGCAAAGAGTTGGGATAAAAGGTTCTTTTTCAGAATGGCAACTGGTGACAAGTGGTGTCCCGCAGATTTCAGTGTTAGGGCCCCAGCTGTTCACTTTATATATAATGATCTGGATGAAGAGACTGGGGGCATTCTGGCAAAGTTCGCTGATGATACGAAGTTAGGTGGACAGGCAGGTAGTTCTAAGTAGATTCACAAGGATGATCCCTGGAATGGTAGGCCTAACATACGATGAATGGCTGAGGATCCTGGGATTGTATTTCTTAGAGTGCAGAAGGTTGAGGGGAGATCTAACAGAAACTTACAAGATAATGCATGGCTTAGAAAGGGTCGACGCTAGAAAATTATTTCTGTGAGATGGGGATACTAGGACTCATGGACACAGCCTTAGAATTAGAGGGGGTCAACTTAGAATGGAAATAAGGAGAAATTTCTTCAGCCAGAGAGTGGTGGGCCTGTGAAATTCACTGCCACGGAGCGCAGTGGAGGCCGTGACGTTAAATGTCTTCAAGGCAGAGATTGATAAATTCTTAATTTCACAAGGAATTAAGGGATATGGGGAGACCGCATGTAAGTGGCATTGAAATGCCCATCAGCCATGATTGAATGGCGGAGTGGACTCGATGGGCTGAATGGCCTTACTTCCACTCCTATTTCTTATGGTCTTACGGAATTACTAATTACTGGATGAAAACAATAGAAACAAAAATGATTTAGTAATTATTCTGTCAAAGCTGGTTTTTTTTGCCTTGTTGTTCTCTTTTTTAAAAAACTTACCGTAGAGTGGGGATGATGACATCTTTGGTGCAGCTAAGAGCGAAAATAGGAGGCCCAGAGCAGAGCAGGACAGCCAGCAAGCTAGAGGCCCGGAGTGAAGCAGTATGGTAATACAAATTGTGAATACTAATTTTACTAATAATGAAGTCATAGAGGTGTACAACATGGAAACAGACCTTTCAGTCCAACTCGTCCATGATGAACAGATATTCTCCATTTGCCAGCATTTGGCCCTTATCTCTCTAAACCTGTCCTAATCATATACCCATCCATAAGCCTTTTAAATGTTGTCATTGTATCTGCCTACATTGCTTCCTCTGTCAGCTCGTTCCATACATGCACCACTCTCTGCATGAAAACGTTACCCCTTGGGTCCTTTTTAAATCTTTCCCCTCTTGCTTTAAACCTATGCCTCTAATTTTGGACTTCCCCCACCTTGGAAAAAGACCTTGACTACTCACCCTATCCATGGCCCTCATGATTAAAGTCACCCCTCAGCCTCCAACATTCCAGAGAAATAAGTCCCAGCCTACTTGACCTCTCCCAATAACTCAAACCTCCGGTTGTTGTGAATCTTTTCTGCACCCTCTCAAATTTAACAAAAACCTTCCTACAGAAGAGTGACCAGAATTGTACACGTTCTAAAAGTGGCTTCCTCAATGTCCGGTACAACCACAATATAATCCTAAACTCAATGTTCTGGCCAATGAAGACAAGTGTGCCAAACACTCTTCTCACCAGTCTGGCTACCTTCAATTCCACTTTCCAGGGACTATGCACCTGTACCCTTAGGTGTTCAGCATCACTCCCCAGAATCCTAGCATTAACTGTGTAAGACTGTCCTGGTTTGCCTTACCAAAATGCATGAATGGCTGTGGACCCAGCATCAATCCTTATTATACGCTGCTGGTCACAGACCTCCAGTTCAAAAAGCCACCCTCTATGCACCACCCTCTGTCTCCTACCTTCAAGCCAATTTTTTATTCAAATGGCTAGCTGCCCCAGATCCCATGTGATCTAACCTTACTAACCAGTGTACCATGCAGAACCTGTTGGAATGCTTTGATGAAATCCATTAAAATGACATCCACCGCTCTGCCTTCGTCAATCCTTTTTGTCATCTCATCAAAAAACTCAGACAAGTTAGTGAGACATGATTTCCCATACACAAAGCCATGTTGATTTCTTTGATTTGGACATAATAGCTCCAATGCATTCCTGGCTGATGTCCCTCATTCTATCCTTGTGATCATCCAAATTTATGCTGCTCTCTCTCATCTTAATTGGCACTATGTCCCAATTCTCCTATCCGACCTGTGCACATTGGCTCCTAGTCAAGCAACAATTTAATTCTAAAATTCTCATCCTTGTTTTCAAATTAATTCATGGCTTTACACATGTATATCTCTAATTTCCTCTCGCCCACAGCCCTCTAATAAATCCACACTCCTCCAATCGCGTCCTTTTGTATACTCCCAATCTAAATTTCTCTACGACAAGAGTACATGCTTTCATGTTCTCCAAGTCCCACCATTTCTTTACCTTGCTTTCCTACATTAAGGGCACTCCTTAAATATTACTTCTTTGTCAAAGCTTTTAGACAACTGACCTAATATCTCCTCCTATAGATTACCCTGATGCACAGAGAGTTCTGAACACAGACCAGTCCATCATGCAAACCAGCCTCCCATCCATTGACTTCATCTATACTCCCCATTCCAATGGGAGAGCAACCAACACTTTTCACAGTACCTCAGTACGTGTGACCAGTAATAAATCAAATCAAAATAGAATTATAAGAACTTGAACTCCAAAGGGATAGGGTAATAATATAAGTTGGCCTTGAAACAGCTTAGAGTAAATGTGGATGAAAGAGATATTAGTTTTAGAAAAAAAGACAAAAGAAGTCAAAGTAAAAAAGAATAAAGGCTAGAAAGAAAAAGTGTTATACAAATAAGTTAACGTGTTTCTGTTAATAAGACTGGACAAGCCAAAGTTAATTGCTGGAAGTTAAATGGGAAATTATAGTGTTCATTAGATAATGAATTTAAGAAATCCGCAGCCTAACATTGGTGTGAATTGTATATCAAAACACATAATAGCACAAAAAAAACTTCCTCATCATGACATTCACATTCAGGATAATACCTTCACTCAAATGTTGATCTATTATCTGTGAAGAACTAGGGTCTAGTTTTACACAAGATATATGGAAAATCCAGATTTTGTAACCAAAAAATAGGGGATTGACTTTTACTCGAGTATATATGGTAATCAAATTTGTGAGACATGATTTCCCATGCACAAAGTCATGCTGATTATCCCTAGTCAGTCAAATGCATGTGAATCCTGTCTTTCAGAATCTCCTCCAACAATTTATGTTGAACTGATGTCAGACTCACCAACCTGTAGTTACCTGGATTTTCTGTCCAGCCTTTCTTAAATAATGGTACCATATTTGCCACCCTCTAGTCTTCTGGCACCTTGCTGATGGCTGTTGATGATATAGACATCTCTGCTAGGGGACCTGCAATTTCTTCCCAGCTTCCCACAATGTTCTGAATTACATCTGATCAGGTCCCAGGACTTATCCATCTTTTTGCATTTTAAGACTTCCAGCACCACATCTTCTGAAATGTGGACTCTTTTCAAGACATCATTATTTATTTCCCTGAGTTCCCCAGCCAGTTCCATGGTAAAGACTGACATGAAATATTTGTTTAAGATCTCACCCATCTGCTGTGTTCTATGCAGATGGCTTCATTGATCTTTAAAAGGCCCTATTCTCTCCCTAGTCACTTTTTTGCCTTTAATATATTTGTAGAATCTCTTTGGATTCTTCTTTACCAAAGCTATCTCATGTCCCTTTTTGTCCTCCTGAGTTCCCTCTTAAGTGCTCTATCTACAATTTGGCAGGTAAGAATAGAACTAGGTAAGAGCAGTTCCAACTGGCTAGATGGCAGTGGAGAGGCATTGGTGAAGGATGATGAGAGGTGAATCATTTTATATATATCTTGCAGACAAGTTGAGAATGTCGATGAGGTCAATGTTTACCTTTGTCATAGTCACATAGGATGTCATTTGAGATTCTGATAGAGCCCTTTTGGTAATCTGACAGATACAGAAATTTGATTGGAGGGATTCAAACGTGAAATTCCAGAATAGATGGTAATGGATTTGGGAACTGACATAACTTTGGACTGAAAAGGGAGATTGGTTGTTTGCAAGGAAGTTCTTTTAGTTGTTATGGGTTAACTAGCTGACTATATAAGTAAAAAGCAACAGAGAGTTGAACTGTTCTCTTCGATTCAAAGCTGTGGGGAAAATATTCTGTTCTCAATGGTGGTGATTTTGAAGGCAGGAAGGGCACTTTATTAGTCTGCAGGGGCCAGCAGCTGTATTCCTTAGGGCCATACCTCCCAGACAGCAGCAACCAGAATGTCCCCCTGATGCTTCGCATACAGATAGCAAAACAACTCCCTTACACAGAAGCAAAATTCTGTGGATGCCAGGAATTGGAAATAAAAATAAAGCAGCAGATAATATTTCAAATCAACCAGTGGTGGGACCTGCTGGAAATATTGGAAAATTCATTTCTTCTAAAGTAGGCCCTGGGAGTTCAGCATTTCCAAGGCCTTGAGAGGGAATGTGTTGCTCTCGAATGGTTTAAGAAATAATCTGAAAATGATTTGTTACCATTTCTATGGATCGTTCTCATTTTCATTCAAAATATAAAATTTTGGATGTTAAAATTTGAATACAGAACTGGCTCAAAGGTAGAAGACAGAGGGTGGTGGTGGAGGGTTGCTTTTCCAACTGGAGGCCTGTGACCAGTAGAGTGCCACGAGGATTGGTGCTCAATCCACTACTTTTTGTCATTTATACAAGTGATTTGGATGTGAACATAGGTGGTATAGTTAGTAAGTTTGCAGGTGACACCAAAATTGGAGGTGCAGTGGACAGCGAAGAAGGTTACCTCAGAGTACAACAGGATCATGATCAGATGGGCCAATGGGGGCTGAGGAGTGGCTGATGGAGTTTACTTTCGATAAATGTAAGGTGCTGGGTTTTGGAAAAGTGAATCAGAGCAGGACTTATACACTTAATAGTAAGGTCTTGGGGAATGTTGCTGAACAAAGAGACCTTGGAGTGCAGGTTCATTGCTTCTTGAAAGTAGAGTGGCAGGTAGATAGGATAATGAAGAAGGCATTTGGTTATGCTTTCCTTTATTGGTCAGAGCCTTGAGTATAGGAGTTGGGAGGTCATGTTGCGGTGTATAGGACATTGGTTAAGCCACTTTTAGAATATTGTGTGCGATACTGGTCTCCTTCGTATTGGAAGAATGTTGTGAAACTTGAAAAGGTTCAGAAAAGATTCACAAGAATGTTGCCAGGGTTTGGAGGTTTTGAGCTATAGGGAGAGGCTGAATCGGCTGAGGCTGTTTTCCCTGGAGCGTCAGAGGTTGAGGGGTGACCTTTTAAAGGTTTATAAAATCATAAGTGTCATAAATAGGATAAATAGACAAGGTCTTTTCCCTGGGGTGGAGGAGTCCAGAATTGGAGGGCATAGGTTTAGGGTGAGAGGGTAAAGATATAAAAGGGACTTGAAGGGCAACTTTTTCACACAGAGGGAAGGGTGGTGCGTGTATGGAATGAGCTGCGAGAGGAAGTGGTGGAGGCTGGTACAATTGCAGCATTTTAAAAGGCATCTGGATGGATATATGAATAGGAAGGGTTTAGAGGGAAATGGGCCAAGTGCTGGCAAATGGGTCTAGATTAGGTTAGGATAGCTGGTCTGTTTCCATGTTGTACGTCTCTATGACTCTAAAAGAAGAGACATGAAGACTGTTGGAACTGATGAAGGTTAAACTCATTATCTATTTCCTTATGTAGGAGGAATAAAAACAGGCTGGTTTAATAAATTCACTGTCAGCTCTCTTAACATCAGAAAATCTTGCTATCACCCTGTACACAGGATTTTGTAGCTATCCTACTGGATCAGAAACCAAGTAATGTACAGAATATTAAGTGGTTAATCTAATTGAGATGTTTAAGATGATTAAAAGGAGCTGTTTGGGCTGATGCTGAAAAAAATATTTCCTCTGGTTTAGAGGAATCAGTGCAAGGAAGCATAACTCCAAATTAAAGTTTGGTGTTTGGGGGATGATGTTTCTTTACACAAAGGACTGTGTAGTCAAGTGCTGTTGAAGGGTAACTTGAAAACTTTTAAACTGGTATTGATAACTTAATATTTAGCAAGGGTTACAGAAGCAAGGTGTGTAGTTGGATTTTAAAATATAAATCGACCTTGATCTAATGAAATAGCAAAACAAGATCAAGGACTGGAATGACTTCCTCATGTTCCTAATGTCCTATAATCCTACATTCTTTTGTTATAATGTTCACATCAGGCATTTAGAGTGGAGATAATGGTGTGATGATAATGTTACTGGATTGGAAGTTTGGCTACTGATTTGGAACATGCTCAAATCATACCAGGGCAGATGGTAATATTTGAATTTAGTTAAATAAAACTGAAATTGAAAGTTATTTTAACCATGACTAACGTACACACTGCAGGGCAATTTTTAAAATTGCCAATCCACCTAACCTGTACATCTTTGGATTATGGGAGGAAACCCAAGCCCCCAGCGGAAACGCATGCAGACATGGGAAGAATGTGCAAACTCCATACAGACAATCGCCCAAGGCTAGAATCAAATCTGTTAGGCAGCTGTACTAACCACTGAGCCACCTCAAAAATGGAGCAGCAGGACTTGAACTCAACCCCTGATAAGTTCATGAACCACACACCTTATCCATTAGGGCATGCAATGATTAAATTGCAACAATCAGTGACTCTTCATCAGAACTGATGATTTCTAACTTATGATGAAGAGTCACCGGACTCAGAACATTAATTCTGCTTTCTTCCCATAGATGCTGCCAGACCTGCTAAGTTTCTCCAGCAATTTATTTTTTGTTTCAGATCTCCAGCATCTGCAATTCTGTTTTATTCTACAATGTTGCAAAGTGTGCTTCCATTACGACTGAGGAATAGGCACCAAGAACCTTTCTTTCTGTACCAACCTCAAGTATTTCTTCATAATATGACAGATCAAGTGCGGAATATTTTATCTGATGTATTCAACACTACAGCAACTGCTTTCTTCCTCCCCCACTCAAACAGACCGGTCTGTTTGGAAATGTTAAAAAAAACTGAATCAACTGATATTGGAGTCTCGTCCTCCTTGATGCACTTCAAACAACATTTTTTTCATTTCCTTTGCCTAGTCCAAACAGGTCTTTGTTCTTCTTAGACGAGACTGAATAAATGACGGCATACTATTTCAAGAGCTTCTAATTAAGTGACATTCCAGAAACCCTTCAACAGAAGCAATTTTGCCAGAGTGGAAGGTTAAAACCTTTGAATGAGGTAGCTTCAATCCCTTGCTTCCAAAGACAATACTTCCACAGAGACAGTCCATTATTAAATACATGCAGTGTTTACAACTTAGGCTCAGTGTTAAGGCAAAACCTTGGTTTCACTTTCCACAAATATAAAATAAATGCATCTTCTCTTTTGTAACCTTGCTGAATTCTGTATTGGGCTGAAATTTACAGCTGTTCGTGGATAACTTCAGACAGAGCTTCCCAAATATTTTCTCGCTGTGACTCATTTTGAGTGTTGAAAATTTTTGTGGCCCCCTTCAGTGAAAACTGGAGCACAGTTGTACAGCTCTTCTCACTTGGCTAGAGTTCCATGTCAGTCATTGCTGCCTCAGAGCTCCTGCTTTTCAGCTTGTCACACTATTTGGGGTTCGGCCCCTGTTTTCAGCTAGGAGGTGAGGAGACTTTCAAAATGACCTGCCACATTTCCTTACATGTTAAAAGTAATAGATGACCTGCCCATGCAATCGAGCTGCTTGGCTGAAGAATTGAGTGCCTCTGGCCTCTTATTAGAGGTTAAGGGCCCTCCACTACAAGCAGAGTCAATCAGGTTTCAGCAGATTTTGTGGAATGGGGTGAAGGGGTCCATCTTCTTAAGAACTTTTTGCCCACAGTGGGGCCCCTGTCTACAGCCATCTAATTGGCTGCTGCCTACAAACCTGAGCCCTGAGTCCCACTGCCTGCTCAAGGAATCCCCCTGCCTTCTGCCCCATGTGGCAGGATCCCTATTACCTGCATGAAATCCAGCCAATTTGTATCCATTGTCCCTGATCAATCGCTAGCATTGCCGCAGAATGCAAAACTAGTGAAGGATTTACTAGGAGTTCCTCTCTACACAGAACCTCTTTACCCACTGCCCTGGCTGTGCTTTGTTAAAATGCCTGAATGCAGAGCCATAGAGTTGTTAACATTTTTTAGGCAAATAGAAAGTAAATACCTCCTCTGAAATGTTCTTCATGATAATTATTTCCAGAGAAGAGCCATAATTGATAAAACCACTCTCTATCTTTGTCTAAGTAGGTCAAAGTACTGTTGCTAACAAAATGCACAAGTGGCTGCTGACCTTCATACACCACCAAATATGTGGCCATCACAGTAACATGAACGTCATCGGGTTAGTAAGACATCATGTCTGTGCATCTCAATAGTGGTTTATGACTCCATAAATGTTTTCTGTGGAGTCACTTTTAGCCAGTGATGTAGTATCAATACAGCAAGGAGATCAGCAGAGCAGTATGTGAAATGACATCAGCTAATCTGTTACTGACGTGGAGGTGATATCGTTATTCATTTTTAAGAAAATGAAACTGTACTTTCATGACCTCCAAAGAACTTTAGTCAAAGGATTTTGAAAGGATATATACATAGACCGTCAAAGAACATTTGTACACAGTAAACTCCCACAAATAATGTGATAATTTTGTCAGATTGTTGGGAAAAGTTTTGGATAACCTACCTCCTCTCCTTTAACATAATGTCAGGAAAACTTTATGCCTGCTTGAGATGAAAGATTGGTTTAATGGTGCTTCCAAAAGACTTTTCAACCATGATGATTTGGAGCAGATAGGGGGTTAACATTCTATCATTGTAACTTCTGCCACAGGCTGGAGTGTTGAAGATTTATTCACAGGATGTGAGCATCGCTGGCCAGGTCAGCATTTATTGCCATCTTTTATTGCCTTCCATAGGGTGGTGGTGATAAGTGCCTTCTTGAACTGCTGTATTCCTTGGTGGCAGGTACAGTGCTGGTCAGAAGGGAATTCACGATTTTCATCCAGCAACAATAAGGAACAGTGGATGTATTTCCAAGTCAGGATGGTGAGTGACTTGGAGCAGAACTCTAAAATGCTGGTGCACCCATGTAGCTGCAGATCTTGTGGTCTATTGAATGACCCTTAGTATGTGACTGCAGTACATATTGATGATGGTACATACTACTGCTACTGAGCATCGGTGGTGGAGGAGGAAAGCTTAAGGTACTGCAAGTGGGTTTCTTTGTCCTGGATGGTGGTAAGCTTCTTGAACGTTGTTGGAACTGCACTTATCCAGGGAAGCAAAGAGTATAGCTGAAAATGTGTTGCTGGAAAAGCGCAGCAGGTCAGGCAGCATCCAAGGAACAGGAGAATCGACGTTTCGGGCATAAGCCCTTCTTCAGGAAATTTCCTGAAGAAGGCCTTATGCCCGAAACGTCGATTCTCCTGTTCCTTGGATGCTGCCTGACCTGCTGCGCTTTTCCAGCAACACATTTTCAGCTCTGATCTCCAGCATCTGCAGTCCTCACTTTCTCCAAGCAAAGAGTATACCATCACTCTCCTAACTTAGAGTCACAGAGTCATGGAAACAGACCCTTCGGTCCAACCCGTCCATGCCGACCAGATATCCCAACCCAATCTAGTCCCACCTGCCAGTACCCGGCCCATATCCCTCCAAACCCTTCCTATTCATATACCCATCCAAATACCTCTTAAATGTTGCAATTGTACCAGCCTCCACCACATCCTCTGGCAGCTCATTCCATACACGTACCACCCTCTGCGTGAAAATGTTGCCCCTTAGGTCTCTTTTATATCTTTCCCCTCTCAGCCTAAACCTATGCCCTCTAGTTCTGGACTCCCCGACCGCAGGGAAAAGACTTTGTCTATTTATCCTATCCATGCCCCTCAAATTTTGTAAACCTGTATAAGGTCACCCCTCAGCCTCCGACACTCCAGGGAAAACAGCCCGAGCCTGTTCAGCCTCTCCCTGTAGCTCAGATCCTCCAACCCTGGCAACATCCTTGTAAACCTTTTCTGAACCCTTTCAAGTTTCACAACACCTTTCCGATAGGAAGGAGACCAGAATTGCACGCAATATTCCAACAGTGGCCTAACCAATGTCCTGTACACCCGCAACTTGACCTCCCAACTCCTGTACTCAATACTCTGACCAATAAAGGAAAGCATACCAAAAGCCTTCTTCACTATCCTATCTATCTGCGATACCACTTTCAAGGAGCTATAAACTGCACTCCAAGGTCTCTTTGTTCAGCAACACTCCCTAGGACCTTACCATTAAGTATATAAGTCCTGCTAAGATTTGCTTTCCTAAAGTGCAGCACCTCGCATTTATCTGAATTAAACTCCATCTGCCACCTCTCAGCCTATTGGCCCATCTGGTCCTGTTGCAATCTGAGGTAACCTTCTTTGCTGTCCACCACACCTCCAATTTTGGTGTCATCTGCAAACTTACTAACTGTACCTCTCATGCTCACATCCAAATCATTTATGTAAATGACAAAATGTAGAGGGCCCAGCACCGATCCTTGTGGCACTCCACTGGTCAAGGTCCTCCAATCTGAAAAACAACCCTCCACCACCACCCTCTGTCTTCTACCTTTGAGCCAGTTCTGTATCCAAATGACTAGTTCTCCCTGTATTCCATGAGATCTAACCTTGCTAATCAGTCTCCCATGGGGAACCTTGTCGAATGCCTTACTGAAGTCCATATAGATCACATCTACTGCTCTGCCCTCATCAATCTTCTTTGTTACTTCTTTAAAAACCTCAATCAAGTTTGTGAGACATGATTTCCCATGCACAAAGGCATGTTGACTATCCTGAATCAGTCCTTGTCTTGCCAAATACATGTACATCCTGTCCCTTAGGATTCCCTCCAACAACCTGCCCATCACAGAGGTCAGGCTCATCGGTCTATAGTTCCCTGGCTTGTCTTTACCACCCTTCTTAAACAGTGGCACCACATTTGCCGACCTCCAGTCTTCCGGCACCTCACCTGTGACTATCGATGATACAAATATCTCAGCAAGAGGCCCAGCAATCACTTCTCTAGCTTCCCACAGAGTTCTCGGGTACACCTGATCAGGTCCTGGGGATTTATCCACCTTTAACCGTTTCAAGACATCCAGCACTTCCTCCTCTGTAATATGGACATTTTGCAAGATGTCACCATCTATTTCCCTCGTCGATATCTTCCATATCCTTTTCCAGAGTAAATACTGATGCAAAATATTCATTTAGTAGCTCCCCCATTTTCTGTAGCTCCACACAAAGGTCACCTTGCTGATCTTTGAAGGGCCCTATTCTCTCCCTAGTTATCCTTTTGTCCTTAATATATTTGTAAAAACCCTTTGGATTCTCCTTAATTCTATTTGCCAAAGCTATCTCATGTCCCCATTTTGCCCTCCTGATTTCCCTCTTAAGTATACTCCTACTTTCTTTTTACTCTAAGGATTCACTCGATCTATCCTGTCTGTACCTGACATTTGCTTCCTTCTTTTTCTTAACCAAACCCTTAATTTCTTTAGTCATCCAGCATTCCCTATAGTTACCAGCCTTCCCTTTCACCCTGACAGGAATATACTTTCTCTGGATCCTTGTTATCTCATTTCTGAAGGCTTCCCATTTTTCAGCCGTCCCTTTACCTGTGAACATCTGCCTCCAATCAGCTTTCAAAAGTTCTTGCCTAATACTGTCAAAATTGGCCTTTCTCCAATTTAGAACTTCAACTTTTAGATCTGGTCTATCCTTTTCCATCACTATTTTAAAACGAATAGAATTATGGTCGCTGGCCCCAAAGTGCTCCTCCACTGACACCTCAGTCACCTGCCCAGCCTTATTTCCGAAGAGTAGGTCAAGTTTTGCACCTTCTCTAGTTGGTACATCCACATACTGAATCAGGAAATTGTCTTGTACACACTTAACAAATTCCTCTCCATCTAAACCTTTAACACTATGGCAGTCCCAGTTGTTCCTTGCAGATGGTGGACTGCCTTTGGAGTAAGTTATTTGCCACAGGATTTCATGCGATTGTAGCAACAGTCACCAGACCATTCGTGGATTGTTCAGGTTTGAGTCAAGAATATGGTGCTGGAAAAGCATAGCAGGTCAGGCAACATCAGAGAAGCAGGAATTGCTGATGAAGGGCTTTTGCCCGAAATGTCGATTCTCCTCCTGCTTCTCTGATGCTGCCTGACCTGCTGTGCTTTTCCAGCTCCACACACTTGACTCTGACCTCCAGCATCTGCAGTTCCCACCTTCGCCAGGCTTCTATATGGACTGCTTCAGCACCTGAGAAGTTGTGAGTAGTGCTGATGTTGAGCAGTCATCAGCGAACGTACCATACAGAGAAGGTCGATGATGAAGCAGATGCAGATGATTGGCCAGTACACTGAAGAACTCCTGCCAAGATGTCCAGGTTACTGAGATATCAATCATCCTCCTTTGCGCTAGGTATGACTTGAACCAGCAGAGAAATTTCCCCCCCTTTTCTTGCTGGATTCTCTGGCCTGGGTGGATTTCCTTGCCCCCGGTGCTGGATTCTCCCGGGAATTATATTCGTGTTCTCGGGAGTGGATTATTTTGCCAGGGAACTGGGTTTTGGTCCCAGTGTTTGAATTCCCTCACCCGGGAGCGGGATCTCTTTCTGCACGGACTTCTTTGTGAGTGACCTCCGGGGGGCGCGGCCCCGAGGGCTCGATGACATCACCGAGGCCCCCGCTCCGCCAATGAGGTTGGCCCTGCAGATCATGTGCCCACGAGGCGGGAAGGAGTCGGCACGTGGAGGTGCGACCGTTAAGGTAAGCGCGCGGAGTGGGCAGGTGCAGAGAGTATGGAATATGTTCGGGTTGGGGGAGGGAGCGGGGTGGAGGGTAAGTTTGTTACTGCGCTGGAGAGGGAGCTCCTAGGTGTTGTGATCTCCTCCTTGGACATACATCCGTTACTGTCATCCAAGACGCCTGGCCAGTCAATAAAAGATTCAAAATGAACAATATTTTTGCAGTTTGAAATTAGTTCGATAAGCTTTCATTCAACAATTACCTATTGAAACAAATTAACACCACGTGGCTTCTCTGCCCATATCCCTTTGGCACTGACTTTTGAAGTTCTCTGTATTCCTATCCCTCTGGGTCTGATCCATAGATTCCTCTTCTAATTCAACCTACAATCAAATCAGCTATGGTCTTATCCAATGGTGGAGCAGACTGGAGTGGCCAAATGGTCCACTGCTTCTTTGAATTCATAGGCTTCAATCTGTTCATTTACCAAGTATCGCTGGTTTTAAATCAACATCTATTCCCTCTTGTGTGCCATTTATAAGGCATATTGCAGAAATTCACCTCTGATCCTTAGCACCTTCCAAACTCCTTCCATCCGGAATAACAAAGTAAGTAGACCTATGGGAATGCCATAACCTGCAGGTTTCCCTCACTATCCTGACTTGGAGGTATATCACTGTTCCTTTGCTGTTGCAAGGTAATTGCCCTGGAATTTCCTGCATGAGGGCATTGTGTGTCTACCTACAGGACATGGTCTGCAACGGTTCAAGAGGGCAGCTTCATTAGAAACAAGCGATAAATGCTCGCCAGTCAGCGATGCCCACATTCTACAAGTAAATTTTGAAAAAAGGCATTGTCCTCATCTACACACCTGGTCACTCCTTCAAAGAATTCAATCAAGTTATTCAGACATGTGGTCAGAAATGACCTCCCCTTAACACAACCATGTGTCCGTTCTTGATTATGTTTGCTTCCAATAGGTTCCCCATCACTGGGGAACCACTTGCCTGACCACTCAGGACTTCCTCTCTGTGGTAATTTCTTGAAATGTTATCACAGACCTTCTTCCCGAGTTCTATACTGTACTCATAATTTCTCTCACTCGTGAACACCGACACAAAGTATTCATTTAGAACCCTACCTTACGTTTTCTGACTCCATGCTCAAATTAAATATTTGGTCCTGAATAGGCCTTAGTTTTTCCGTTGTTAACTTTTACACTTAATGTATCTGCAAAACAATTTAGGATTTTCTTTTATGTTACCTGCCAATATCTTTTCATGTTCCCGTTTAGCTGTCCTAATGTCCTTTATATATGCACATTCTATACTGTAGGATTTCTGCTGTTGTGAGCTCTCTATGTCATCCATAAGCCTCCCTTTTTCTCTTAATCCAATGCTGTGTATCTTTCTGGATAATGTCTTATAGGATGTTTGCACTAGCTCACATGTTGAGTAAGCCCTAAGTGTGCACTTTCCAATTTTCATGGACTGTATGATGTTCATAGTGGTAAAATGTTTGCGAATGTAACACCTTGTGTAGACAATGTCAAAGTGGAGAGCCTGTTTGTTTTCTGTTGGAGGTTCTTCTGCTTTGAATTTTCACCCTGGTCTGTGTTGTTACTAACTTTGCATGTCAGTTGTATGAAAGTCCCTGCCACACTCCTTGTTGCTGCTAGCGTGCTGCATATGCTTTTCTGCTTGGTCATGTCATATTGTACCTTCGCGTTGTGTCTTTGGGACCAGATTTATTGTATATTTGAGCCCGGTGTCCCTTTGCACATGACTTGGAAAGGTCTTGGAACTTTAAGCAACGTCACCATGAACGCAATGGGCTGCACCACTCATGCAGCTAGCTTGCTTTCTGCATCCTCGCTGCGGATTGGTGACTGTACCTAAGACTTACAAATGTTGTGCAGCTACAACTGCTTCATGTTTTCTGTCATCTTTTAACCAGTATGTCAATGTTGTAATTAGGTAATTATAGATACCCAGGTAATTATAGACCAGTGAGCCTTACTTCTGTTGTAGGAAAGGTTTTGGAAAGGATTATAAGAGATAGGAATTATAATCATCTAGCAAACAACAGTTTGATTTCAGGCAGTCAACATGGTTTCGTCAAAGGCACGTCATGTCTCACAAACCTCATTGAGTATTTTGAGAAGGTGACCAAGCATGTAAATGAGGGTAGGGCAGTTGACGTGGTATACATGGACTTTAGTAAAGCCTTTGATAGGGTTCCACATGTTAGGCTGTTAGAGAAAATGCAGAGGCATGGGATTGAGGGTGATTTAGCAGTTTGGATTAGAAACTGGTTTTCTGAAAGAAGGCAGTGAATGGTGGTTGATGGAAAACATTCAGCCTGGAGTCCGGTTACTAGTGGTGTGCCACAAGGATCTGTTTTGGGACCACTGCTGTTTGTCATTTTTATAACTGACTTAGACGCAGGCATAGGTGGATGGATTTGTAAATTTGCAGATGACACTAAAGTCGGTGGAGTAGTGGACAGTGTGGAAGAATGTTACAGGTTGCAGGGGGACTTGGATAAACTGCAGAATTGAGCTGAGAGGTGGCAAATGGAGTTCAATGCAGCTAACTGTGAGGTGATTCACTCTGGGAAGAATAACAGGAAGGCAGAGTACTGGGTCAATGGAAAGATTCTTGGTAGTGTGGATGTGCAGAGTGATTTTGGAGTCCACGTACATAGATCCCTGAAAGTTGCCACCCAGGTTGATAGTGCTGTTAAGAAGGCATACGGTGTGTTAGGTTTCATTGGTAGAGGGATTGAGTTCCGGGGCAGTGCAGAGGAGATTTACCAGGATGTTGCCTCGTCTGGAGGGAAGGTCTTATGAGGAATGGCCGAGAGACTTGGGTCTGTTCTCATTGGAAAGAAAAAGGCTAAGAGGGGATTTGATAGAGACATACAAAATGATCAGAGGATTAGATAGGGTAGACAGTCAAAGTCTTTTTTCTTAAGATGATGAAACAGCTTGTACGAAAGGCCATAACTACAAATTGAGGGGTGATAGATTTAAGACAGATGTCAGAGGCAGGTTCTTTACTCAGAGAGTGGTAAGGGCATGGAATGCCCTACATGCCAATGTAGTTAACTCAACCACATTAGGGACATTTAAGCAATCCTTGGATAAGCACATGGATGATGATGGGATAGTGTAGGGAGACGAGCTGAGAATAGTTCACAGGTCGACGAAACATTGAGGGCCGAAGAGCCTGTTCTGCGCTGTATTGTTCTATGTTCTGTCTGGTATGACTCTTCAGAACAGGAAGAAGTTCTAAAAAAAAGTCACATTTTACTTGAAACATTAACTCTGTTTCTCAATGTACAGATGCTGTCATATCTGTTGAGTCTCTGTAGTACTCTCTGTGTTTGATTCATCTGCTGAAACAACTCAGTCTGTGAAATTTGGCAGTCATCACCCTTATGATACTACCTATTCACAAATTGATCCATTGAATCTTGTGGCTGCTGTTTGTAAGACATCAGCTTCAAAGGGGAGGTTGGAGACTTGCTAATACAAATTAATTTATTGAAAGGTTACAAGAATATTTGTGGCAATAAATTGTCCTCAATGTCTGCAATTATTGTTTCCTTTTTTAAACTCTCAGGGATTATCTATTAAACCATAGGCAATAGAATATCTTAATTACTGAAATATGGAGACAGACTCGGATACATTTCCGATGTACATGAAAGGAGTTCGTGGGGAACTAATAGTTGATTCAGCAGAAAACATCTCATCCAACTCATCATCTGAAGATAGAGACCGAGGCAGCTTGCAGGCTGTAGTATACACAATGGATTCATCAAAAGTGGAAGTTTTAGACAGTACGGTCGCCGAATCTCAGAGAAATTGTTATACTGAGAAGTTCCACCCTGACTGCAGCCAGAGAATAAAGGAACTGACATCAGTATTTATTGGATGTGGTTCCTTGGAAGAAGAGGAATTAAATGTGAAAGGCCTGATGTCTGAATATACACATGAAGAACCAGGTCTAGAGACCAGCCACCAATGGGAGAAGGATCGAACAAATGTGGAGCCACCCAAGACAGAGAAGGTATTGCAAATTAAGTAAGGATAAAGTTCATAATTCTACTGGAACCATAGAGCTGCTCTCTCATTGGAGAGAGATTACTGGTGCTGGTTTAGCCTGAGAGTCACCACGCATCAGGTGATGGGAGAGGTTGAGAAGGAGGGTCCCTCATGGTAATCCCAGCTGGCTTGGAATTGAACCCAGGCTGTTGTCGTTGCTCTGTGTCACAAACCAGCCATTCAGCCAACTGAGGTAGCTGACCCCCATTGCAAATGAAGTAACTTGATAAGGAAGTTACTTATCAAATTGTTTCACTGCAAAAGGAGTAATTTTTGTTTTCTTGCTCACGTAAGGCAAACCAAATAACTCAAGTGACATTAATAAGAATTGCAAGTGCCTGCTTCATGATCATTTGATGAACTGAAGTAGAATAACTTAAATTTAAACTAATCAAATCCATCTGTGTACCAGGTCCTGGGAGTTACACTATTTAATTTGTCTACAGTTTGCTGCTGGGAAGCTGAATTTTGGATTGTAAATTTTGAGTTATTTCATGACTAAGATTATTGATTATAAAGCTGGGGCACTGGAGTTCACTGATTACAGTAGGTGGAATGTTGATTACTTGGGTATGGTTGCATCATGGTAATGTTACAGGACCGGTGATCGGAGAAATGGATGAATGCTGCAGAGACTTATATTTAAATCACTAGTATAGCTAGTGGGGAGTTTAAATTTAATTAATTAACAATTTGAAATAAAATGCCAGTTTCCCATTATTGGTGACCCTGCAACTAATAAATTGTTGCAAAAGCCGATTTGATACACCAAAGTCCTTCAGGCAGGAAAACTGACATCTCAACCTGGTGTGGCCTACACAAAATTCTAGACCCATTGCAATGTGGTTGACTAACTGCCCCCTGAAATGGTCCATCAAGCCACTAAAATGCACTAGGATGTATCTAGTAATTCAAGTAGTTCAGTAGTTCAAGAAGCAGCTCAGAAACACTTTGTCGAGGACAGAAAGGTACGAATAACAAATGCTGGCCTCACCAGTGTGTTTACATCTCAAAAGACATTTTTTTAAATGGGCAGGATTTAGATTATTGACGACAATCAATAGTACTGAGGTTACAAGATCAAAACAAATGCAGGAGTAGAATGTGCAACTCCTCAAGATTGCACCATCATTCAAACCAATCATGCTTAATTCTCTACTTCACTTCCATTTACATGCTCACTCCCCATGTTCTTTGCTTTCCTAAGATATAAAAGCTGTCTGTCTTATTAGTAATTGGAGAAATGGGAGTAATGCTCCAAGCATTTCAATGAGCATTCTTTGCAGTGTGGGAACGTTGGAATTCCATAGTCCAGAAGCAGCAGCATCCAGGGAGCAGGAGAATTGACATTTCAGGCATGAGCCCGTCAGGAGGGTGGAGGAAGGGAGCTGACAGATAAATGGGAGGGTGGGGTGGGTCTGGGGGGAAGGTAGCTGAGAAAGCAATAGGTAGATGCAGATGGGGATTGATGGTGATAGGTGTCCGTAGGAAATATATCTCTGGTGGTGAGGTCTGATTGTAGGTGGCAGATATGGCAGAGGATAATGCATTGTATCTGAAGGTTAGTGTGGGTGGAAGGTGAGGACTGTGGGTTCTAACCTTGTTGCAGTTGGATACATGCACCAAACAATCCACCGTCCTGTGTCCGATCACTTCAACTCCGCCTCCCACTCTCCCAAGGATATGCAAGTCCTGGGCCATCTCCAATGCCACCACCAAATTCAAGCCACCCGATACCTGGAGGAAGAATGCCTCATCTTCTGCCTTGGGACCCTCCAATTACGTGGTATCAATGTCAATTTCACCAGTTTCCTCATCTCCCCTACCCTCACCTCATCCTAGATCCAGTCCTTCAACTTGGCACTGCATCTTGAACTGTCCTACCTGTCCATCCAACATTTCCGCCACCACCAAAAAGACCCCACCACCAGGGATATATTTCCCTCCCCACCCTTTTCCGCCTTCCGCAAAGACCGTTCCCTCCGTGACTACCTGGTCAGGTCCACGCTCCCCGACAACCCACCCTCCCATCCTGACACCTTCCCCTGCCACCGCAGGAACTGTAAAACCTGCGCCCACACCTCCTCCCTCACCTCTATCCAAGGCCCCAAAGGAGCCTTCCACATCCATCAAAGTTTTACCTGCACATCCACTAATATAATTTATTGTATCCGTTGCTCCCGATGCGGTCTCCTCTACATTGGGGAGACTGGGCACCTCCTAGCAGAGTGCTTTAGGGAACATCTTCGGGACACCTGGACCAATCAACCACACCGCCCCGTGGCCCAACATTTACAACTCCCCCTCCCACTCTGCCGAGGACATGGAAGTCCTGGACCTCCTTCACCGCCGCTCCCTCACCACCAGATGCCTGGAGGAAGAACGCCTCATCTTCCGCCTCGGAACACTTCAACCCCAGGGCATCAATGTGGACTTCAACAGTTTCCTCATTTCCCCTTCCCCCACCTCACCCTAGTTCCAAACTTCCAGCTCAGCACTGTCCCCATGACTTGTCCGGACTTGTCCTACTTGCCTATCTCCTTTTCCACCTATCCACTCCACCCTCTCCTCCCTGACCTATCACCTTCATCCCCTCCCCACTCACCTATTGTACTCTATGCTACTTTCTCCCCACCCCTACCCTCCTCTAGCTTATCTCTCCATGCTTCAGGCTCTCTGCCTTTATTCCTGATGAAGGGCTTTTGCCCGAAACGTCGATTTCGCTGCTCCTTGGATGCTGCCTGAACTGCTGTGCTCTTCCAGCACCACTAATCCAGAATCATCTTCCTTCCCACCTATCCGCTCCCCCATCTCCTCCAATCTATCACCATCACCCCCCACCTGCATCTACCCATCGCCTTCTTAGCTACCTTCCCAGCAGCCCCACCAGCACCCTCCTATTCATTTCATTTCTCAGTCCCCCCCACCCCACGTGCTTCACATTCTTGAAGAAGGTCTTATGCCTGAAACGACGATTCTCCTGCTCCTTGGATGCTGCCTGACCTGCTGTGCTTTTCCAGTGCCACACTTTTCAACAAGAATTAACCTCAGTTAACTTCCAGGTCTGATCTCATAAATAAATATCCATTTGTTTGTCCTTTTTAGAGCAAACTGCTGCTTGTTTGACCAATGGTCACCTTCATCTCTCAGGTCTTCTATGATTCAATAAACCAAAAATGATATCAAAAAAATGAAGATTTCAACAGTGGCACTCTACTTAAACTTTTTTAAATCCACGTACATTAATTCCACTGACTCCGCTTCATCTATTTATATCCTCAAAAAAAACTGAGGGATTGTCAGGTACAGTTTTCCTTTTATAAAACCATGATGGTTCTGTCTGATAATACTGCAATTTTTTGAGTCCACATTAAGACTTTTTATGACTAGATACCATCATTTTTCCAATGGTTAAGTTTGGCCGTCCTGCCTTGATTGTAAGACCAAACAAATTTCGGAGGGTGAGTAGGCCACCTAGCCTCGCAAGTCTGCTTCACCTCAATAAGGTCATGGCTAACTTGATTGTGGTCATACCTTCACTTTACTACCAGCCCAAATTAACTCACTTATCAATTAAAAATCCAACTCAGCCTTGAATATATATTGTTCCCCATTTCAGCCATAGGTGGGGAGCTCCTTGTTTTTAAAGTGTACATTCTAGTTCTAGATTCCACCTGAATTCCCTAGCTCTTATACTCCTTTCTTAACGACAGTTGTTATATTTGTTAACTTCCAATGGAATTGTATCAGAATCTAGGAACATCTGGACAATCATAGCCATCTATTATCACTGAAGCTTTCTGATCCACTGTACAAAATCTGCACAATGTTCTATTCTCTTGACTTATTCTTTGAAGATTTCAAAATCCTTCCATCACCTGACTCTTTCTACCCCTTTGGTTTAAAGACCTATTCACTACAATATGTGGGGAAAGTGTTATTGATTACAGTAGATGGGATTGGGGTTATTGATTATAGTAGAAATGCTGGGGGTTTTAGGTAACTGAGGACCAGGTAAAGATGAAGGGCAGAAAATGTGTTGCTGGAAAAGCGCAGCAGGTCAGGCAGCATCCAAGGAACAGGAGAATCGACGTTTCGGGTATAAGCCCTTCTTCAGGAATGAGGAAAGTGTGCCCAGCAGGCTAAGATAAAAGGTAGGGAGGAGGGACTTGGGGGAGGGGCGTTGGAAATGCGATAGGTGGAAGGAGGTCAAGGTAAGGGTGATAGGCCGGAGTGGGGTGGGGGCGGAGAGGTCAGGAAGAAGATTGTAGGTTAGAAAGGCGTGCTGAGTTCGGGGGATTTGACTGAGACAAGGTGGGGGGAGGGGAAATGAGGAAACTGGAGATATCTGAGTTCATCCCTTGTGGTTGGAGGGTTCCCAGGCAGAAGATGAGGCGCTCTTCCTCCAGCCGTCGTGTTGCTATGGTCTGGCGATGGAGGAGTCCAAGGACCTGCATGTCCTTGGTGGAGTGGGAGGGGGAGTTGAAGTGTTGAGCCACGGGGTGGTTGGGTTGGTTGGTCCGGGTGTCCCAGAGGTGTTCTCTGAACCGTTCCGCAAGTAGGCGGCCTGTCTCCCCAATATAGAGGAGGCCACATCGGGTGCAGCGGATGCAATAGATGATGTGTGTGGGGGTGCAGGTGAATTTGTGGCGGATATGGAGGTATCCCTTGGGGCCTTGGAGGGAAGTAAGGGGTAAGTGTGGCCGCATGTTTTGCATTTCTTGCGGTTGCAGGGGAAGGTGCCGGGAGTGGAGGTTGGGTTGGTGAGGGATGTGGGCCTGACGTGGGAGTCATGGAGGGAATGGTCTTTTCGGAACGCTGATAGGGGAGGAGAGGGAAATATATCCCTGGTGGTGGGGTCTGTTTGGAGAAGGCGGAAAAGACGGCGGATGATCCGCTGTGCATGGAGGTTGGTGGGGTGGTAGATGAGGACCAGTGGGGTTCTGTCCTGGTGGCGGTTGGAGGGGCGGGGCTCAAGGGCGGAGGAGCGGGAAGTGGAAGAGATGCGGTGGAGGGCATCGTCGACTACGTCTGGGGGGAAATTGCGGTCCTTGAAGAAGGAGGCCATCTGGGTTGTACGGATTTGGAACTGGTCCTCCTGGGAGCAAATGCGGCGGAGACTAAGGAATTGGGAATATGGGATGGCGTTTTTACAGGGGGCAGGGTGGGAGGAGGTGTAGTCTAGGTAGCTGTGGGAGTCGGTCGGTTTATAGTAAATGTCCGTGTTGATTCGGTCGCCCGAGATAGAAATGGAAAGGTCTAGGAAGGGGAGGGAGGAGTCTGAGACGGTCCAGGTGAATTTGAGATCGGGGTGGAAGGTGTTGGTAAAGTGGATGAACTGTTCAACTTCCTCGTGGGAGCACGAGGCAGCACCGATACAGTCATCGATGTAGCGGAGGAAAAGGTGGGGGGTGGTGCCAGTGTAGCTGCGGAAGATGGACTGTTCCACATATCCTACGAAGAGGCAGGCATAGCTGGGGCCCATGCGGGTGCCCATGGCTACTCCTTTGGTTTGGAGGAAGTGGGAGGATTGGAAAGAGAAGTTGTTCAGGGTGAGGACCAGTTCAGTCAGTCGAAGGAGGGTGTCAGTGGAAGGGTACTGGTTGGTACGGCGGGAAAGGAAGAAGCGGAGGGCTTTGAGTCCTTTGTGATGGGGGATGGAGGTGTATGGGGACTGGATGTCCATGGTGAAGATAAGGCGTTGGGGACTGGGGAAGCGAAAATCATGGAGGAGGTGGAGGGCGTGGGTGGTGTCCCGAACGTAGGTGGGGAGTTCTTGGACTAAGGGGGACAGGACCGTGTTGAGGTATGCAGAGATGAGTTCGGTGGGGCAGGAGCAGGCTGAGACAATGGGTCGGCCGGGGCAGTCAGGTTTGTGGATTTTGGGCAGGAGGTAGAAAAGGGCGGTGCGGGGTTGTAGGACTATGAGGTTGGAGGCGGTGGATGGGAGATCCCCTGAGGTGATGAGGTTATGGATGGTCTGGGAGATGATGGTTTGGTGGTGGGAGGTGGGGTCATGGTCAAGGGGACAGTAGGAGGAGGTGTCCGCGAGCTGGCGTTTAGCCTCAGCAGTATAAAGGTCGGTGCGCCAAACTACTACTGCGCCTCCCTTGTCTGCTGGTTTGATAGTGAGGCTGGGGTTGGAACGGAGGGAGTGGAGGGCTGCACGTTCCAAGGGTGAGAGGTTAGAGTGGGTGAGGGGGGTGGAGAAGTTGGGGCGGTTAATGTTCTGCTGGTTTGATAGTTACAAAGATGAAGGGCATTAGAGAATCAGATTGGTTTTTATGAAACTCAATGGTCATCATTAGACTTTTAACTCCAGATTTTTATTCAGTTCAAATTCCACCTTCTGCCATGAGCGGAATTCGAACCCAGGTCCTTTGAACATTACCACGGTCTCTGGATTAAAGGCCTATCAACAATACCACAACGCCATCACCACTCCTTTTAATTACAATGCTTGTGACTGGTTTATTGGTCACAGTAGGTGGGACTATATTGCAATTGGAAAGACAGATTATTAGTTATGGTGGGTGAGATAGATGTTATTGATTAGACTAGTGCAATGTTGTTTTATCCTGCAAATAATATACTATGCACGTTTTCTCATTCAGGCTGGTGTTCTTGGCCACTGTAGGAATGGAGTCTTGCCTGTATACTATGTAAGTTGTTCTCCATTTATGTTTGCTTTCTCTTTGATTTTGTTTGTATTTCATATTTGTTTTTAGCCTGTTTCTACCCAATTTTCTTTGTTATATTTTGGAAGCTAACTGGACACCTGGTGTTGTAAGAATTGGCAGATGTGGGCCAGATCCCTTGTTCCCTTTGTTCCCTTTCTACAGCGTAACTAAACAAAATCTTAGAATCCCAACGCAAACCACCAACCCCCTTATCCCTGTAACCCTGCTTTTCCCACGGCCAATCTACCTAACCTGCATATCTTTGGACTGTGTGAGGAAACTAGAGCACCGGAGGTAACCCACGCAGACGTGAGGAAAATGTGCACACTCCACACAGACAGTTGCCCAAAGCAGGAATTGAGCCTGGATCCCTGGCACTGTGAGGCAACTGTGCTAACCACTGTGCCAGCTACTCAAGACTGTTTAAACAAAATAAAAGAATTGCAGATGCTGGAAATCAGAAACACAAATAGAAATTGCTTGAACAAGTCGGGTCTGGCAGCATCTTGTGGACAGAAATCGGAGTTAACATTTTGGGCCCAGTGATCCTTCTTCAGGACAGAAGATTGCTGACATTTTGCAGCATTTAAAGCTATATCTAAAGCTAATCGACAATGGAGCCCACAGCGAGTCTGCGTCCGTTTGAATAACATGATTAGAAGACATTATGTGTTTAATAGAATTCTGATTACAGTTTGTTCTCTTCATGTCACGCTCACAAGATCCTGGGTGGAAAATTCTACACTGTGGAATTATTTTAATACAGCTAATGCTGTATTATACATTAATCTTTATACATCATAGATCCTTCTGGCAGAAATTTGACATTTCAATATTGCATGAGCAGACATAAATATTTTCTTAAATTGAATCAGGATCAACTCCTGGGAACACTTCTCAACAGTTTCCATTGGGAAACTATTACAATTCAGCATAGATGGTTGGCAAGTTGAGTGTCAGGGTGCAATATCATTCATTTCATAACTGCAGAGATGAGAAAAAGATTATGTTTGAAGTATCACATACCAATGGTTGTGGCACATTCTGCATGTGGTGTTCCACACCGACCCTCCAACGAGCATCCCATCCAGACCCACTTCTCTACCCTCTCTACCATGACCAATCCACCGAACCTGCACCTGCACATCTTTGGACTGTGGGTGGAAATGGGAGCACCCGGAGGAAACCCACATAGAAACGGGAAGAATGTGCCTGAGAATCATAGAGAGCCACTCATGATGCTGTGAGAAAGCAGTGCGAATAACTGAGCCACTGTGCCAAATGGAATGTCTTATTCGGAAAAGCTGCCAAGATAGTTGGTGCAGTAAATGACAATGTACTAAATTCACAGACACTGTACCAAAGTTAGTACAGGTTGTGATAAACAATAAAAACTGTTAGCAAGGTTCAGCAGGTCAGGCACTCCGATAAACAGAACACTTTTTCTCAACCCAGAAACTGTATCTGTTTAATAATATATTGGTAATTCTTATTGATAGTTCTCTAACTGGACCAGTAATCCAGAGGTTCAGGAGACACGAGTTCAAATCCCACCACCACAACCAGGAAATTAGGTTCAGTAAGGTATATAAATCTTGAATTAGAAATTAATTTGTGGAGTTAGCATGTTCTCACTGTGTTTGCCCCTACAAATATTAAAATTGCTTGACCGTACACCATCGGTGAGGACCTCAGCAAGAGGATTACTATACAAAACCTCCACCCACCTAATGAAGGTCTCTCCCAGGCCAAACCGCTTCAAAGTATGAAAATGATATGGCCACCTGACCCTGCCAAATGCCGTTTCTGCATCTAAGGAGATCGCCAATGCCTGTACCAATTGCTGTTGACATGCTTGGATCATGTTAAATAATCTCAATAACACCATCAGTCGATCTGCGACCTGTTATGAACCCTGTCTGGTCCTCCTTAAGGATGGAGAGCGGTACAGTTTCTCATCTTAATATGAGAGTCTTAGATAGGATTTTAAAGTTGACATTCAGGAGTGAAATGGGCCTATAGGAAGCACAGTCCTCCGGGGCTTTCGCTTTTTTAAGAATGACAGAGATGTTCGCCTAAGCACGGCCTTAACAATATACTTCTAAATTCCTTATTGAACTCACTGGGGATTCTGTCAGGACCCAGTGCTTTACCATTCTGAGCTGCCTCACAGCCTCCTGCACTTCTTGCTCTGATAATGGGGCATTGAGGAGACACTCTTGTTCAGGGGTCACTCCTGGAAGGTCCAAATTCTTTAAAGCAAAACTCCATCCTAACCTGCCCACTCTCTCAGCTTTCAGATTGGTATAATTCAGAGTAAAATTTCCAGAATGCTACATTAATCCTTTTAGAATCGTAGGTTAAATTTCCAATATCCTCTCTGATCAAGGTAATGGCTTGGGGAGCACTTCTTTTCCTAGCAAGATATGCTAGGTACTTGCCGGCTTATCCCCATGCTCAAACAGCCTTTGATTTGCAAACGTAAGCTCCTTCTTGGCTGTGTGGCTGTGTGAGCAGTGTTCAGTGTAGACCGAAGCACTGTGATCCTCTGGAGTTTAACCAGCGAGGGCGTGTCAAAGTTAGCCTTTACAGCTACTTTCAGATGCACTTCGAGCAAGTATTGCTGCTCACCTGTATGCCGCTTCTTACTGGCTGACTAGGAAATAATCAACCTCCTAGCTTAGGCTTTAGCTGTTTCCCAAAGAATGGATGGGCTACTGGCTGAGCCTGAATTAATATCTAAAAAAAGCCATGAACTCAGTAGAAAAGAATTCAATAAACTTGCTAACCTTGAGGATGATGGGGTCTAGTTGCCAGTGCCTCGAACCTACCAACTCTTAATCATTAAATACACTGGGGCGTGGTTGGAAATAGTGATATTGCCAATTGTACATGATGCAATCAAGCCCACATGTGCTGCTGGGGTCAGAAAAAGATCAATCCTGCTACGGCATTTGTATGGGTTTATAAAGAACGTAAAGTCCCTGCCAGTAGGATGAAGGTGCCTCCAAACATCTACCAACCACAATTCACCAGACAAATCCCTTAATTGTTTAGATTGCAAAGAAGATATCGGTAGGCCTTTGGGCAATCTGTCTACTGTAGAGACTGTCAGACAGTTGAAAACCCTCCTACGATAATATGCTGAGATGCAAGGTTAACCAGTCTAGAAAGTGTGTCTGTCAAGAAATTAAGGGGTGGGCTTTGGGGACAGTAAACATTTAAGATCCCGTATTCTTCCCCATGTATCAGAGCTTTAAGAATTACAAATATCCCGTGTGTGTCTTTAATGCACTCTAATAACTTAAAATGACCACCCCTCTAATTCTCGTATTGAAAGATGAAAAATAAAACCGGTCATTCCCATTCTGTTGCAGATTCAAATGCTTTGCATCATCCAAGTGTATTTCTTGAAATAACGCAGCGTCCACCCTCTCCCTTTTAAGGCCGGAAAGTACCTTCTTCCTCTTGATAAGTGAATGACTTCCCTTAATATTCTATTTGCATCATTTAAACACAACCTTTGCCATAACCTTCTATAGCACCGTTAAGACTCCAGAGAGGAAGATCACTGAGCTTTATTGCAAAAGAATCCACAAAACCCAAAAACTACACAGACTAAAATAGCTACAGCCAACAAATCTATAAAAGTTACAAAAGCTATATATAGCAAAAACAGAAAAATAAAAAATTGCCAAAGGCACTGATTGGAGGAATTTGCCCCGATTCAAAGGGGGTACCTACACATCCTACAACCCTACTAACCATCCCAACTGCCCTCTCAACTCCTGCGAGCTAGGGTCACGCCACATATAACGACCACTGGTACAGAGAAAAAAAACACCAAGAGCAAGGTTAGTATTATAGACAAGTAAACTAAAAATTTATATATCACCTATCCCCTAACATAACTCTGAGATTAAAGATAAATACTGTATCCATCCCAGACATCATTTCATGCAACTTTTTACCAGAAAGGAGTGTTCACCAAGTCCTTTTTGAAGAAGAACAAACCCGAACAGCTCTGTCTTCCAAGATAATTTGGCCGTTTGACTTAAGTTAACATGTCCACAAAGTTCTTTGCTTTCTCTGACAATTCGAACAAATGGATGGATCCATTATGATTGATCCATAGTACCGCTGGATATCTTAGAGAATATTGGATCTCAAGCTCTCTCAATCTCCTCTTGACGCCATCGTAGGACTTCCTTTTCTGGACAACTGCCGCTGAGAAGTCTTGAAGAAACATGACCCTGGAGCTGCCACATACCAACACCCTTGGATCCCTCCCCGGAGCTCTCGAGGCTTCTATGACCCTCTTCTTGTCTTTATAATGTTGGAACCTCACCAGAACAGGGCATGGGCGCTGATCCGTATCTGGCTTTCATGCCGCGATCCTGTGGGCTCTTTCAATTGTTATCCTTCCCTTCTCAACCTCCAAACCAAGGAATTCCGGAAACCACTTCTCAAAGAACTACACCGGCCCCTCAACTTCTGTCCCCTCCAGTATGCCAACAATGCGCAGGTTCTTTCTACTGCTGCTGTTTGCAAGATCGTCTACCAGATCCAACAGACCACAGACCTATGTTTCCAGGGCTTCAATCCAGCTCTTGGAGGAGTCAGTCTCTGCCTGTACCCCTGCAGCCTGGTACTTGAGTTCATCAGTTCTTTTTCCCAAGTCTTGTAACATAGCAGATACAGGAGCCAACTTCTCTTCGATTTTTCCTGGATCTGCTTCCCCAGGACTTGCAAGATTTGGCCAGCTCCTCAACCAGGGTCTGGTGAGTAAGCAAGCCCGCTGCTTCAGTGAGCTGGGCTGTGGCCCTGGCCCCAGGGGAGCTTCCTTTTTTCGCCATTCTCTAGCTGCAAAGACAAAGGTAAGTCAATTTTTTTTTCGGGTTTCTAGCTCCTTTAATGTGTTTTTACTCACAGTAAAGTGTATGTGAGGGGTTCTAGCTCTGTTGGGTCGGTGTTTCAGTGGGAGCCCAGCAAACAAGATTCTTACAGGACGTCACCATCTTGGATTCCCCCAGATTTGATATTTGATAACACACATCTGTGGTGGGTAAGTTACTTGAGAAGGTTCTGAGAGGTACTATATAATGCATTTGTAAAGATAGGGTTTGATTAGGAATAGTCAGCATGGCTTTGTGAGTGGGAGGTCATTCCTCACAAATTTGTTAAGAGTTCTTTGATGAAGTGACTAGGAATATTGACGAGGGCAGTGCAGTAGACATAATCTCTATGGATTCCAGTAAGGCCTTTGATAAAGTTCCCCATGGTAGGCTGCTTTGGAAGGTTAGATCACATGGAATCCAGGGGAAGCTGGCAAATTGGATCCAAATTTGCTTGATGGTAGGAAGCAGAGGGTAATAGTGGAAGGATGCTTGTTGGACTAGAGGCCTGTGACTCGTAGAGTGGCTCAGGGGATCACTGCTGGGCCCATTACTATTTGTTATCTATTTCAGATGAGAATGTACCAGGCATGATTAGTAAGTTTGCTAATGACACTAAAATAGCATGTATTGAGGACAACGAGAAAGGTTATTAGAAATTGCAGCAGGACCTTGATCAGCTGGGGAAGTGGGCCGAGAAATAGCAAATGGAATTTAATATAGATAAGTGTGAGGTCTTCCATTTTGGAAAGTCAATTCAACGTAGGAGTTTCATAGTGAATGGTAGGGCCTTCAGGAGTGTAGTGGAACAGAGGGATCTTGGAGTTCAGGTTCACAGTTCCCTGAAAGTGGAGTCACAGGTGGACAATGCAATGAAGACGTCTTTTGGTGCACTGGGCTTCATCATTCAGGGCATTGAGCACAGAAGTTGGGAAGTTATGTTGCAGATATACAGGACATTGCTGAGGCTGCACTTGGAGTATTGTGTTCAGTTTTGGTCACCTTGTTATAGGGAAGGGCGTTATTAAACTGGAAAGAGCGCAGAAGAAATTTACAAGGATGTTGCTTGAGTTATAGGGAGAGGTTGGACAAACTAGGATTTTTTTCTTTAGACCGTAGGAGACTGATGAGGGACCTTGTAGAGGTGTATAGTATCATGAGAGGCATGGATACGGTGAATACACTCAGTCTTTTTCCCAAGGTTGGGGAATCGAGGAATAGAGGGCATCAGTTTATGGTTAGAGGGGAGAGAATAAAAGGGAACCTGAGGGGCAACTATTTCACACAGAGGGTGATACACATATGGAATGCTGCCAGTAGAATTGGTTGAGGCATTGAAAGAGCATTTCAAAGGCATTTGGAGAAATACATGGATAGGAAAAGATTAGAAGGATATGGGTCAAGTGCAGAGAAATGGGGTTAGCGTGGATGGATATTTTGGCGTGGACCAGTTTGGCCCAAGAGGCCTGTCTCTGTGCTGTAGGACTCTATTCTCAGGTTTTTAAGTAACTGTGAAGTGATGGAGTTGGGGAATCGATGGGATTTTGTTTTGCTGTTTGTTTTTACATTTCTCAAGTTGTGTATGCAGATAACTTGGTTTGTTTTTATTTTTATTTCTTTTATGTGAAACTTAGTTTTATTGTAAAACCATTTCTATACCTCTGTCCTCGAGGATTAAAGCTCACCGTGAGTTAAAATGATTTATTTATTTGATATGATTTATTTATAACCTCTGTCAAAATGTTTCATTTTTTGAATTGTTACACATGAATCAGAATTTGTTCAGATTAAAATAACAGATTAATTGACAATTAGAAGTAAAAATATGCATGACAAAATAACTTGTAAAGCCCTGTCATATATGAAATTGAGGACAGCTGTTCAGCACACTACCATGTTCTTCTGAGTAAGTTTGTAGTTGCAGGTGGAATTCGGTGAGAAATTGTGCCAGAAGTTGATTGAATGCAGAAAAATGCAAAGTCAAGCAACTGGAGGAGGCACAATGTGAATAAATGTGAGAAGTGTTTAAGCTGGACCTGGAGGTATTTGGGAAAAAACAAGAAGATGTAATTATATAGCATTTATAGAATTAGACATTGTTGCTGAAGTAGAATTAAATAGTTTTAGTGATGGTGAAAATATATTGTTGCCAGCTCATCTTGGGGCCAAAACAAAACATGAAGTCTTGCATCCTGGGTGTGCAGCTCATTCCGAGGCAGTCACCAGAGAAAGGAATGAAATCAATATGTAGGGAATGGTGTTGCAGTGGAGACTGAAGACAATGGTTTCAGTTCCAATATTTAGTTGTAAGAAATTTCTGCTTATCCAATAATAAATGTCAGATATGAAGTCTAATAATTTGGAAATAGTGGAAGAGTTGAGAGAAATGTATCGAGGTAGAACTGTGTGCCATTGGTGCACGTAAAACCATTAGATTTAAGAGCAGAATTAGGCCATTTGTCCCATTGAGTCTGCTCCACCCTTTGATAGTGGCTGATATGTTTCTCAACCTCATTCTTCTGCCTTCTCAGCATAACTCTTGATCCCCTTATGAATCAAGAGCCAATCTGACTTTGTCTTAAAGACACTCAATGACTTGTCCTCCATAGCCTTCTGCGATATTGAGTTCCAGATATGATTAATGCTTCATTCTTTGATACTATGGAATGCGGAACATGGATAAGAAATTGTGAGATATTATGTTACAGGATATTGCGTTATAGGCTATCTTTATTAACTCACTCACCAGCTCGCTATGTTCATTAACACCAGGTCGCCGTTCATTCATTCATTACCCTTTAATATAACATGGTTTCATTCATTCATTCATAAAAACCACGATTCTGTAGTATCCAAATTAAAAACAGCCCTTTCAAACCCATTAGTGCACTTTCACACCTCATCAGCCCTTGCTACAAGCAGTGTTTACCTATGAATAAGTGTAGCATAGAGAACAATACCATCCCCATCAAGTTTCCACGAAACAATGTTAATCAGCATTTACCAACCATCTCCTGGACCTGAGTAGATTAAGTACCTGTTAAATAGCTATTAATTGGGCCATTATCCCTTGATGAAAGTAACTGACAAAACAGCACTTCCATGAAATTGCATACATGAATGAAACTCATACCGGCAAATAATAAATACATTTCACAATATCCTTTATTCTTTTATTAAGTATAGGTGCAATTTTTAACTTATTTATAGAGCATATGGGCCTAGCATTTTTACTAATATTTACTAACTTAAAAGACAAAAGGACTAACACTTCCTAATTATGCAAGCAGACCGGATAGACATCCCATCAGAAGTAGCAGCCAGCAATTAGCACATGTTTTAACCCGTCTCCTGTCTCCAAGGATAGAAGCCCTTCAAATGTTTGTATACTAGAGATAAACCAAATAATAAAATTTTAAAAAATTTAAGAACTGTGTATAAAGTGGCTTTTGTCAGAATTGCACTTCGGAATTTGGAGATGCCGGTGTTGGACTGGGGTGTACAAAGTTAAAAATCACACAACACCAGGTTATAGTCCAACAGGTTTAATTGGAAGCTAGTATGCTTCCAATTAAACCTGTTGGACTATAACCTGGTGTTATGTGATTTTTAATTTCGGAATTTGATTGCCATCTCAAACTTGTGCTGTGATTGCTGAATAAAAGAGGCTATTTTCGCTACTCACTAATTCCGATCATTATTTGAACACAATCCCACAATAGGAGAGGACCAAGCGGACAAGAGAGGTAATAGTGAGGGAGTGGGAAGAGAAGCCACTACAAGTGATAATCAGGCTACAGTTATGTAGATAAGAATGAAACCAGCAGAGAATAATCCCACTCATAGAGTCGTAGAGATGTATAGCACAGAAACAGACCTTTTGGTCCAATTCATCCATGCCGACCAGATATCCCAACCTAATCTCGTCCCATTTGCCAACTGGACACCACTGGAAAGGCATTTGAAAGGATAGTCAAAGACTGTAGACATAGTGTCACTTATGTGAAGGTGTATGTGTAAATCAACTTCCTCATTTCTGTTCCAACTTGTTTCAATTTTTGCTGAGCTCTGGTATAACCAAATTCTATTCAATCCTGATTCAGAAAATATCATTATCTTGTGTTCGGGCACATAACTTGCAGAGTAGGTTCCCAGTTGGCTTCCAGACAGAAAACAGTGTTATGAAGAAGAGTGAACGAGATAGCAGCAGTTCTGTAAAAGAGTTATACTGAACTCAAAACATTACCTCTGTTTCACTTTCCACAGATGCTGTCCGACCTACAAATTTCTCCAGTAGGTTTGTTTAAAATTTCAATCATCTGCAATACTGTATTTTGCTTTTATTATATAAAGCAGTTATGTAGAGTAGCAGCAGATATCATAAGCTGAAAATGTGTTGCTGGAAAAGCGCAGCAGGTCAGGCAGCATCCAGGGAACAGGAGAATCGACGTTTCGGGCATAAGCCCTTCTTCAGGAATGTTCCTGAAGAAGGGCTTATGCCCGAAACGTCGATTCTTCTGTTCCCTGGATGCTGCCTGACCTGCTGCGCTTTTCCAGCAACACATTTTCAGCTCTGATCTCCAGCATCTGCAGACCTCACTTTCTCCTCGCAGATATCATAAGGACTAGGAATCAGTGTTGAGACTAAGGCTGCTAACAACTTGATTTGGACTTTAGATTGATGCACTGAAGGGTACTGTAGGTAAACATATAAGAGATGATTGTCGAGAGTGTGGAAAAGCACAGCAGGTCAGGCAGCGGAATAGATGGTTGATGTAATGAGGAAAGAAAAGAGGAGGTCTCAGCGGAGCTTGAACACCAAGCTCTGCATCATATCCTGTGGTGTCCTATATAATTTCAGGGTTCTTTCTTTTCAGTGGGTGATTATAATAATACTTTCATGGTAATGGCAGTCCTGGTGGTGAAATTTGTTCAGAAAACCATTTTCATCATGTTGACCGATTTGCAAATTGTCATTTTCTGTTTCAGATGTATAAGTCTTCAGTGATTCAACTGTTAAAAGCCTGTGACCCAGATATCCAGCCTGGCTTGTTGCAGTGTCTGGAAGATAAATCTGAGAGAGTGACGTGGAACAACAGTTTGAGTGGTAACAGCAGCTCTGTGCTGATCCACAAAGGGGTTTGTACAAAAAGTAGTAATGATTGTTCCCCTTAGAGAAGAAAAAGTTAAGGACAGATTTAGCAGATAAAGAGAATTAATCTGTTTCCATGTTAGAAGAGTATCTAACCAGGGAAGACAGATATAAGAAAGTTCTTATGATCTAGAATACTTGAAAAGATAATAGAACCAACTTCAATAGTAGCTTTCAAAAGAAATTTGCACAAATTTTTTGGGGCCAAGAGCAGGCAAATGGGACTAATTAGTTCTTTCAAACAGTCAATATAGATGCAATGGGCTGAATGGACCCTTCTGTGCTATTTAGTTCTTGATAGTTATTTACTTACACTCTAGCTGTTCTTATTAATAAGAGATTTAATCTAATCTGTGCTACACAAGAGATTAGATACATGGAAAAGGTCTTTTAAAATCTAAGTTTCAAGGCTCTTAGAGTCATAGAGATGTACAGCATGAAAACAGACCCTTCGGTCCAACCTGTCCAATGCCGACCAGATATCCCACCCAATCTAGTCCCACCTACCAGCACCCGGCCCATAACCCACCAAACCCTTCCTATTCATATACTCATCCAAATGCCTCTTAAATGTTGCAACTGTACCAGCCTCCACCAATTCCTATGGTAGCTCATTCCATACACGTACTACCCTCTGCGAGAAACCGTTGCTCCTTAGGTCTCTTTTATATCTTTCCCCTCTCACCCTAAACCTATGCCCTCTAGTTCTGGACTCCCCGACCCCAGGGAAAAGACTTTGTCTATTTATCCTATCCATGCCCCTCATAATTTTGTAAACCTCTATAAGGTCACCCCTCAGCCTCCGACGCTCCAGGGAAAACAGCCCCAGCCTGTTCAGCCTCTCACTGTAGCTCAGATCCTCCAACCCTGGCCACATCCTTGTAAATCTTTTATGAACCCTTTCAAGTTTCACAACATCTTTCCGATAGGAAGGAGACCAGAATTGCATGCAATATTCCAACAGTGGCCTAACCAATGACCTGTACAGCCGCAACATGACCTCCCAACTCCTAGTCCTGTACTCAATACTCTGACCAATAAAGGAAAGCATACCAAATGCCTTCTTCACTATCCTATCTATCTGCGACTCCATTTTCAAGGAACTATGAACCTACACTCCAAGGTCTCTTTGTTTAGCAACACTCCCTAGGACCTTACCATTAAGTATATAAGTCCTGCGAAGATTTGCTTTCCAAAAATGCAGCACCTCGCATTTAACTGAATTAAACTCCATCTGCCACCTCTCAGCCCCTTGGCCCATCTGGTCCAGATCCTGTTGTAATCTGAGGTAACCTTCTTCACTGTCCACTACACCTCCGTTTTTGGTGTCATCTGCAAACTTACTAACTGTTCCTCTTATGCTCGCATCCAAATCATTTATGTAAATGACAAAATGTAGAGGGCCAGTCACCGATCCTTGTGGCACTCCGCTGGTCACAGGTCTCCAGTCTGAAAAACAACCCTCCACCACCACCCTCTGTCTTCTACCTTTGAGCCAGTTCTGTATCCAAATGACTAGTTCTCCCTATATTCCATGAGATCTAACCTTGCTAATCAGTCTCCCATGGGGAACCTTGTCGAATGCCTTACTGAAGTCCATATAGATCACATCTACTGCTCTGCCCTCATCAATCTTCTTTGTTACTTCTTCAAAAAACTCAATCAAGTTTGTGTGACATGATTTCCCATGCACAAAGCCATGCTGACTATCCCGAATCAGTCCTTGCCTTTCCAAATACATGTACATTCTATCCCTCAGGATTCCCTCCAACATCTTGCCCACCACTGAGGTCAGGCTCATCAGTCTATAATTCCCTGGCTTGTCTTTACCGCCCTCCTTATACAGTGGCACCACGTTTGCCAACCTCCAGTCTTCCTGCACCTCACCTGTGACTGTTGATGATACAAATATCTCAGCAAGAGGCCCAGCAATCACTTCTCTAGCTTCCCACAGAGTTCTCGAGTACACCTGATCAGGTCCTGGGGATTTATCCACTTTTAACCGTTTCAAGACATCCAGCACTACCTCCTCTGTAATCTGGACATTTTGCAAGATGTCACCATCTATTTCCCTACAGTCTATATCTTCCATATCCTTTTCCAGAGTAAATACTGATGCAAAATATTAATTTAGTATCTCCCCCATCTTCTGTGGCTCCACACAAAGGCTCTTATAGTATGTATCTTGTTTAAGTAATATTCATTGTTTTACATTTGGACGAAGACAGTTAATGTCAGCAAACAGGTAAGATTGCAAGACCTAGTAATAATTTTCTCACCTGACAGTTACATATACAGGAGTTGGTTAGCTTAGATGGCTAGACAGCTGGTTTGTGATGCAGAGTGATGCTAACAACGTGGGCTCAATTCCTATACTGGCTGAGGTTACCATTGAAGGATTCTCTTTCTCAATCTTGGCCCTTGCCTGAAGATTTAACCTTCAGATTAAACCACCACCAGTCATCTCTCTCTAAGGAGAGAGCAAGCCATGGTCTGGTAGGATTTTCGACTCTACTATTATCCACACATTCGTGTCAACCCGACTTTAGATGAAAAGGTAAAATTCTTTGCCTATAGTTGCCCAGTTTCTGTAAATATCAGTTTCTTCAAAGTTAATGGGACCATTTAGGATTTTGGGTAAAATATGGAAAGAGAGCTATCAATTTATTTGCCCTCTATACATCATTAATTGAAATGAAAATTGGGAGAGAAGCATGGGAAACCGACCTGGTGTTGACCATTTAACAACGTAACCCAAAGTCACTATGAATTGCATTTGCTTTCCAGCAATGCTTGCATAGCTGTTGGGAGCTGAGACCTTGGCTGATGCATCCTTCACAAAGCTTAAAAGTCTGAGCTCAAACACAGTAGCATGACCCAGTTTCTCATTGAGGTCAGTTATTCAACATAGAAAGTGCATTAAAGTTGGGATCTTCATGATCTGTGTATCTTGATGACAAGCTAGTTATATCACCAGTGCTGTTGATAAAAGTTAGCTCAGTTTCTTCCTTCATTTTTTTTTGTGCAGCTAATGCTCGTGATACGTAATTGTAATATCATGTAAAATCACCTTTGTGTGAGTATTAAATATGTGAAGATGGACTTAATTTTCCAGCACATCCTCTGCTACAGCTGAATGCCTTCATCTGCTGTGGGTGTGGGAAGGGATTCAGTGATTCATCCACACTTTTCACACACCGAGTTCACCTGGAGGATGGACAGTTCACTTGCTCCAAGTGTGGGGTGGGGTTCACTCAGTCATCCTACCTGCTGACACACCAACAAATACAGACTGGGGAGAGGCCGTTCATTTGCTCCATATTTGGGAAGTGATTCACTTTATTATCCATCCTGCAGACACGCCAGTGAGTTCACAAGCGATCATGGGTGGATTCTGCTGTTGTTTCTATTGTTAACCACATGCAGGACTGAACTGTGCTCATTCTGAAGGTAAAGTGGGAGAGATGGTGATTTAAAGGACTGTGGAGAAGATTATATAAGAGTACAAAGATTAGACTCCATTAGTTTAGATTACATTACAGTGTGGAAACAGGCCCTTCGGCCCAGCAAGTCCACACCGACCCGCCGAAGCACAACCCACCCATACCCCTACATTTACCCCTTACCTAACACTACGGGCAATTTAGCATGGCCAATTCACCTGACCTGCACATCTTTAGACTGTGGGAGGAAACCGGAGCACCCGGAGGAAACCCACGCAAACACGGGGAGAACGTGCAAACTCCACACAGTCACTCACCTGAGGCGGGAATTGAACCCGGGTCTCAGGCGCTGTGAGGCAGCAGTGCTAACCACTGTGCCAACGTGCCGCCCACTCAAGAGATCTTGATCAGCTGTGACAATGAGCTGTGAAGTGGCTAAAGGCAAACCGGGACAGGACTTACACAGTTAATGGTAAAGCCCTGGGAAGTGCTGTGGTACAGGTTTATAGTTCCTTGAAAATGGTGTTGTAGGTAGCGTGGTGAAGAAGGTGTTTGGCATGCTTGCCTTCATTGGTCACAGTATTGAGTGTTGGAGTTGGGATGTCATAATGTGGCTGTACAGGACACTGGTGAATCCACTTTTAGAATACTCTGTGCAATTCTGGCCACCCTGGTATAGGAAGGGTGTTGTTATACCAGAAAGGGTACCAAAAATATTTACAAGGCCTGTGACCAGTGGAGTGCCACAAGGATCTGTGCTGGGTCCACTACTTTTCATCATTTATATAAATGATTTGGATATGACCATAAGAGACATAGTTAGTAAGCTTGCTGATGACACCAATAGACAAAGTCTTTTCCCTGGGGTGGGGGAGTCCAGAACTAGAGGTGTAATGGACAGCGAAGAAGGTTACCTCAGTTTACAACGGGATCTTGATCAGATGGGCCAATGGGCTGAGAAGTGGCAGATGGAGTTTAATTTAGATAAATGCAAGGTGCTGCATTTTGGGAAAGCAAATCCTAGCAGGACTTATACACTTAACGGTAAGGTCCTAGGAAGTGTTGCTGAGCAAAGAGACCTTGGAGTGCAGGTTCATAGCTCCTTGAAAGTGAATTAGCAGGTAGATAGGATAGTGAAGAAGGCGTTTGGTATGCTTTCCTTTATTGGTCAGAGTATTGAGTACAGGACTAGGAATTGGGAGGTCATGTTGCAGCTGTACAGGACATTGGTTAGGCCACTGTTGGAATATTGCATGCAATTCTGGTCTCCTTCCTATCGGAAATATATTGTGTAACTTGAAAGGGTTCATAAAAGATTTACAAGGATGTTGCCAGGGTTGGAGGATTTGAGCTTTGGGAGAGGCTAAACAGGCTGGGGCTGTTTTCCCTGGAGCGTCGGAGGCTGAGGGGTGACCTTATAGAGGTTTATAAATTCATGAGGGGCATGGATATGATAAATAGACAAAGTCTTTTCCCTGGGGTCGGGGAGTCCAGAACTAGAGGGCATAGATTTAGGGTGAGAGGGGAAGGTTATAAAAGAGACCTAAGGGGCAACGTTTTCACTCAGAGGGTGGTACGTGTATGGAATGAGCTGCCAGAGGAAGTGGTGGAGGCTGGTACAATTGCAACATTTAAAAGGCATCTGGATGGGCATATGAATAGGAAGGGTTTGGTGGGATATGGGCCGGGTGCTGGCAGGTGGGACTAGATTTGGTTGGGATATCTGGTCGGCATGGACGAGTTGGACCGAAGGGTCTGTTTCCATGCTGTACATCTCTATGACTCTATGAAGTCTTTTTCCAATTGTAGGGCAGTCCAAAACTGGAGGGCATAGCTTTAAAGTGAGAGGAAATATTGAAAAGGGACCTGAGGGGTAGCTTTTTCACACTCATGGTGGTGTATGTATGGATTGACCTGCCAGAGTAAGTGGTGGAGGCAGGTACTATTACAACATTTAAATGACAATTGGACAGGTACATGAATAGATTAAATTAGATTACTTTACAGATTAGATTACTTTACAGTGTGGAAACAGGCCCTTCGGCCCAACAAGTCCACACCGACCCGCCGAAGCGCAACCCACCCATACCCCTCCATTTACCCCTTACCTAACACTACGGGCAATTTAACATGGCCAGTTCACCTGACCTGCACATCTTTGGACTGTGGGAGGAAACCGGAGCACCCGGAGGAAACCCACGCAGACACGGGGAGAACGTGCAAACTCCACACAGTCAGTCGCCTGAGGCGGGAATTGAACCCGGGTCTCAGGCGCTGTGAGGCAGCAGTGCTAACCACCGTGCCACCGTGCCACCCACAAATAGGAAAAGTGAAGAGGGATATGAGCCAAATACAAACAAATGGAACTAGTTCAGTTTAAGATATCTGTCAGCATGGATTTATTGAACCAAAGGGTCTGTTTCTGTGCTCTCTGACCCTGAGCTTTTTTTTTTAACAGTGCAATTGACTAAAGAAGTATGTTCCTACTGCTTCTTATTCAGTGATTTCACCTTTTGGAGCTTGGTGCAGTACCAGCCTTACTCAGCGAACACTAGAATGGAGAAGAACAGAAATACTTCTCTTTACTTTCTCACTTTTGTTCACTCTGTTTCACTTTCTGTTATTTTTTTTTCTCATTTCTCTTTTCTCTCTTTTTTTGTTCTGTCTTTTTCTCTTTCTACCTCTCTCTCTCTCTCGGACAGATGGTAGTAGATCTTCAAATCACTGCAGTCTGTGTGGTGAGGGTACAACAACTGTGCTGATAGGCCCAGAATTTTGACAAGGAGGAAGGAGCAGATAATATATTTGCAGGTCAGGCTGGTATGTAACTTGGATCAGGTCTTTGAGGTGATAGTGTTCTCATCTGGCTGTTTTCTTTGCCTGTTTACATGGTAGCTACACTGTAGGGCAAACTGTAAATCATTAAACAATGGGAGTTTGAAGGACTAGCAATATATTAATCAAGTGCAATTTTATTTTTCATGTAGATTAGACAAATCAAATTGGAAAAAGTAGCCTGGAGGAGGAGTTCATGTAGTACATTCAGAACAGTTTCTTAGAACAATAGGTTCTGCAACAAACTAGGGAACTGACATGATTAGGCTGGATTACTTAATGAACTCAAAGCAGTATATCCTCCGGGTGAGAGTGATCATAACGGAATAAAGTTCTACATTAAGTTTGAGGGTGAATAATGTAGTTATGAAACTAGGTTCTTAAATAAAGGAAATTACAAGGCTATAAGGACAGAATTGCCTGAAGTGGGCGGCACGTTGGGACAGTGGTTAGCACTGCTGCCTCACAGCGCCAGAGACCTGGGTTCAATTCCCCCTCAGGCGACTGACTGTGTGGAGTTTGCACATTCTCCCCGTGTCTGCGTGGGTTTCCTCCGGGTGCTCCGGTTTCCTCCCACAGTCCAAAGGTGTGCAGGTTAGGTAAATTGGCCATGCTAAATTGCCCGTAGTGTTAGGTAAAAGGGGTAAATGTAGAGGAATGGGTGGGTTGCGCTTCGGCGGGTCGGTGTTTCACACTGTAAGTAAGTAAAGTAAAGTAATCAGAAGTGGGCTGGGAAATTATGTGAATATGAAAAGCTGTAGAGAAACAGTGGTCATTTTAGGAGATATTTCAAAATTCTCAGCAAACCTAAATTGCAGTGAGAAAGACGACTCCATGAGAAGTATGCACTATCAGTGGCTAACTAAGGAATTTAAGGATAGTATCAAGTTGAAAGAAAAATATACAATGCTGTAAAGGTTATCGGTAATCCAGAGTATTGGGAAAAATGAGAAATCAGTAAAAACTGACTAAAACAATAATAGAAGACAGAAAAGTCAAAGCATGAGAGAAAATCAACAAGAAATGGAAAAATAGATGTTAAGTTTCTATAGGTATATTTAAAAGGACAAAATTAGCTAAGGTTTATAATTCCACAATGGAAGATACAAAAAATATCCCTAAAATGGAAGAAAATAAAGAGGCAAAAGAGATAGAGGATTTAAAACAATAATAGAGTCATAGAGATGTACAGCAAGGAAACAGACCCTTCGGTCCTACTCACCCATGCCGACCCATATTTCAACCCAATCTAGTCCCACCTGCCAGCACCCGGCCCATATCCCTCCAAACACGTCCTATTCAAATACCCATCCAGATGCCTTTTAAATGTTGCAATTGTATTAGCCTCCTCCACTTCCTCTGGCAGCTCATTCCATACACATACCACCCTCTGAGTGAAAACATTGCCCCTTAGGTCTCTTTTATAACCTTCCCCGCTCACCCTAAATCTATGTCCTCTAGTCAGTTTTTACTGATTTCTCATTTTTCCCAATACTCTGGATTACCGCTAACCTTTACAGCATTGTATATTTTTCTTTCAACTTGATTCCCTGACCCCAGGGAAAAGACTTTGTCTATTTATCATATCCATGCCCCTCATGAATTTATAAACCTATATAAGGTCACCCCTCAGCCTCCGACGCTGCAGGAAAAACAGCCCCAGCCTGTTTAGCCTCTCCCTATAGCTCAAATCCTCCAACCCTGGCAACATCCTTGTAAATCTTTTCTGAACCCTTCAGAATCAGGATGAATGAGTTATTTTCAACTGGCAAAATGTAACACATAGAGTAGCATGTTGGGATGTTAGTGCTTCAATTATTTAGGTTAAAACTTTATTGCTGGAACAGCACAGCAGGTCAGGCAGCATCCAGGGAACAGGAGATTCGACGTTTCGGGCACAGGCCCTTCTTCAGGAATGTTCCTGAAGAAGGGCTTATGCCCGAAACGTCGATTCTTCTGTTCCCTGGATGCTGCCTGACCTGCTGCGCTTTTCCAGCAACACATTTTCAGCTCTGATCTCCAGCATCTGCAGACCTCACTTTCTCCTCGCAGATATCATAAGGACTAGGAATCAGTGTTGAGACTAAGGCTGCTAACAACTTGATTTGGACTTTAGATTGATGCACTGAAGGGTACTGTAGGTAAACATATAAGAGATGATTGTCGAGAGTGTGGAAAAGCACAGCAGGTCAGGCAGCGGAATAGATGGTTGATGTAATGAGGAAAGAAAAGAGGAGGTCTCAGCGGAGCTTGAACACCAAGCTCTGCATCATATCCTGTGGTGTCCTATATAATTTCAGGGTTCTTTCTTTTCAGTGGGTGATTATAATAATACTTTCATGGTAATGGCAGTCCTGGTGGTGAAATTTGTTCAGAAAACCATTTTCATCATGTTGACCGATTTGCAAATTGTCATTTTCTGTTTCAGATGTATAAGTCTTCAGTGATTCAACTGTAGGTTTGAGTAATCAAATGGCCTATTCATGCAACTAAGTATGTTCTTCTTTTGTTCTTAATTACAAAGTATGGATGAGCAGGTACATTAGGTACTTAGGAAGGTAGATGGAAATTTAGAATTGCAAGGGGGTGGAGTATAAAAGTAGAGAAATATTGTTACCACAATACAGAGCACTGGTAACACCGCATTTGGACTACTGTTTTGGTCTCCTTGTCTAAATTGTATTGGAAGCAGTTCAGAGAAGGTTCACACAGCTGGTTGAACAGGTTGGACCTGTACTAATTAGTACTTAGAAGAATGAAGAGTTAGTAAATGAAATATATAAGAATCTTGAAGAAACATGACAGAGCGGATACTGGGAGGGGGTTTTCTTTGTAGGGGAATCTGAAGCTAGAGGCCCAGTTTAAAAATGAGCAGTCTCATATTTGGTGGCATTTCTTCTCTTAGTTGAAAAGTGCATATGGGAGGATGGTAAGTGAGGGAACCAGAGTTTGCATAAAGTGGTATATGAGTAAGTTCTTTGACAGCACATTACAAAAGGTTCTCAAATTCAGACTATGGTTCATGACTTGCTTGAGAAACTGTGAACTCAAATCAAGGATTAGTTGGCCTGACGTCATGAAAATTGTAGGGGTTGGAGTTGGCCTTTCAAGGATGGCATTGGTGGAAAGAAGGCTAGTTTGTTGCTGGAGTATGTGTAAGTAGATGGGCAGAAATTTGACATGAGAGATGCCATGGGGCCATGCAGCTTTTTACTGAGCAAGTTTGACAAGATGGGCTGAGAAAATCTAGTATTACTCATGGCAAATAATACGCCAAAAAACTTGATGCACGTTTGATTTGGCCAAAAAAAACTGCAAGATTCACTTGGCTTACAAGGAATCACTAGATTGGAAATAATCAAAGTTGAAAGTCTCTGCATCATTGCATAGGAGGGTATATGCTTGGAATAAAAATTTGTGAGGATTTCAAGCAAGGCTGGAAAATTTGCCAAGCTTGTGCAAGAGGTAAATTGGCAGAAGCAACCTTCACCTTGGAAGACAGTTCTGGGAAAAGAAGAAGTGAAAGTAAGCCTTTGGAAACTAAAAATGACTTTGGACAGGGTATGGAGAAACTAAATGACTACTTACTATAGAGTATACCTGTGAAGTAGGATTTTCAAAGTTAAAGTAAAGTGTTCGAAGTAATGAGGAAAGTTTGAAGAATAAGCTCATGCATTAATAGCATCTGTTTTATCATGCTTTTAGTTTGTTACAGTAAAAATCTTCAACCTAAGATCTTGTCATCTCATCCTTTATCAACCTGAAGTTTGAATTTCTTTTTCAAAGTTATTGGTCACCATAGAGATGATTACAACACCCTTACCTATTTATATAAGCATGCTTGGGCATTCACGTGCAAACATGAAATCTGATTTGGAGAAATACTCGGTTTCAGTGCTTATGTTTTTATTTTGCTGCAATTTTCATTCCCTTTATCCTTCATTTCTGTTTAAAATCTTCAGCAGCATTTTGAGGCAAAATTCAGTTGTTCCAATGAATTTGATCAATGCCAAAAGGATCAGGAACTTGAAGAGGTTCCATGCAAGCAACCGGACTTCTGCTCTGACCAAGCAATAGGTAACACAGCTAATCATGAAATACTCCTTTGGAGCAGTTCATTACTGTGCGCAAGGAATTGATATTTCATTTACTGCAACATTACTGTCCAGTCTTTGATTGGAGACCTTAGCACTGGCTTGGTTCGTTGTGGGTTGGGTTTCACAGACAAATGGAAGCTACCTCAGCTTTGAAGCTTCTTAATAACTGCATGCACTGTTATTGGTTCCTTTAATGAATGTGTTTGGTCTCGTTCAGTTATAGGAAACAGTCTAAGAATTACCTAAAATAAAAATAAAGTACTGCAGATTCTGGAGATCTAAAATTAAGACATTATGTACAAATGAATCATATTGGACTCAAAATGTTAACTCTATTTTTCTCACCATTGACCTGCTGAGTTTCTCCACATTCTGTTTTATCTGAGATCTATATTTTTGTTAATACTAGGACAAGGGCCACGATTCTTGAATTTGTCTTCCAAGTGTGGGGCCGACCTGTAACAAATACTGCCACCACCGTCAATGAAACTGTTGGATCGAGTGTCAGCTCATCACCACCATATTTAGGCAATTAGCAATGGGCAATAAATACTAGCCTAGTCAGTGATGCCTAGGTCCTAATTGTAAATGAAAACAAGTCTGTCAGTTTCCCAGAACATTGTGGTGCCCCACTTCCAGAGAGACTGATACTTCTCCCTGCACCCACCCACCTGCCTCCACTCCCAACCAAGAATCAGACACCAATGGGCACTGAGCAGCAGTACAACTTCAGAGTCCAGGGCTGCTGGCTACACAGCAACCTGGAGCAGCGAGCAATCTATGTGATTTATTGGGGGCTGAAATAATTGCAGGATGGGGATTGTGGGGAAGAGGAAGCCTCAGGAGAGCTGGAGGCAAGAGCAGTGGCAGAAATTCAGTAGCCACCCCCATCTCGTCCACATCCAAGTTGCCACTCTTCCCCAGATTGAGTTGGATGGTGTTCCCCCACACCAGAATGCCAGGCAAGCTGTGCCAGTTTGCTAATTGAGCAGGGCTGCCACAGTCCTTGCCAGCTGGGAACAGAATTAATCAGGGTGATAACATGAATAGTCTCTTAGAAGTGACTTAATTGACTACTCAGGGTCTTGATTGCTAACGGGTCAGGAAGATTGCCCATAGACCTTCCACTCAGAGCTAATAATCTCAGGATTATTACCTGAGGCTACTGGGTAAATAAAATTAAGGAGTTAAATTCAGAAGAATCAAGTTTCAGTTTCATCCTGCCACAAAAATCGGGTTTGCAATTCACAAGAGCAGTTTCACCTTAGTAGCAAAGCATTGTTAGGTATTTGAAGAAATATTTTTGTCCTCATCTGGAAATTAGTCCATACCATCAGAAAGAGACTTAAGGAGTCTAAGGAGAAAAACAAAAGAGCCAGTTATGGCATGGAATTAAAGAGTTAAGATAGGAACGATATTTCTCTGGGATTGCATGTCTAGAAGGGATATTCCAGGGGAAAAAGGTTTTTTTTAAATTTTGCTGTTTATGCTAAGATCTTTTCAAATTGACTGATATATATATATATTTCTTTGTGTAATAAGCTTCTGTTCTTGTTGAAATTTGTGTGGAATTCCCTTTCAAGGGTATTGTTGGTCTACAACACGTGGACTGCAGCAGTTTGAGAAGACTGCTTACACCCACCTTCTCAAGGACAGCTAGGAACAGGCAATAAATACTGGCCAGGTAGAAATGGCCACATCCCATGCATGAATAAAGAAAAGAACATTTGCAGCCTCGAGTAAATATGTTCAGTGACTAACCATCGTGGTAATCAACTGTAAAAGTAAAACTTATGATCTATTGAGTCAAGTTTCATTCCAAATTAACGTCAGCTGGAGTTATAAAATACCCAGTTGCTTCTATAAATTTCATTTGGCCGCAGAATGTGCTACTTGTTCATTTTCACTGAATTATATGTACGGACAAGGAAGGAAACTTCCATTCTGCTACTTGGCTTGGATTCTAGTCCAAGATGCAAAAGTGACAGAATCAGTGTACTTATGTATTAATCTGGAAGTTCCCAGTCTTGCTCTTTGTTGTGCAGTTTTTAGGACTTTTCTGATTTTAGGTTTCCCTTCTGTTCAGTTCCAAAGCAGCATGTTGTACGTAGACAAAGGAACAATCAAAGCAGCACTGTTCCCACTACTCGCATAGCTATACCTCAGTTGTCCAGTGAAGAAATCAGGATTATTGTGTACACATCATTTAAGGACATCCTGATACATAGGTACGTTACCATATACTAAAATATAGTGAAGTATATGTGTTATGTTCCACACAAAGAAAGTACCTTTTCCAGTTCTCTTTCTGAAACAGGTTTGTAATTTATTTTCTCAGATTTATCAGTTGTTAAGTGTTACACCCTTGCTTAAATCCTAGATAACCCCAAAACACATAGGTTAATGTAAAGGTTTTCAGAAAGCTTAGAGATAACTACTGTTTTGGATGTTAATTCTCACTATTTAATCTAGTCCAATCAGGGAATTCATATTCAATGAGGCCCACCTGGCTGACCTTGTTACAATCCTACGCTTCAGGTTTCTTCACTTGGAAAGCTCTTTTGTACTGTAACATGACTGATATTTGGAGGTGAGTGTGATGACCAACATTCTGTCTAAGCTGCTGTGAGGGTCCATCACTCTGACACTGTTCATAGCATTGACTTCTGGTTTAGAAGTCACCTCTATGTATGGAACTCAGAGGTTCATGCAGTAGAAAACAAAATTAGAAAGAACATACCTGGTATAATGACCCAGTCCGACACAGTAGCCAAGACCACCTGTAACAGTCAGTTTTTTGAAGTTTTCTTTGTTAGTTTCTGTACATAATCAAGCTAATTTGATGTATCACTCCACTGATACAAGTGATTTCTCATATAAAGTGGGTAGCATTTCATTTTTTAAGTGAGAAAGTAGTGGGTTTAAACCACATTCCAGTTCATTCCTCTCAGAAGTTCTGTCGTTTGGATTTTTTTTTAATATCAGCAGTATTTTTCGACAGTGTTCACTATAGAAAATGAAAATGTTGGTGAGGAAGATGCAGAGATACTTGCATCTAGACTAGAAGAGATTAAGGTTCACAAGGAAGAGGTATTAGAACTACTGCAGAGTGTGAAAATAGACAAGTCCCCTGGGCCGGATGGGATCTATCCTAGGATCCTCTGGGAAGCAAGGGAAGAGATTTCCGAGCCTTTGGCATTGATCTCCAAATCATCATTGTCTACAGGAATAGTGCCTGAGGACTGGAGGATAGCAAATGTGGTTCCCTTGTTCAAAAAGGGTAGTAGAGACAACCCTGCTAATTATAGACCAGTGAGTCTCACTTCAGTGGTTGGAAAAGGTTAGAAGAGATGGGATTTATAACCATCTAGAAAAGAATAATCTGATCAGAGACAGTCAGCACGGTTTTGTGAGGGGTAGGTCGTGCTTAACGAATATTATTGAGTTTTTTGACAAAGTGACCAACAGGTAGATGAGAGTAAACCGGTTGATGTGGTGTATATGGATTTCAGCAAGGCATTCGATAAGGTTCCCCACAGTAGGCTATTATACAAAATGCAGAGGAATGGGATTGTGGGAGACATAGCAGTTTGGATCAGTAATTGGCTTGCTGAAAGAAAACAGAGGGTTGTAGTTGATGGAACATGTTCATCTTGGTGTCCAGTTACTAGCGGCGTACCACAAGGGTCGGTGTTGGGTCCACTGCTGTTCATCATTTTTATAAATGACCTGGATGAGGGCTTAGAAGGGTGGGTTAGTAAATTTGCGGACGACACTAAGGTCAATGGAGTTGTGGATAGTGACAAAGGATGTAGTAGGTTGCAGAGAGACATAGATAGGATGCAGAGCTGGGCTGATAGGTGGCAAATGGAGTTTAATGTGGGCAAGTGTGAGGTGATAGGAATGCAAAGTACTGGGCTAATGGTAAGATTCTTGGGAGTGCAGATGAGCAGAGAGATCTCGGTGTCCATGTACATGGATCCCTGAAAGTTGCCACCCAGATTGACAGGGTTGTTAAGAAGGCATACAGTGTTTTGGCCTTTATTAATAGAGGGATTGAGTTCCGGAACCAGGAGGTTATGCTGCAGCTGTACAAAGCTCTGGTACAGCCACACTTGGAGTATTGTGTACAGTTCTGGTCACCGCATTATAAGAAGGATGTGGAAGCTTTGGAAAGGGTGCAGAGGAGATTTACTAGTATGTTGCCTGGTATGGAAGGAATGTCTTACGAGGAAAGGCTGAGGGCCATGAGGCTGTTCTCGTTAGAGATAAGGTTGAGAGGTGACTTAATAGAGACATACAAGATAATCAGAGGGTTAGATAGGGTGGACAGGGAGAGCCTTTTTCCAAGTATGGGGATGGCAAACACGAGGGGACACAACTTTAAAGTGAGGGGAGATAAGTATAAGACAGATGTCAGAGGTAGTTTCTTTACTCAGAGAGTAGTAAGGGAATGGAATGCTTTGCCAAGTTTAAGTGCATTTAAGTCATCATTGGACAGGCATATGGATGTACATGGAATAGTGTAGATGGGATGGGTTTCCGATTAGTATGACAGGGCGGCGCAACATCGAGGGCCGAAGGGCCTGTACTGCGCTGTAAATGTTCTATGTTCTGTTTTCCATGCTAATCAATATTTATCACTCAGCTGTGTGCAAAATGGCTGCTGCACTTCCTACACTATGCTTAAAAAATACTTAATTGGCTGTAAAGTACCTTGGAATGCCCAATGTCATGAAAGGCACTATTCTTCTCATATAGTTCTCTGCCCAAAGGCAGATCTGACCCAAAATGCTACAGCTTCGACCTTTGGTGAAGGGCGAAGGAGCCAGTCAAGTCTGCAAACATATGAATTAGAAGCATTCAGTAAGATCATGGCTGACTTGTTTGTGGCCTCAATCCACTTTCCTGACTACCTGCTGTACGTTTTGATGCCCTTGTTAGTCAAGAATCTATCTGTCTCTGTCTTAGAAATATTCAGTGACCCTAACTCCATTGCTCTGTGTGGATAGACAATTCTGCAGATCCATGCCCTCTGAGAAAAAAAGATTCGCCTAATCTCTGTCTTACCTAGGTGATGACTTGTATTTAAACAGTATCCCATAGTTCTGAACTGGTTTACATACCTTGTTGGGTCTTTTTTTCCATGGGTGACCATGTTAAATAGGGCAGGTGCCCAACCCACCATTCTTCCAAACGTCCCCCTGTAATAGGGAGGGTGTGCAGGTGTTGAAATCGGCAGCCGACACAGGGTATATAAATAAATAAATAAGGGTAAATTGAGCTTGTTTAAAGTACAGTTCACCCCAGTACTATACTGCTCGAAATATAATATGGTTGGAGTGGGCAGCCCATTTTTTAAAAAACGTATTTTACAAAGGAAGGAAAACTGTCTAACTTTCTGCTGTTGGCATTGTTCCAGTACCTTTTAGGGTGTCTTTTGCACATCGGGTCCCTCCTCCTGAGAAGATAGCATACCTTCACCCTCGTTTCCAGCATGGATTTTAAAATCCACCTCTCAACACCACCACCCCTCTCACCATACCCTTCCCAAAGTGACCAAATGCTTCCTGCTCAATGGCCCTAACAGACATGGTACCGGAGATCCATTGGACCTTCTTTGTGGGATTAGGTGTGGGCCCAGCAGCACCCACAATCCACTCCTGAGACTGCTGGATCATCTGACATCCTGCCATTGAGGGGTTGAATTCTCATTTCCTATTAATTTAGTCCACCTTTAGCACATCATGGCTATATAGGTTGCAGTTTCTCTCGGGCTTTTTAGCTCACTTTGTTTGAGGGAGTGGGGAACATACACATTTACTCCTTGGCTTTTCTGCAAAGGGGAAGCATCCTTTCCACATTTACCCTTTTGGGTCACCTCAAGATCTTCTATGTTTAAATCCACCCTAGCCTAAATGATGTCAAACACTGCACTGTTGGCAGCAATCTGCTCCAAACTAGCCATCCAGCCAACTAAACCAAAAAGCTCCCTCCCCCAAAAAGTCCAGGTTGATGTGACAATATGCATTTTAGTTTTATATTCCTGTAGTTATGAGTAGTGATGGTAGAGGATCCTGTTTTCTTCCCATCACATGGTTGACTAGAAATATCATCTGTTTTTTTTCATCTGCCATTGGCATTTGTTGGAAGGATTTGTAGGTTAACATATATACTGTTCAATGACAAAACGAACACATCTCAAGCCCTGGAGTGAGGATTAAATTTGGAGCTTCTGGCTCAGAAGTAGAGACACTGTCCCACAAAACCTCTGTCAATGTAAGTTCTTTCTTACTGAAGAATTGAGAGGGGCTGCATATTGTTGTCATACTCCATTGATGCCGATACGGATGAACAGCATTAGTACTGTTCAGCTAATTTATATTTGGAGTAAAATGTTTTAATATCCATTGCCAATTACGCTTGTCTTTTACATTTACAAAATGAGGAGAAAAATCATCCATGTTGATTTGTGTCTTAAAGAGTTATCAAATTCAAATCTTTAACAAGATGTTCCTGATGCATGATCAATGAACATTACTTTAAAAAATTATACTGCTTTCTCAGGTACTATACTATCCCTTTGACTCTTTTGATAGACTGTCAACACCTTCATTCAGCAGATCACAAATTTAACATTTCAGTTTATTGACCATCTGGTAAGGTTGTTTCATGTACCAACCACTGTCTAATTACTGAGTACAAATGACCGATTCCATTTCAGTTAGGTAGGGATAGTAAATCAGAGATGGAAACTAGACAAGAGAAATGGTGAAGATACCATTAAAATATAAATAAAACAGCATTAATATGTTGCCTTTCTCAACCACGTGCAGTCCCAAATCTCTTTACAGTCAAGCAACTACTTTTGAAGTGTCACTGCTATTGGAATGTAGGAAGTGAAGTTGCTAATTTGTGCATAGCAAACTCACAACTAGAGATATGGTAATGACCAGATAATCTGTTTCTGGGATAATGCTACTTAGGAGATAAATATTGGCCAGAATCTAAGGACTTTTTTTTTCTTCAACATCAGACCATGTAATGCTTTACACCCACTTTATAGAGGAGACAGGATCTTGATTTAGCATCTCAACCAAGAGATGGTGTCTGTATTGGGACTACATCTCTATATTTGTGTACTATATGAAAAACTGGAAGATATTGACTTATTTGGACATGCTCTAGATTAAACTACGTTTACTAAGGAATGGGGTCAGTAGTTTAATGTGGTTTAAAGTCACTGCTGATTACAGAAAGTCAAATGACTTTGGAAAATCAGTCAAGCAAAGCTTTTTAGGTAATATGAAATAGGGGTTATAACATTTAATTGGAAGAGTCTTGTTCTAAAGGCTGTCTAGCAGCCCATTTCTGGCCTTGGTTTCTGTTTCAAAAGCCTAATGAATCAGAAGAGAAAACAACCTCCAAAGCTTGCAGAAAAGTCAAGTCTATCTCCTGAAATTCTCTCGTGATTGAAGTATTTGTAAAGTGTTGTAAACCCTGACAAGCTGAACTGAAATCATTTTCTAAAGACTTGAAATCAGTGTTTCCAGATTTCTAGCCAAAACTTGCTTGGAAGATTTGCCATTAGTCTATGGTTGTCATCAGCAAGATGTTCATCAACAAGAATCATGAATTTGTGGAAATCTATCTCTTGTTTTCCAGACTTCTGGCCAATTAGGATGGTTTTCTTTATCCCTTTCTAAATATCAAATCTGCAGACTTGTGCTGCCTTTTGTGCTGTGTGTGTTGTTTTGTGATTAATAGGGGATATAGTTCAAATTCCTGATTATAGCCTACTTGTTAGCTAATTTTACTATTTGTTTTCAAAAATGATTTTATTTTATAATAAATGGATTATTTTCGAGAGAATTAAAGAAATCTGGTGAAAGTTTTTTTCATTTTGGACAGCAGTTTCAAAAGGAAAACAATTCTCCATTTTTATGATTGGATCAAAATTGTATACTAATAGTGACTCTTGGAAAAGTGGGACTTGATTGCCAATACATTCCTCCCATCCTAATTGTAACAATCTAGCATTCTCCCAATGCTGTACTGATGAACTGCTAAATTTAGGACCAGATTCTGAAGGTTTTTTTTGTATTTGCTTTATCAGGCTGCAAGAGACCAGTGATTTAAATTTAAATGAAAATGCTGTGCGAGCTGTGTCGGCAGACATTGAAAAGGAATTGTTCAAGCTATTTTACTGCACTAATACCAGATACAAGAACAAATACAGGAGTTTGATGTTCAACCTTAAAGATCCTAAAAACACGGTAAGGCTGCAACATAGCTACATACATTTTGATTATTGGATTCAAATACTTAACCTGGGTACATAACACTGTAGTACTTCTGGCCTGACGTTCCACCAGCCTTTGATTGTGGATTAATTACATTCTAGCTTCTTTGAAGTACAAGGGTGTAGGAGTTCCTCATTAAACCTGTGCATGGTGATTTATGCAAGCATCTGCATGAGTGATAAAATAAGCCATGTACTCAAGCTGGGCTGGATTTTCCTGGCTACCTTTGTTGAGGTTGCTGGGAGAAGGGAGATATGAGGCGGTGGAGAATTGAGGTCTATGTCTGGGGTGCAGCACTAAGCTAGTCTGCTAGCCCATTTTTAAAAAAAAAATTGTTCCTATGATGTGATTGCTGTTGCCTGGGCCACACTTTATAGTACTAATCTTGATTATTCCTGTGAAGATGGTGGTGAGCTACCTTCATGAACCGCAACAGACCTTGGGGTGTAGGAATACCCATAGTGCTTTAAGAAAGGCTTTCCAAGATTTTGATTCAGTGGTATTCCCCCATGTCTGCTGTCCTTGTAGTTCTGGGTGGTCAGCTTTCCAGTTTGGAAGACGTTGTCAGAGGAAATTTGGTGAGTTACTGCAATGGATCTTGTGGATGGTTAACATTGATGCCACTGTGCATCAGTGGTGAAGGGAGTGAACCTTGAAGATGATGAATGCAGTACCAAACCAGCAGGCTCCTTTGACCTGGATGGTGTCAAGCTTTTTGAATGTTTTTGGAGCTTTGCTGTCCTGACTTTGCCTTGTAGACGGTGGACAGACTTTGGGAGTCACAAGGTGAGTTACATGCAGCAGGATTCCTAACCTCTAACCTGTTCTTGTTGCCACAGTGCTGCTTTGTCAGCTGAAGGGATAGGTGGTAATTAGCATTCCCTCTCATTTTTTTCTGGCTGGATAGACTTCCAAGGTCTAGAACTGACATGCCACTGTATTGCCGAGAGGGAATGTTGGTGGTAAACAGCCCATGTTTGACTGGATGCTGGAGTCTGGAGTTAATGTTGAAATATAGAAACAAAGAAAATTGGAATAGCAATAGGCCATTCGGGTCTTCAAGCCTGCTGCATCATTCAATGCGATGGCTGTTCATCAAAATCAATACCATGTTCTAGCTTTCACCTCACTTCCTTTGATCTCTTTCGTCTTAAGAACTGTATCTAAAACATTCAGTGTTTTATCGTCAACCACTTTCTATGGTAAAGAATTCCTCAGGCTTACTGCTTTCTGGATGAAGAATATTTTTCTTCATCTCAGTCCTACCCCATGTCCATAGTCTGTGACCCCTGGTTCTGGACTCTCGGTCATCAAGAACATCCTTCCTCTGTTTACCCTGTGTGATAGTTGGTATATTTGTTATGAATATTAGTAGTCTGTCTCTGGAAATGGATTTGTAGATGCCGGTGTTGGACTGGGGTGTATGAAGTTAAAAATCACACGACACCAGGTTATAGTCCAACAGGTTTAATTGGAAGCACTAGCTTTCGGAGCGTTGCTCCTTCATCAGGTGATTGTGATGAACCACCTGATAAAGGAGCAGCACTTTGAAAGCTAGTGCTTCCAATTAAACCTGTTGGACTATAACCTAGTGTTGTGTGATTTTTAAGTCTGGAAATGGACACAGTAAAGTCAAGAATGGGAAGGGAGAGTTCAGAAATGGACCAGGTGAAGATGAGAGAAGGGTGGAAGTTGAAGGTAAAATTGACTAATTTTCTCTGATATGGATAATAGCAAGAAGTTGCACTGATTCAGTCATTGAAATACCAGAGAAGGGTTATAGAAAGAAGCCTGTGTAGGACTTGAACAAGGAACGTTCTGTAAAGCCCACAAAATATAGATACGTCTAGGGCCTGCACAGACATCAATGGGCATGTTACAAAAATTATTGGAATTAAGACAAGTTAAAGATGAAGTTGTTGAATTACAGAACAAGCTCACGCAAGTGTGGAGGAGCGTGGTGGTAAATGGGGACTGGTGCATTCTCCATTTCAGGGAAGAAGCAGGGAACCAATCTTTGGGTCAAAATCCTGGAATTCCCTCCCTAATGGCATTGTGAGTCAACCCACAGCAGGTGGACTGCAGTGGTTCAAGAAGGCAGGTCACCACCACCTTCTCAAGGGCAACAAGGGTGGGCAACAAATACTGGTCAGTCAGCAATGCCCACATCCCACAAAATGAATACATTTTTAAAAAGCCTCTCATAATTGTCCTGATGGAGCCTGGAAACTGCAAATAATTGAAATGCCATTGGGCATCGCAGAATTGTGAATGTAGGTGGGAAGAGGCTGGACAGTGAGCGAAAAGTTAGTCAACATAGGAACACATAAGCTCAATTGGCAATAACGAGGCTGAAAGAATGGGTCTGCCAGAACAGTCCTGATTTTGGGAATAAGGTCGAAGCTAGTTGTACAGGGTTGGGGATTGATAAGTTGGGAAGCTGGAAAGGAAAGATGTCAAGAGCAAATTAAGTCAGTGACAATCCTTGAAGTAGTGACTTGGTGCTCATTGGTGGGGGTCATAGTCTGGGGTTATCAGAAGAAGTGTCTGAGAATTGATGTTTAGTCTCTGTAAGGTAAATGTCAGTCCCCAGATGATAGCAGTACCAGTCTTTGACAACAGATCTGTGATAGGTTGAGGCCATGGGAAATTAAAAAGTGAAGCAATTTAGTGGTGTACCAATAAAATGGCATAGTAGTGCTTACATTAAAGAAACAAAAGTTTCCAAATGGCTACTTAAAAAAATCTGAATGTAGTATGAAGGATTAAACAAAGTACAGCATCAGTCAAGTGTGCTGAATGAAAAAAAAAGGAAAAACACAGGATAACAAATAACAGTCTGGAGGCAGGAGTTAAAGACTAAAATTGTTGAACTTAGTGTGGAGTCCAAAAGGCTGGAGAGTATAGAGTAAAAAGAAAGTTAGCCACTAGGATACACGAACACTAGCTAGCCACAAAAAGACACGACCCTCTCTCCCTCGTAGCCCTACACACGGATGAAAAAAACCACCATTTCGACTGGGACAACACATCTGTCCTGGGACAGGCGAAGCAAAGACATGCCAGAGAATTCCTAGAGGCCTGGCACTCCAACCACAATGCCATAAACAAACACATAGATCTAGATGCCATCTATCAACCCCTCAAAAAACGAACAGGAAATGACATCACCACAAACCCCAGGAACCCCATCCAGGAGAAAGATATAAATAGAAAGCAGGAGACAACAGCTTCGCTTCACTTGGAGGTCGCCACTGATGATGTTACCTAGCCAGGTAATGAAACATCTGGATATCAAAGCTACAGCTCAGCGAGCAAACCTACACCTTAAGTAAAAAGAAAATGTACTGTTTCTCAAACGTGTTTTGAACTTCACTGTGACATTATAACAGGCAGAATTATAAAAGACAGAAAGGTCAATGGGAGCAAGGTGGAGAACTCACATGATAAGCCATTGGAAGCTGATGGTGGTGCTTTGCAAAACAATCGCCCAGTTTGCGTTCGGAGTCCACATGGTAGAGCAGACTACTTCATGAGCAGCAAACATGGTATATTTAGTTAAAAGCAATATGAGTAAATCATTGTTTCATTTGGAAAGAGTGTTTGGGGATTTGGACAATGAGAAGAAAGGGGGTGAAAACCACATTTATCTTTTATACTTGCACAGAAAGATTTAGTAGAGAAGAAAGTCCTCGAGAGGACTGAGAAGTGGACTGGATGGTCCATAGGGAATGTTGAAAAAGCAGGCGAGGGGAAGATATGTTTGGTGGTTGTATCATACTGGAGTTTGTGGAAATAGTGGAGAATAATTTATTCAATATGAAGGCTGATGCGATGGAAGGTGAGAAGAAGGGAAACTGTATCATGGTCCTTGCTGAGAGAGGAAGGAGGGATAGCAAAAATGTATGAAAAAAAGCAGACCATGTTGTTGGGTACTGTTCACCAATCTCGGTGAGAATTCTCAGTTGAGGAAAATGAAAGATGTCAGGAGTGTAGCATTTGGAAAGTATCACCATTAGACTATATGCAACACAGATGGAGAAACTGAGAGAATGAAATGGAGCCCTTCATGGATTCAGGTTATGAGGAATTGGAATCAAGATGGCGTTAGGAGTCCATGGGTTTTGTAATAAACATTTGTAGGCAGCCTGGCTCCAGAAACAGAGATAGAGAGGAACAATGTGATGGTTAAAAAAAGAATGGGAATTGAAAATAAAGTCAATTAAATTTTCCAGTACATGGTGAGAGCAGAAGATAGTCATGAATGTACTAGAAAGAGAGACAAGGAAGGGTACCCAAATAGGATTAGAATAATGAATATTATACATGTTCTTCAAAAAAGGCAGCTGTCAGTAGTGTTACCACACAGCAGTGAACCCTTCTGCTAATTAAATCAAACACCCAGAAAAGCTCACCTTGCCTCGTAATCTGTAAAAATACTATTGACAGAGAACTCCCAAATTCCACTGTTTACAGAAAATAAAGTCAATTTATTCCTTAACTCTAAAAGTGAACATTAAACAACAATTATTTACAACACCTAAGCCGCCTTTCTCTTAACTGCTTCTTATCTGCCTCCAACTCTATAACAATATACTGTTCCAATAAAAAATCATTTATTAAAATTACGTCAACTTAATCTCAAAACCATACAGTGGCTGTCATCATCGGCCTCTGTCTTCTTCCGGCTGAAGATCTCCCTGGGTCGTCATCTTTCTTTTACTGCGAGTATTTTTCACATGAAAGAGATACCTTTGTTTTTGGATGACAGTCTTTTGCAATGGCAGTTACTCTGACTTGCAAAATGCCTTTTTTATATCCCCAGCATCAGATCGTCTCATTGGTTTGATGTTGGCAAAACAATAAATTTAAACTCGATTAGGTTTTAGTATCCTGGGGCATAATTTAAACTGGTTAAATTCGAATTGTTGACTCGGCAAGATGGCGGTAGATTCTGTAGAACTGCTGTGGACAGCTCTGTCTAACAGCCAAGGCATACTGGTGTTTTTTGCCATCCCTGGCTAACTTACGTGGTGGAATTATTAGTTTAAAACCTTACAGAACACAAATTTGTTAATATTTGGCAGTGGGAAGGATGCCAAAGGGAAAAGGATTGAGCAAACAGCAGCAGGGAGGACACTCCCCTGCAGCACTTACCACACCAGAGACTGGACCTCTCCTGAACCCCCCCCCCCCGGGGACCTGACAGACTCACAGGAATTGGCTGGGGCGATGGAGAGACTTACCTTGAAAGTTGGGGCTACGATTGAGGAGATCCATGGGGAGATTCGAGCCCAAGGCCAACTTATTGCATCCATGCTACAGAAGCATGAGCATGAGATCAGGGCCTTGGGGAGCGGTTGGAGGAGGTGGAGGGTCGAACTAAGGCTTTGGAAGCTAAGATGGAGTCCTCATCCAGTCAGATCCAGGTGCTGGAGCGAGAGATGTGGGCTTTGCGAGACCATATCGATGACCTGGAAAAACGAGGTCAGAGGATAAATTTCCGAATTGTCGGGCTCCTTGAAAATGAGGAAGGTGAGCAGTCAGTCAGCCTCTTTGAAAGCTGGCTGCCGACGTTTTTGGGCCTTCACATCAGGTCCAGCAGGCTGCAGATTGAAAGGCACATCGGGTTACAGTGCACAGGTCAGGGCTAGTGCAGTGCCCCCACCCGATCCTAGTGCACTTCCACTCAAGGACAAGCAAAAAGTCATAGAAGCTTCCAGATCCCTGGGAAAAGATCCATACGCACTGCTGCACAAGGGGTCAAAAATCATATTTTTCCAGGATTTCTCGGTAGCTTTAATTCGAAACAGGAAGTCCTTCGATGAAGTTAAAAAGAGGCTGAGGAACCTGGGCATCCAGTACTCCATGAAATACCCCGCAGTGCTCTGTTTCAGCCACGAGGACTCAGTTTATACATTTGACTCAGCAGATAAAGCTAAAAACTTTGTAGACACTTTAAGATAGATGGACTGGCCTGAAGAATACGGTTAATGTTTTTTCTCTTTTCCTTCTTTCCCCATGTTTTCCCTTCCTTTTTTTATTCCTTTCTTTCTCCCTAATAATTTCTTTTTTGGAAAGGGGCAAAAAAATTTGGAATAAGTTGTTCCTTTTTTTTTAATAACTGGAGTTTCTGACAGGAAATTTTGTGGATGTTCTTTGTTGTCTCCCTCTTTTTCTTGTTCTGTTTCTCTTTAGTCCCAAGTAGGGGTGACATTAAGCCAGGGATGGATGGAGTGCTCATCCAGACTTTGTCTTTTTTCTGTTTTAAGGATCATCTCCTTGTTTTTATTTCTGGCCTAAGGCTAGGGAACAGTCCGGGTTTGAAGGAGCTGTGCAGAAGGGGATGAATAGGGTGAGTGCCCCCTATAGGCAGGGGAAGAGTCCTCCATTCAAGATTTTATAGTTGGTTTTCTTTGTAGTTTTTTGGTAGTAATTGTTGTTTATAGTTATGATAGAATAGTTTTTGTATATATAGTTCTTCGACTCTATGAGTCTTTATTTACTTGTGTTCAGCGCTTTGTAAGCAAGGTTCTCCCTCCCAGGATTTCAAGGGTCTCTGAAAGGAGATATGGCTAAGTGTCTTTTTAAATGGTGCACCTGGAACATCAAGGGAAGTCATTCGCCTGTTAAAAGGAAAAAAAGTGCTTTCTAGCCTTAACAGGGAAAGGGTTGATATTGCTTTGTTGCAGGAAACCCATCTTGTTGATGGGGAACACCTGAAATTACAACAGGGGGTTATGACCGGGTATTCTTTTCATCCTTTACTACTAAAAGTTGAGGAGTGGCGGTACTTATCCAGAAAAATCTTCCGTTCACATTATTAGACCAGGTGAAAGATGAGCAGGGACAGTTTGTGATACTTAAAGCCCTGATACATGGGGAGGAATATGGCATTTTAAATGTCTACTGTCCTTCGATGCATCCCCTCAAATTTTTGATTAGTGCTTTCTTTAAGCTGAGTGCTTTTGGAACGCGGCACATTATCATGGGGGGCGTGGGATTTTAATTGTCTTTTGGATCTGACAGTGGACAGGATGCCTTGTGGGCCCCCAACTATTTCTTCACAGGCCAAGCAGGTGGTTGACTTATGTGAGGAGTTGGGGCTGGTGGATATTTGGAGATGTCTTCACCCTACTGGCAGGGACTTCACCTTATTTTTCAAACCTGCATAAATGTCACACGAGGATTGATCTCTTTCTGGCTACCTTGGTCCTTCTGAATTCGATTATGGGTTGTAAAATTGGGAATATAGCTATCTCTGATCACACGGCAGTATATTTGGAGGTTAAGGCCAAGAGTAAAGGGCTAGGTTTGCGGCACAGGCGTTTGGACCCTTTTCTCATTAAGGATTCCAAGTTTCTGGAATACCTTTTGAAGGAGTTTCAGGAATTCTTGACTATCAACTCAGGCACAGCTAGTAGTCAGCCTACGCTATGGGACACTGCTAAGGCATTTGGTAGGGGATTACCTATTTCCTATTCAGCTAGCCGGAAACGACAGAAGGGGGGACAGCAGCGTCTACTTGAGACGCGGTTGAAAGCCACCGAGGCGGCACATTTGGCATAGCCTTTGATGACTAAGCTACAGCAGATCACTGCCCTCCCGGCTGCCTTGAATTCAATACTGACACAAAATGCAAAGAAAGAACTTGCTTTTGCTAGACAAAGGCTGTTCGAATGTGGGGATAGGCCAGGGAAGTATTTAGCGTACCTGACTAGGAAAAAGCGTACTCCCCTATCCACTGCAATCAGAGACAGCGCTAGGGTCCTTACATACAATGCTAAAAAGATTAATGAGGCTTTTTGGAGCTTTAACTCTGAATTGTATCGGTCTAAAGGTTGCGAGGGCAGGAGGGCTAAAATGGAGGCCTTTTTTAAGAACCTGGACCTCCAAGGGGTAACCTTGGAATAGGCCTCTCTCCTTGATGCCCCCTTGACAGTTCAGTAAATACAGGAGGCAACTAAGCAACTTCAGAGTGGGAAAGTGACTGGCCCTGATGGTCTCCCGGGTGAGTTTTATAAGGAGTTTATGGGGATTCTGTCAGGGCCAATGTTGGAGATGTACAATCGCTCCTATATGCCTACCACCATCTTTGAGAGAAGCTAATATTTCCTTAATTCTAAGAAGGGGAAGATTCCTTTGGATTGTGCCTCATACAGGCCCATCTCTCTATTAAATTCAGATTTCAAGATTCTGTCCAAGATCCTGGCACTGAGGAAAAGGTGTTGCCCAATATTGTTAAAGAGGACCAGACAGGCTTTATAAGGGGCTGTAGAACCTCTAATAATTTTAGAAAGTTGCTGAATATGGTTCAAGCATGTCAGCAATGATTAATTCAGGGGTTGGTGAATTCCTTAGATGCATAAGAAGCATTTGACTGGGTGGAATAGCCTTATCTTTTTTATGTCTTAAAACAGTTTGGGTTGGGTGGGGTCTTTGCTAGGTGGGCGGAGGTTTTATATCACCACCCTCTGGCCGCATTCATCACCAACGGGGTGAAGTCTGGGAATTTTAGGATTGCTAGGAGTAGCCGGCAACGCTGACTCCTCTCACCATTGTTGTTTACGTTGGTGATAGAGTCGCTGGCAGAGGCCATTCGTCAGAATGTCCACATAACTGCTCCTGAAGTGGGATCAAGGGCCCACAAGATTACACTGTATGCGGATGATGTCCTTCTATTTTTATTGAACCCGATGACCTCCGTACCCCATTTGATACAATGTATCGATTCATTTGGGGCTATTTCAGGATATAAGATTAACTTTGCAAAATCGGAGGCTATGCCTTTGGGAAACCTTAAGGATGTGTCAGAAGTTGAAGGTGGCCCTAAGTTCCCTTTTAAGTGGTCACGGGCAGGGTTCCGATACCTCGGCATTTTTATTACCTCCAAGTTTGATCTGTTATTTCAGACTAACTTTGCTCACTTGCTCGACAATATTAAGTGAGATCTCCAGAGATGGGAGGCTCTTCCAATTTCATGGTTGAGCCGAATATCTCTCATTAAGGTGAATGTTTTTCCTCGTTTGCTTTATTCCATGCATATGCTCCCTATAATGTTTCCCAGATCAACACTGCGGAAGTTTGTGGGGTGGTTTGGTAACTTTGTCTGGCATTGTGGGTGGCACCTCATCAAACTTACTAAATTGCAGTTGCCTCTAGGAGGGGGATGAGTAGATAACCCAGACCTCAGGAGGTATCAATTGAGTTCCCTGCTGTCCTTTGTCTTTGATTGGGTAGGTAACGATCCAAACTCAATATGGCTGGATATTGAGGCCTCCCAGGCAAAAGTGCCCTCTTATTAACCTGTTGTTCATGGATAAGATGAGGGCAGTTATGGACCACTGCCAGAACCCCATTGTCATTAGTACAGTCAAGGCACGGAAGACAATGCGTCAGAGTGAGGGTTGCTTATCCAAGACTTTGCCACTTACACCTATAGTTGACATGCCAGGGTTCCGACCAGGGATGATGGACTCAGGGTTCAAACTATGGGTAGCGAGAGGAGTTTCTAGTTTGGGAGACTTGTTTGAGGGGGAGGTTATGATGTCTTTTGAACAACTGAGCCGCAAATACAGTTGCCCAGCAGAGATCTTTTCCATATTTTTCAGGTTAGGGATTTCATCCAAAGAAGACTACGCTTCTCACTAAGCCCGATATAGAGAGGTTGTTGCTACGTTCCACAAGCACCCTTTCGGTTCGTGCCCTCTATTGCCTGCTGGGTGGCAGGACCTGGCATGATATTAACCGGTTAGGTGAGGTCTGGGAACAAGAGCTAGGAATGGAGATCTCTTCTGAAACATGAGAGAACATATGGCGGAATGCGCGAAAGATCTCAATCTGTAATAGGACATGTGCTACGCAGTTAAAAGTTCTGCACAGGGTTCATCTGGTACCAGACCCTCTGGCGATGTTTAAAAAAGGGACATCTTCAGTGTGCCCCAAATGTAAAATAAGTGTTGGTATTCTTACCCATTGCTTCTGGACATGCCACAGGCTCCGTGTTTATTGGAGCACTGTGGCTGGAGAGATAGGGAGGTTATTGGGGACTGAAGTCAAAGTAGACCCGATATCTCTCCTCTTAGGTCTACCGAATTTACCATCTTAGATGGGCATGGGAAGAAACTATTTAATATTCTTGCATACTGTGCACGGAAGAATATTCTGATGAATTGGGTGTCTGAGAACCTGCCGGGCTTGCTGGGATGGCAGAAATTAATTATGAAGCACATTCCCTTGGACTTTTTTACAAACATGGTGCACCACATAACAGACCGTTTTTATAAGACATGGCAGCCCTACTTGAGTTATTTGGATATAGATTCATCAGTTATCTTAACTAGGGCATTTGTTTAACCAGGATGGTTAGGTTTGTCAAGCCCTGGGCCCAGGAGGGGGTCTCCTGAGTTAATACGGGTGTATATACAATGCTCCCGTTCCTCTGTTTAGGAGCTTTGCGCCGAGCATGGCTGTTCTGTATTCTGTGTTTCTTTTGTTTTTTTTGCTTTTCTTTCTTTTTTTGATCTATTAGTTAATTACTTTTTTATTGGGGTTGCTTTGCACAGTATTAGGGTTTGTTTTGTATTATAGGGTAGGTTAGTAGACAGTAGTTGTATTGTAATTTGTTTTCTTTTTATTACACTGATTTTTGTTATTGATTGTATTTTTCAATAAGTTCATAAGTTAAAAATATTTGCTAATAAATACATTTACAAAAAAAATGTAATTGTTGTCAAAACAGCACCCAAATGTTACATAATTTTCAATTTTCTAATACACTCTGAGACTATTAGCTAGTCATATGACAGGTGCTTATAAGTTCTCAGTGTAAAACAGCATTTGCTGTGTCTTAAAGGTACAATACACACCTTCAACTTCATAACACCTCCCATTTAAGAAAAAATGAACCATCATAAGAAAAGGTGGTTGCTTTTTCTAATTCTTAACCCTGTTACAATGAAATAACATTAATCGAAATTCATATTAATTTCTGCACACACACATATATATAAAACATTGAACAGATACAAATGTTATGTCCCAAGAATGTCACCTCTGTCTTCGCAAATTCTGTTTTCTTTAGGTTTATTACCAGTTTTGCTTCTCTTAATCGTTCAAAGAGCCCTGCCAATTGTACTATGTGATCTTTCCATGACTTGCTAAAGATCACTACATCATCCAGATAATGGTTTGTTAACCCAACCACAACTCTGTTCATGGCTCTTTGGAATGTGATTGGTGCGTGCTTTGTTCCAAAAGGCATCACTTTGAATTGATATAACCCATTTGGAGTGGGTTATATTGCCATTTGGAGTGGCAAATAACAGAATGTTATTTCACTTACTTTGATAAAGGTACCTGCCAATAACCATGCAGTTAAGTCCAACTTTGTGATGTAACTGGTTTGTCCAACTTTCCCTAGACAGTTTTCTAATCTTGGTATTGGATATGTGTCTGATTTTGTTACGGTGTTGAGCTTCCAATAGTCCATCCAAAATTGTTGAGTCCCATCAGGTTGGGAACTAACATGATCGGTGTACTCCACTCACTCTGACTCAGTTTGATGATATCTTCTTTGAGTATTGCATCTACTTCCTTCTAGATTTGTGTGGCTTTGAAAGGATTAAGTCTGTAGGGGTGTTGTTTTATCAGAACAGCATTCCCTACTTCTACCTCATGCACAACAATATTAGTCCTCCCCATCTTATTCCTGCATATGTCCTGATACTGCTGCAACAAACTTTTCAACTGGGTTTTTTGCTCCTGAGACAGATACTTTACTAACCTATCCCACTCCTTAAGGACTTCCTCATTGTTTAATATATTTTGAGGCACATCAAAGTCCAGGACATCTGGATTTGATTCCTCACTCTGCGGAGTAATAACCAACACCTACGTCTCCAGTTTCTTGTTGTTATTATAATAAGGTTTCAACATATTCATATGACATACTCGATATAGTTCTTTTCCTTTCAGGCCTCTTTACTGGATAGTTTACCTGACTCACTGTTTCATAATTTGATAGGGACCTCCTACCACTGGTAACAATACTAATACGTCATCACCATGGGATTTCAGAGTTTTTATCTGCCCATGCATCATTCTATGCTGTGACTGCTTCAGGTGCTGCTTAGCTAACTCACCTACCTGATTTAATTTCTCCCTTGCCTCAGATACATTATCCAATTGTGAGATCTCCGACTTAGGTCCTGTCAATTCCTCTTTAATTTATTTCAAAGGCCCTCTCGCTTCATGTCTGAATACTAACTCAAAAGCAGTAAACTGAGTAGATTTGTTTGGGGCATTTCTAATGGCAAACAATACTAATGGGATATCTTTATTGCAATCATTTGGGTAATCCTGACAGTACGCTCTTAACATGGTCTTTAGGGTCTGATGCCACCTTTCCAAAGCTCCCTGGGATTCAAGATGATATGCACTTGATTTATATAAATGATTTGGATATGAACATAGGAGGTATAGTTAGTGAGGGTGCAGATGATACCAAAATTGGAGGTGTAGTGGACAGTGAAGAAGGTTACCTCAGAGTACAATAGGATCTTGATCAGACGGGCAGTGAGCTGAGGCATGGCAAATGGAGTTTAATTTAGATAAATGTGGGATGTTGCATTTTGGAAAAGCAATTCAGAGCAGGACTTATACACTTATTAGTAAGGACCTGGGGTGTGTTGCTGAACAAAGAGACCTTGGAGTATAGGTTCATAGCTCCTTGAAAGTAGAGTCGCAGATAGATAGGATAGTGAAGAAGGCATTTGGTATACTTTCCTTTATTGGTCAGAGCATTGAGTAGAGGAGTTGCAAGGTCATGTTGTGGCTGTATAGGACATTGGTTAGGCCACTTTTGGAATTTTGTGTGCAGTTCTGGCCTCCTTCCTGTCGGAAATATATTGTAAAACTTGAAAGGGTTCATAAAAGATTTACAAGGATATTGCCAGGGTTGGAAGATTTGAGCTAGGGGGTGAGGCTAAATAAGCTGGGGCTGTATTACCTGGAGAGTCGGAGGCTGAGGGGTGACCTTATAGAGGTGACCTTATAGAGGTTTATAAAATCATGACGGGCATGGATAGGATAAATAGACAAAGTCTTTTCCCTGGGGTGGGGGAAGTCCAGAACTAGAGGGCATGTGTTTACAATGAGCGGGGAAAGATATAAAATGGACCTGAGGGGCAACTTCTCCATACAGAGGGTGGTGCATGTATGGAATGAGCTGCCAGAAGAAATGGTGGAAGCAGGTAGTTACACCATTTAAAAGGCATCTGTATGGGTATATGAGTAGGAAGGGTTTAGAGGGTTATGGGCCAAGTGCTGGCAAATGGGACTAGATTATGTTGGGATATCTGGTCGGCATGAATGTGTTGGACCAAAGGGTCTGTTTCTGTGCTGTACATCTCCCTGATTCTGTGACCCTAGGTGCTGTATGCCTAAGATATCCATGAATTCCTTAAACAGCCCAGTGGTAAAATTAGACCCTTGGGCTGACTGAATCTCTGTATGTGGTCCATAACATGTGAAGAAAGCTACTAACTTCTCTACCACCCTTTTTGCCTTAATACTCCATCATGGAATGTCTCCGGAAACCTGGGAGACACATCCATTTGCAAGCACTGGTTCCCACTTCTAGTTTTCAGAAGGGAACCTACACAGTCAATCATAACCAGTGTGAAAGGTTCTTCAAATGCAGGAATTGGCAGCAAAGGTGTTGGTTTTATTACTGCCTGTGGCCTACCTTCCATTTTCCATGTATGACATATACGGCAAAAGTTTACCTCATCCTTGTGCATTCCAGGCCAATAGAAATGCTTTTGTACCTTAGGCTGAGTCTTCCTCACACCTAGGTAACCTCCTATTTGAAATTCATGTGCTACCCGTAACACTTTCTGACTGTATGCTACCGGCAACACAGTATGGTGCACGTCCGCCCATTTCTCGTATGCACTAACCTGCCGTGGTATCCATTTATATCTTAGGATTTCATCTTTCAGATAATAACCCTCAGGAATACATTCTGATTTCTTTTCTGAGTATACATCTATATTTTTTACTGTCTTGTCTTGCTATTGTAAGTCCATTAGCCTTTCAGGACTGAACACTTCTACCTGACCCTCTGCCTGTTCCTGCACCATTGAATCAAACAGGGTGTCCACTGACTGAGAGAAAGTGAGGGCTGCAGATGCTGGAGATCAGAGCTGAAAATATGTTGCTGGAAAAGCGCAGCAGGTCAGGCAGCATCCAAGGAACAGGAGAATCGACGTTTTGGGCATAAGCCCTTCTTCAGGAATGAGGAAAGTGTGTCCAGCAGGCTAAGATAAAAGGTGAACCTCAACTCCTTCGTCTTTCTCTTTAGTTTTTGTTTCGTGCTGTGACTTACAATAGTGGGATCTTGTTATTATACAGCTTGGAAAAATTCCAAGGTATTTTTCTTTTAACTCCTCAGTTCCCTGGTCTTCCTTTGGCTTCTACACAACAAGGATGTCACTCCCATCTGGGATCCTGCTAAATCATTCCCAAGAACAAACTGTATTCCTGGAACTGACACTCTGTCAATCACTCCCACTGTTACTTCCCCAATCTTAAGTTGGCATTCCAACCTGATCTTACACAAGGCAACACTACATTTCTGTCTATCTATCCCACAAATTACCACTCTCTTGGGTAACAGGTCAGAAAGATTGCAAATACGTTCATCTCTTACTATTAGAGACTGAATAGATCCTGTATCTCTCAAAATTATAACTTTTTCCCTTCTCCCCTTGTTCTTTCTGAGTAAACTTTACCTACAGAGGCGAAGTCTTTATAGAGATCAGGCACTAACTGCATGCCCAGCCCCTGCCTAGGCTGTGCATTTTTCTGCAGCTCCTCATCTTTTCTTGAGCTTTCCTTTACTACTTTCACTAATGCCACTGGCTTAGCCTGTTTTACCACATCTATTCCCATAATGCCCTTCTTTAATGACCAGCACTATAACTCTTAGGCTTTTTTAACCTGTGGTAAACTATTACCATTTTGCTCTATTCTTTGTTTTGTAATGTAGGATCTATTCTCCTAATTTCTATCCCCCATAAGATGAAATTCTTGCTGGAAGCTAAGTTTTGCCTTACGCACCAATGCATATTGTCTTCCATCTCTGCTGCTCTTCTCACTTCTTGAACTTCCAGTTCATCCACATGAATTATCATCATCTCTAGAAGTGAGATTTTTAAACTCCTCTAGCAGAATAACCTCTCTTGGAGTTTCACAGGTCTTATCAATTTTTAAGGCCCATATCCATCTATCAAAATTACTCTGTTTAATTCTTTTGAATCCAACATAAGTTCTTTATATTTCTGAACTCCTGTCTATATGCTTTTGGTAACAATTCATAAGCACTCAAAATAGCCTCTTTGACATATGTATAATCTCTTGACCCCTCATCAGATATGTTAAAATATGAGTGACAGAGAACTTCCAAATCCCAATATGTAATGAAAATAATATCATTTTATTCCTTAACTCTAAAGGTGAACACTAAATAACAACTATTCACAACTCTAAGACCCCTTTCTCTTAACTGCTTATTATCTGCCTTCTACTCCATAACAATATACTGTTCCAATAAAAAAGCATTTACTAAAATTACTTCAACATAATTTCAGAACCATAAAGCGGCAGTCATCGTCAGTGTCTGTCTTCCAGCTGAAGATCTCCCTGGTTCGTCTTCTATCTTTTATTGCAAACAGTTTTCATATGATAAAGGTACACTTAATTGAGAATGTTTTTGGATGGCAGTCTTTCTTGATGGCAGTTATTCTGTCTGACTTTCAAAATGCCTGTTTTTTTATATCACCAATTTTGGATCGTCTCATTGGTTCAATGTTGACAAAACAATAAATTCAAACTCAATTGGGTTTTAGTATTGTGGGGCATAATTTAAACTGGCTGAATTTGAGTTGTTGTCAAAATAGCATCCAAACTCAGGTATCTATTTGACAGCCAAATATTACATATTTTCAATTTTCCAGTACACCCTGAGACTATATGACAGGTATAATAGTTGTAAGCCATCAAAGCAAAACAACATTCACTCTCTCTTAAAGGTACAGTACACGCCTTGAACTTCATAACACAAGGTCCCAAGTGGATAGCCATAGCAACACCTTTTATTTGAAGTAAGTGAGTGGAATTCAATGCAAAGTTGTTCAGATTGTTATCAAGCTCAATCAGGCAGAAAGGATAATGGTGAATTGGTTGGACCTCTGTTTGAGGAAGAAGCAAGAGGTCTGAGACCATTCTGATGGGGGCTGGGTGTGCAGAAGGATTGAACGCCCATATTAAAATGAAGGATGTTATCATAGCAAACCAGAAGTTGTTGAAATTATGTAGGGCTTTGGAAAAAGCATAGGTGTAAGTAAGAAGAGACTGGATAGGGAGAACAAAATGCTGGGTTTAAATGATGTTTGGGTTGGATCCAAGAGAATGGAATGTAGCATATCCAGAGGGAGGTAAACCAGTTTGCGTGAGAAGAGCAGAGAAATTGAGACAGTTCATGTTAGAGCAGCATCGGCCCAGATAAGGGTAGGGAATGGGGGAGGATTGTGGTGTAGGTGGCAGAGAGCCTGTTTATATTCCGTAATTTTATGGTTTTCCATGTTTGGATTGAAACAATTTTAAATGGAATGGTCAATCAATGGCCACAGAATGACTTTGCCATCCTTTAAAGACAATGTGATCACCTCTTACTGGGGGCGATCAACAGCAAGCCTTTCAGCACAGAGAAAATAGCAAACTATCTGTGCGGGTAAGAGCTGGAGATGGTGTCTCAAAATGAAGGGGTCCCTCCCATTGTTTCAGAATTTTACAGAATAAAATTAGCTGCTGGTTCTGATTGGAAGTTCAAGAGGAGAGACTGTGGTCCTGGTGTGGCTATTCTTTCCATTTGAAGTCGAGGATGGGGGTAGGTGGTTGCACTTTAGTTACCTGAGTTGCTGCCCCTAGTTTGCTGTCGAGGAGTCTTTCTTCTTTCATCAGTCATATTTCAGCCACAAGAGGCCCTTCATTTGTTTATTTGGTCATCCCCGACTTGCAGTTCTGATTGAGCGATTTTTAAAATAGGCTGGAGACTAAGTATAGCCTGGCAAACCAGCACTCCACTCATCAGTGTCAATGCTTCTGTCCATTTGCTTCCAATTTACTGTCTCCAACCATTTGAAAATCTAGTCTACAGTAGACAGTGCTTAATGGTCATGCCTGGATATGTGAATAAAGAGCTGCATTTCTATAGCACTTGTGGCCTCAGGATGACTCAAGGGAAACATGGCAGTCAGTTTGTGCATAGCAAAGTTTATAAACGGCAATATGATAAATGACAGGTAATCTTTTGCATTGTATTAGCTGAGGAAGTAAATATTGCAGGACACCAGGGGTTTCGAAACTTCAGGAAACACAATGGGTCTTCTTATGCTCACTTTAGAGAAGAAACCAGCCTTCGGTTTTAAAGTCTTTTCTGAAAGATAGAACCTCTTAACACTGTACTAATGTATTGCTCTAGATTATGTGCTCGTGTTTATGCAGGTGTATGCCTTTTTAAATGTGATTAACATCGTAATTTATGCTCTCTGTGTCAGTCTGATTGGAAAATCAATTATTTTTACTGCAAACTTGCAGACCTCACGCAATAAATTGGAAGGCAGAGAGACCATTAATTACCCGACAAGGAGACAGGGGAGGGGAAGTTTGATCCATATTATTCTTGCAAGTTTTTAAAGCACCTTATTACAAAGTAAAAGTATCAGTACATTGGGAATAGGGCAAAAATGCTCCCATCCTGTATCTCTGAAATTGAGAAAATCTTAGGGTTCATCAGGTGTATTTGTGGACCCTGTAATTCGGACCTGTTTGTCTCTTGCTCATTACATTGCCACAGTGCTGGACTCAATTTCTGCTCCATCCTGAAAGAGATATATGGTTGTAAAAATCTACATTGGTCAATTATGGATCTGAATATCAGTACCAGATACTCATAGCATTGGCTAATCATGGTGTAAGTTGTAACTGCTGTTAAATTCATAAGGTTTAGGAGCAGAATTAGGCCATTTGACCCATCGAGTCTCCTCTGTCATTTGATGATGGCAAATATGCTTCTCATCTCCATTTTCCCGCCTTTTCCCCATAACGCTTCAATCCATTATCAATTAAAAATCTGCCTCACTCCTCCTTAAGGTTACTCACTGTGCCAGCATCCACTGCACTTTGGGGTAGCAAATTCCACAAATTGACGACCCTTTGAGAGAAGTAGTTTCTCTTCAATTCTTTTTAAACTTTCCTACCCCTTATCCTAAGACTATGACCTCCCATTCTAAAATGCCCCACAAGGGAAAGCATCTATTTTATCCGTACCTTTTATTATTTTGAATACATCAATTTGCTCTCCCCTCATTCTTCTAAATTCCAAAGAGTATAAGCCTAGACTGTGCAATCTCTTTTCATATGACAAACCTCTCATTTCTGGTATCAATCTAGTGAACTTCCTCTGAGCTTCCTCCAATGCCACTACTCCTTTCATCAAATAAGGGGAGCAAAACTGTGCAAAGTACTCCAGGTATTCAAAGTTTGTGTGAAGATTTGTAGCTCGGGTGCTCGTTGTTGTGGTTCTGTTTGCCGAGCTGGAAGTTTTTGTTGCAAACGTTTCGTCCCCTGGCTGGGCGACATCATCAGTGCTTGGGAGCCTCCTGCGAAGCGCTTCTTTGATGTTTCCTCTGGTGTTTATAGTGGTCTGTCCCTGCCGCTTCCGGTTGTCAGTTTCAGTTGTCCGCTGTCGTGGTTGGTATATTGGGTCCAGGTCGATGTGTTTGTTGATGGAGTTTGTGGATGAATGCCATGCCTCTAGGAATTCCCTGGCTGTTCTCTGTCTGGCTTGCCCTATGATAGTAGTGTTGTCCCAGTCGAATTCATGTTGCTTGTTGTCTGCGTGTGTGGCTACTAAGGATAGCTGGTCATGTCGTTTCATGGCTAGTTGATGTTCATGTATGCGGATTGTTAGCTGTCTTCCTGTTTGTCCTATATAGTGTTTAGTGCAGTCCTTGCATGGTATTTTGTACACTACATTAGTTTTGCTCATGTTGGGTATCGGGTCCTTCGTTCTGGTGAGTTGTTGTCTGAGCGTGGCTGTTGGTTTGTGTGCCGTTATGAGTCCTAGGGGTCGCAGTAGTCTGGCTGTCAGTTCTGAGATGCTCCTGATGTATGGTAGTGTGGCTAGTCCTTTTGGTTGTGGTATGTCCTCGTTCCGTGGTCTTTCTCTTAGGCATCTGTTGATGAAGTTGCGCGGGTATCCGTTTTTGGCGAATACCTTGTATAGGTGTTCCTCTTCTTCTTTTTGCAGTTCTGGTGTACTGCAGTATGTTGTGGCCCTTTTGAATAGTGTCCTGATGCAGCTTCGTTTGTGTGTGTTGGGGTGGTTATTTTCATAGTTTAGGACTTGGTCTGTGTGTGTGGCTTTCCTGTATACCCTTGTAGTGAATTCTCCGTTCGGTGTTCTCTGTACCATCACGTCTAGGAATGGGAGTTGGCTATCCTTTTCTTCTTCTCTCGTGAATCGGATTCCTGTGAGTGTGGCGTTGATGATCCGGTGTGTTTTTTCTATTTCTGTGTTTTTAATGATTACAAACGTGTCATCGACATATCTGACCCAGAGTTTGGGTTGAATTTGTGGTAGGACTGTTTGTTCTAACCTTTGCATAACTGCCTCTGCTATGAGTCCCGAGATTGGTGATCCCATGGGTGTTCCATTGATTTGTTCGTATATCTGGTTGTTGAATGTGAAGTGTGTTGTGAGGCACAAGTCCAGTAGTTTAAGTATGCCGTCTTTGTTGATAGGTTCAGCGCCCTGTTTTCTGTTCTGTATGTCCAGTAGGTTGGCTATTGTTTCTCTGGCTAGGGTTTTGTCAATCGAAGTGAATAGTGCCGTCACGTCGAATGATATCATGGTTTCTTCTTTGTCTATGTATATATTTCTGATGATGTCCAAGAATTCCTGTGTTGATTGTATAGAGTGTTTGGATCCGCTGACCAGGTGTTTCAGTTTCTGTTGTAGTTCTTTGGCCAGTTTGTATGATGGTGTCCCTGGTAGTGATATTATGGGTCTGAGTGGGATGTCTGGTTTGTGCACTTTAGGTAATCCATAGAATCTGGGGGTGTTGTTGCTTTCCGGTTTCATTCTTTGTAGGTCAGCTATGGTTATCTGTCCGTTTTTTTGTAGATTCCTTAGTGTGTTATTTATCCTATTGGTGAGTTGTGGTGTGGGGTCAAATTCCTTAATTTGGTAGGTGTTGATATCTGCAAGTTCTCTGCCAGACAGAGAACAGCCAGGGAATTCCTAGAGGCATGGCATTCATCCACAAACTCCATCAACAAACACATTGACCTGGACCCAATATACCAACCACTACAGCGGACAGCTGAAACTGACAACCGGAAGTGGCAGGGACAGACCACTATAAACACCGGAGGAAACATCAAAGAAGCGCTTCGTAGGAGGCTCCCAAGCACTGATGATGTCGCCTAGCCAGGGGACGAAACGTTTGCAACAAAAACTTCCAGCTCGGTGAACAGTACTCCAGGTATGTTCTTACCAATGTCTGCATAGTTGCAACAATACTTCCTTACCTTTGTACTCTATTCCGTTAGCTATAAAAGCCAACATTCCTTTCACTTTCTTTATTATCTACTATCTGCATGCTAGTTTCTGTGAACGAGGACACCCAGATCCCTCTGCATCGGAGCACCCCAACGTTTCTCCCCATTTAGATAATAGGTAGCCTTCCCATTTTTTTGACCAAAATGCATGACCTCTTACTTATCCACATTAAGCTCCATCTACCATGTTTTGGCAGACTTTCTTAACCTATCTATATCTACTTGTAAGGTTATTTCCTAATTGCAATTTAATGTCCCACCTATTTTTATGTCATCTGCAAATTTTGCTTTAGAGCCTTCTATCCCTCTATCCAAACTGTTCGTGTTGATTGTAAGTTGCTGGGGTCCAAGGGCTGAGCCCTGTGACACTCCAGTAGTTACATCTTGCCACCCAGAAAAAAACTCATTTATCCTAACCCTCTGTCTTCTGTCCATCAGTCAGTCATCTATCCAAGCTAATAAATTACCCCTAATCCCATATGATCCAACCTTTTGTGTGGGACCTTGTCAAATGTCTTCCGGAAGTCCAGATATTACATATATAGGATCCTCATTATCCACTTTGCTTGTTACATCTTCAAAGAACTTTAGCAAATTAATGTAACATGATTTGCCCTTCATAAAACCATGCTGACTCTGATGGAAAGTTAATGCTTCACTGGAGACTCTCATTGATGATGTTACCTAGTATGGTGACAAAACATTTGAAAACAAACCTTCAAGCTCAGCGAACTAACTTAGATACTTCTGATGGATAGTGATTTGACTTTCCAAATGTCCTGATATTGTTTCCTTGATGATTGATTCTAACACTTTTTCAGCAACAGATGTTAAACTAACTGGTCTGTAATTTTGCACATATTGCCTCCCTCCCTTTTTGAATAAGGATGTTGTATTAGCATTTTTCTAATCCACTGGAACTTTTATCATGTCCAGGGAATTTTGGAATATTGTAACCAATGGATCCACAATCTCTGCCACCATTTCCTTTAATACTCTAGGATGTGGGCTGTCAGGCCTGGGGGACCCGTCTGCCCTCAATCCTAATATTTTGCTGAGTACCTTTTCCCTATTGATGTTGATTGATCTATATTGTTGTACCCTATCTGTTGTCTCTGACTTGCCCGTTCCAATAGTAATGGTCCTAATGTCCTCCACTTTGAAAACTAAGGCACAGTATTGATTTAGCATCCCTGCCATCTCAGTGTTCCTCACTATTAACTCTCCGGTTTCATCTTCCAAAGGACCAACATTCACCTTCGCAACTCTCTTCCCTTCATGTACCTATAGAAGCTTTTGCTATTCTTTTTGATATTTTGTGCTCATTTACTTTCGTAATTTGTCTTAACTCTTTTCATTAACTTTTTTAGTATCTGTTTGCTTATGTTTGAAAGTTTCTCAATCTTCCAGCCTGTCACTGGCCTTTGCCATATGGTATTCCTTAGTTTTTGACATTATATTGTCCTTCGTCTCCTTGTTTAGCTATAGACATTTTTTTAGCCCTCTTACTATATTTCTTCCTCACTGGAATATATTTTAATTGTGAGTAATTAAATAGCTCCTTAAGTATCTGCCAATGCTCATCTGCTGTCTTACCTTTTAGCTTTCCTGCCCAAACTACTTGTGCCAAATCTGTCCTCATGCATATGTAATTTCCTTTGTTTAATTCCAGAACACTGCTGTGGGACTCCACATGCTCACCCTGAAACTGAATTTTTAATTCTGTCATATTATGGTCACTACTCCCTGGAGGATCCTTAACTATGGTGTCATCAATTCATCTCTCCTCATTACGCATTACCAAATCCAGAATAGCCTGCTCCCTGGTTGGTTCCACAATATACTGCTCTAAGAAACAATATCCAATACATTCAATGAACTCTGCATCCAGGCCACCCTTGCCAATTTGATTCTTCCAATGTATGTGCTTGCTAATATCCCCATGATTGTTGCCGTACCTTTCTTGCAAGCCTCTAATATTTCCTGGTTTATTCTGTGTGCCAGTACAGAACTACTGTTTGGAAACGTTGGATTACTCCTACCAAGTACTTCTTCCCTTTGCTATTTCTTATTTCTACCCAGACTTTTTCCACATCTCAATCTCCAATGCCTATGGAGTTTTTCTCATTACAGGACTGATACTTTCCTTCACCAGCAACGCTACACCACCTCCTTTTCCTTTCAGTCTATCTTTCCAAAATGCTGAGTACCCTTGCATTTCAATTCCAGGACCTAGTCTCCTTGTAACCATGTCTCACTAATCATTACCAGATCGTACCCTTTTGTTCCTATTTACACCATTAACTCGTTCATTTTGTTTTGAATGCTTCATGCATTTAGATTCAAAGCTTTCAAATTTGTTCTGCTGGTACATTTCCTTACTTTTTATAATTGCTTGATGTATAAAGCATTCACCTGTTCTGTCTCTCACCTTTATTGTCTGGTAACCATCCATCACATTGCTGACCTGCACTCTTACCTCCTACTTTAATTTGGGTTTTCTAAATTCTCCTACAATTGAACCCCCACCTCCTATTTAGTTTAAACTAGTCCTAACTATGCAATTTGCCAGGACTCTGGTCCCAGCACAATTCGTATGAAGACCGTCCCATCGGGATCACATCCCTTCTTCCCCAGTATTGGTGGCAATGTCCCAAATATTCAAATCCATTTCTCCCACACCAATCTTTAAGCCACACATTTACCTGCTTAATCTTACTGATGTTGTGCCAATTAGCTCGTTGCTCAGGCAGTAATCTAGAGGCTATTAGCTTTTTGGTTCTGCTTTTTAATTTAGCTTCTAGCTGTTCATAATCCCTTAGCAGAACCTCTGCCCTAGTTTTATCTGTGTTGTTGGTACCTACATGGACCATGACCATTGGATCTTTACCCTCCCATTCCAAGTTCCTCTGTAGCCCAGATGAGATATCCTGAATTCGAGCACCAGGTAGGCAGCACAACCTTCGGAACTCTTGATCCTGGTCACAGAGAACAGTGTCTATACCCCTAAATATATTATCCCCAATTACAACTATATTTCTCTTCTCTCCCCCTACTTATAAGGCTCCCTGCACCACGGTGCTGTGGTTAATTGGCTTATTCTCCCTGCAGTCCCATTTCTGTCCACACGGGAGGAAGACTCTTGAGCCTTTTGAACAAGGATAAGGGCTGATGTTCCTACAACTCTACCTCTTGGATTCCTCTACCTGCCTCACTCACAGCCACATCCCGATGTCCCTGACCACTGGCTGCATTTGAATTAGTTAGTCTAAAGGTTGTGACTGTCTCCTGAAACACAACGTCTAGATAATTCTTCCCCTCCCTGATATGTTGCAATATTTGAAGCTCACTCTAGCTCATCAATGCCAGAGTTCCTCTAGCAATAAACACATACTTCAGATGTGGTCACTGGGAACAACAATGGGGTTCACCAGCTCTCACAGTGTACAGGAGCAACATATCACTTGACCCTCCACCCTTATTTTGTTTAATTAATTTGAATTTTTTTAAATTTTTTAACTGTTTTTATATCTGTGCTTATTATCTCAATCTCAACACAAGTTGTAACCAATAATTTTAAAAAGATTCAATTTAACACAGATTCAAATTTAGCAGACAACCTATTAGGCAATCAAATCACTGCCTTCCTCTGACATCACACAGTTGAAGCGCACAGAATCGAGACTCTTACCCTCCTCGTCATTCGCTGGTTCGATCCCACTCAGCCCCACTCCTGAAGTGAAAGCTGTAAATCCCTGAATTAAGTTTTTATATCATTCACCTTCCCAGGCTGCCCTCTAGGTCGCTCCTGCTCAGCTTCGCTCCTGTTAAAATATCTTCTATGAAGTTCTCACTGATTAATGCCACTGTTTTCTGCTTTTATTACAGCATTTGTTTAGACAGGTTTTGCAAGGTGATATCACACCTCAGTGTTTGGTTCTAATGAGTCCCACAGAGCTTGCTTCCTTGGAGCTCATGGAATGGAGGAAGCGTGAATACAAACATGTAAGTAATGAAAGCTAGGTGAGTGCTACACAGCGAGGTCATGATCATGTAGGTATCAGCAACACAGATAAAACTAGGGCAGAGGTTCTGCTAAGGGAGTATGAACAGCTAGGAGCGAAACTAAAAAGCATAACTAAAAAGATAATAGATTACTACCTGAGCCACTCTCTGATTTGGTAGTTTTATGAAGAATAATACCATGTAACAGTGTGGTGTGTTTAATATAGCAGGCATGCCAGTGTAATACACTAGAGCACAGGGTACTGTCATAGACTCAAATGTCCATCAGAGTAATTTCTGGACTATGTTTAATGTGGATGAGTACAGTGAGTTGCAGGATGTTTAAACAGAGTGGATTTGCAGTGTAATAAGTTGGAATTCAGCCGTTTTCCTCAGACCACATACTGTGTTACAAGGGTGAATAGTACATAGTAGTGGAATAAATTGTTTACCATTGTTCATATCTCAGCTTTGCACTGTAACCCATACCTGAATCCTCATCTTCCTTGGCTGCTGTGACACAGGTTCTTATTTACATCCAATGTACCATAATCAAGTGCTGAAGCTTAGATATGTCCTCATTTTCAATTACTGTCATTTGCAGAGTATAAAACTGACTACAACAGAATCAGATGAATTCGAAAGAAAGCCACTGAGTAAACTGACACATAAAGGAGAAATAGAAATTGAAAAAGATCTGGATCAGAATTTAACCCTTGAGGATTTAATGGTAGGTAATTCATGGTTAAAACATTACGTATCTCACCTTTGTTGCTAGGATAAGAAAAGGCTTGTACGAAAGGTGCTACTCTGGGTTCAATGCCTGGGAGAACTGAGATTTATCATGACCAGGATAATGAGTATATTGTGGGCAAACAATTGTGAGAGGGAACAGGTTTTCTGAATGAGAAACTTGGAAGTATATATTTTCTTGACAGCCTGATTAAATTATTCCTAGGGCTTGATTAATTATTTTTCAATAGATTTCTTGCCAACAGTCAGCCTGATTGACAGGCTTGGGTGGGAAAGCAGTTGGAAAGTGTGCGCCAGCAAGAAGATTAGAGGGTAGGAATAGTCAGAGATCGGATTTAAGGAGTCAAAGATTGGGGTTTGGTGGATGAATTTGAAGATTAGGGATGGAGAGAGTATGTGTGTTACAACAAAAACAAAAATTGCTGGAAAATCTCAGCAGGTCTGGTAGCATCTGTGGAGAGAAATCAAGTTAAGGTTTTGGGTCCAGTGACCCTTCCTTAGAACTAATAGCAGCTAGAAAAGGCATAGCTTTTTATGCAGAAGATAGGGTGGGTGGAGGGGATGAAGAGTAAACAATAGATGGTGATTGAGCCCAAAGAGAGAGAAGAAAGAAAATGTGCAGGTAAGGTGAATTGGTCATGCTAAATTGCCCATACTGTTCAAAGATGTGTAAGTTAGGTACATTAGTTAGGGATATATGTAAAGTAATAGGGTAGGGAAATGGGTTACTCTTTGGAGGGTTGGTGTGGACTTGTTGGGCCAAATGGCCTGTTTCCACACTGTAGCAATTCTATGAGTCTATGAATAGTTGGACAGACAAGGGATTAGATAATAGTCAACCTTGGAGAACGAATGGCTGCTGATTGGGCGACACGGTGGCTCAGTGGTTAGTGCTGCTGCCTCACAGCGCCAGGGACCCGGCTTCGATTCCAGCTTTGGGCGACTGTCTATGTGGAGTTTGCACATTCTCCCTGCGTCTGAATGGGTTTCCTCCCACAGTCCAAAGATGTGCATGTTAGCTGAATTGGCATGCTAAATTGCCCATGGTGTTCAGGGTTGTGTAGGTTAGGTGCATTAGGAAGTGTCGAACAATAGGGTCGGGGAATGGGTCTGGGTGGGTTACTCTTCGGACCGTCAGTGTAGGCTTATTGGGCACTAATAGTCCCAATCATAGAATCATAGAATCCCTGCAGTCTAGAAACAGGCCATTTTGCCCAACAAGTCCATACCGACCCTCTGAAGAGTAACCCATTCCCCTACCCTATTACCCTACATTTACCCCTAACTAATGCACCTAATCTACACATCCTTGAACACTATGGGCAATTTAACATGGCAAGTTCACTTATTCTGCCATTGAATAAGATCATGGCTGATTTTTCTGTGGCCTCAGCTCTACTTACCCACCCTCTACCAATAACCCTTTATTCTTTAGGTGTTCAAAAAGATTACCTTAACTTTGAAAACATTCAATGAGGAAGCCTCAACTACTTCACTGGACAGAGAATTCCACAAATTCACAGCCCTCTGAGTGAAGAAGTTCATCCTCAATTCAGTCCTAAATCTTCTCCCCCTAATTTTGAGGCTATGCCCTCTTGTTCTAGTTTCACCTGTCAGTGGAAACATCCTCTCTACTCCTATCGTATCTATTCCCTTCATAAATTTAGATATTTCTATAAGATTCCCCCCTGCCCCCCATTCTTTTAATTTCCAATGAATATAATCCCAGTGTTCTTACTCTCTCCTTATAAGTCAACCCCTTCAACTCCGGAATCAACCTAGTGAACCCCCTGTAATAGCAGACAATGTGATAACAAGACCTGGTATGTGGCGGGGTGAGGTAAGGACATGTCCCATGTCTTAAAATATTGAGACCAGAAGGTTGTAGAGTTCCCAAGCAGCAACTGAGGTGCCAATTTTCCAGCTTGTACAAAGCTTTGCTGGAGCACTGCAGCAAGCCAGAATCAGAGATTTGGCCAAGGAGCAAGGTTCCATGTTGAAGTGGCAGATAACAGGAAGCTTGGGCTTTTTTGCAGAGAGAACATTCTGCGAACTAGTCACCCAATTTACGCTTTGTTTCCCCAATATACAGGAGACCACAATGTGAGTAGTGAATGCAGTAGACTGGATAGAATGAAGTGCAGGAAAATGGCTGCTTCACCTGGAAGGTGTGTTTGGGCCCTTAGCTACTGAGGAGGGAGAAAGTAAATGGGCAGGTTTACACCTTCTGTGGCTGCAGGGGAAGGTGCCGTGGGTGGTTATTGGGAGTGAAGGATGAGTGGTCCAGCATATCCTGGAGGGAATGATCCTTCCGACAGCCTGACAATGGTGGAAAGGGAATATGTGTCTCGTGGTCGCACCCCACTGGAGGTAAAGGAAATGGCAGCCAATGACCCTGTGGATGCGGATGCTGGTGAGACAGTAGGTAAGGACATTGGGGACCCTATCACTGTTGTGGGCAGGAAGAGAGGCGGTGAAGGCTGAAGTGTGGGAGATGGGTCAAACCCAGCTGAGAGCCCTGTTAACTGCGGAGTTGGGGTATCCTCGGTTGAGAAAGAAGGTGGACATTTCTGAGGCATCCCTGTTGAAATTGGCATCATCAGAAGCAATGGAGATGGAGGAACTGCGAAAATGGAATAAAGTCTTTACAGTGAGTAGGATGTGACAATGTATAGTTATGGTAATTGTGTGAGGCAGTTGGTTTATAGTGGCTTATTCCCTGAAATGGAAACAGTGTTGTCAAGGAAGAGAAGGGAAGAATTAGAGATGGACCAAATGACGTGAGAGCTGAGTGGAAATTGGCACCAAAATTGATAAACTTCTCCAATTCTGAATGAGAGAGGGGAGCAGACCAATGATTTCATTGATAAGTCATTGTGGATGGGGGCTGGAGTAGGACTGGAACAAGGATTGTTCCATTTACCCCACAAAGCGACAGACATTTCTGGGACCCATGAGGATTCCCATGACCACCTCTTTGGCCTGAAGAAAGAGAGATGAGTTGAAAGAGAAGTTGTTCAAAGTGAAGACGAGCTCGGCCAAGTCGAGGAGAGTGGTGGTAGATTGGGTCGGTTCAGGCCTTTTTCTGAGGAAAATGTGAAGAGCCCTGAGTCGATCCTGATGGGGGGATGGTCCATGGTAAAGAAGAGATGGCTGGAGCCCACAAACTGGTAATTCTGAAACTGACATAAAGCGTCAGAGGAATCGTGGATGTAAGTGGGAAGCGACTGGAGAAAAGGAGAGAAAAACCATGCCAAGATAGGATGAGATGAGTTCTGTGAGGAAGGAGCAGATAGAAACAATGAGTCTGCCTGGACAGTCCTATTTGTGGATTTTGAGAAGGTAGTAGAAGTGAGTTGTGCAGGGTTAGAAGACTGAGCTAGGAGGCACTATTAGGGGAGATGACAAGAGGTTAATGACCATTGTGGATCAGTAGCCTGATGTTCTATGGTTATAGTTCGGGGTGGGTAGGAGGAGGTAGTTGAGAACTGATGGTCAGCATCTGTAATGTAAACATCGATTCTCTTGCTCCTCGGATGCTGCCTGACCGGCTGTGCTTTTCCAGCACCACACACTTCGACTCGACATCTTTAATATAGAGGTCAGTCTGCTAGATGACAACAGCACCATCCTTGTCAGCAGGTTTAATCACAAAGTCACGTTTGGATCTGAGAGCACAGAGCACAGTCAGTTCATAAGGAAATAGTTTGGAATGGGTAAGGGGCTGAGAAATTGAGGTGACTGAGATGTGTATCATTGGGGTATCTGGGATCAGGTGGGGTTCATCATAGATAAAGGGGGAAGTGGATGAATGTGACATTGAGTTGAAGATGGTGGTGAGTGGATGTTACTGTGGTCATCTCATCCTGGACTGATTATAGATTAAGGAATATACTCCTGTTACTCCTCGCCCACTGAGTTGATTGCCTTTTAAGGAAAGGCTAGACAGCCTAGATCTGTATCCTGTGGAGTTTAGAAGAGTCAGAGGTGACTTAATTGAAACATGTGAGAATCCTGAACGAAACAAAAAATGCTGGAAATCACAGCAGGTCAGGCAGCGTCTGTGGAGAGAGAGCAAGCTAAAGTTGACTCTTCATCAGAACTGACTAAGTGTGCAGGGTGCAGCATTTACACAATAGTGTGGGAGTGGAGTGCTGGGGGACAAAGGGTGCTGATGGTAGATTAAGTGATCAGAATGTGAGAATAGCAGAATAATGGTGTGTCTAGCTGCCAAATTGGAAAGAACAGATGGTCCCACTGGAGTGAGGGAGGGGAGAGAGGACATGGTGACAGAGAATGCAATAATAAAGCCAAAAGAAAGGGACAAAATAGGAGTGAGTTCAGAGTCTGAAGGTGTTGAACTCAGTATTAAGTCCAGAAGGTTTATAGTACCAAGTCAGAAGATGTGATTTTCCTCCTCCAGTTTTTACTGTGATTCACTGAAGCATGCCTTTTTTTTAATGGGCAGAGATTGTTAGATTCTTGGTTACCAAATGGATGAAAGATTATTGTGGCTATGCAGGAATGTAGAGTTGAGGGTAAAATTAGATAAGCTATGATCTTATTGAGCAGGCTAAAAGGCCAAGTGGCCTACTTTGTTCCTTGTTCGTATGTTTGTAGCAGGATTTTAAAGAATCATAGAGTCATAGAGATGTACAGCACGGAAACAGACCCTTCGGACCAATCCGTCCATGCTGACCAGACATCCCAACCTAATCTAGTCCCACCTGCCAGCACCTGGCTCATATCCCTCCAAACCCTTCCTATTCATATTTACAAGGGTCTCAATTATCAAAGTTAGCATGGAACACACAGATGTGGGAACTGGCAGAGGAAACTGAGCAAGAGTGAAGTCTTACCATCATTGGTGCCCACCAGTTCTAACGTGGACCCAGTGTTAGCAGATTTATTAAGCAGGGGATGGAGTATTGGTTGGAAAGCTGAGGTTTCCTTCCCTACATACTGTAGAATATTATCTCTACAACATTTCTTATGGGGATCCCTATCAGAAGTAAGCATGATTGCCAGGCTCAGTCTTCAATCAAGCTAGGAATATAGTGGAACAGCCTGGACTAAAGATCCTGAAGCTAACAGAGATTGTAGAGAGGGTGCCTGATTGCCCACCTGAGGATGTCTAGTGCAGGGAATCTAGATAGCCCTTTTGTGTGCAGGGCTTTGAATGAGAGAGTGAGTTGTGAAGAGAGGGTGGGAAAGCAGTGGTGTGGTGTGTGATGGTGTCTGAACAAGGTACCTGGTGAGCCAGGAGAAAGTGAGGACTGCAGATGCTGGGGATCAGAGCTTAAAAATGTGTTGGTGGAAAAGCGCAGCAGGTCAGGCAGCATCAAAGGAGAAGGAGAATTGACGTTGCAAACTACTTGTTCACCACCAACTGACATACTGTATTTTGAGGGCTCTTAAACTTTTGTTTGAAGCAGTTCTTGTCATCTTTAAACTGTTTGATTTCCTGAAACCTGAGAAACACAACCAACAGTGTTGAATCTGTATACCTGTATAAGTTTCAATGTAAATCAGGCCACCCTGCCACCCAGGAGTAAGTGACTGCTAGTTCCTCATTCCTTTCTGCTAAACTCAGAAGTGAGATTTTAAAAGTTTTAACATCTCATCCAACATCAAACCATCTATTTGTGGGTTTTATAATTAGCCCCGTATTTTGATATTCAGACACTGACATGATTTGTAACACTCTGTGTCAATGTGCTGCCTGATATCGCATAAACTAAAATAGAAATATGCTTTAAGCCTTTTTATCTTCCACTCATCAAGATATAGGAATGAGAAGTGTCAAAGAGAACAATTTATACAGGGTGCTGATTTATACAGGGTGTTTGGCAGGGGACCAAGACATTGCAATAGAGAATAACTGTTCTCTGGTACAATGTAAAGTTTTGCGTAAACTTTAAAAAAAGAAAGTTTTCTCTGGTTGGCTGAGAAGTGCCACACAGAATGCACAAGGAATCAGGGATCTCTATTTGTTTATCTGAAAAGCCACAATGCGTGGACAAATTCCTTTAGATTGAAGAGGTCCAGACCTTATGTATTAATATAGGTAGTTTCTAGCAAATGTAAGTGAGCCATATTCTGCCTGCAACTTATCATCGTAAATTGATTGTTAATGTAATTCTTGGCACACTCAGATTGTTCAGTAAGTGTTGCCAAATCATAGAATCATTTGTAATGTTCAACACAGTGATTTCAGGATTTGGAGGCATGGCCTAATGTAGACAGTATTATCATTACTTAGTCTGTTTGAAGAGCTGTGCTGTTTGATGCAGTGTTTACTTATTATTTTAAAATTTGAGCAGAAGATTTGAGACATGAGTTTCCTCCTTGATGTTGAAATGTTAACCAGTCAGAGTCCACTTGTCGATCAGTCAGCACTCTATTTGTTATACAGTATCGATTGTTGCTTCTTTTGAGAGTTGACCTACTTATATCTGTCCAGATAATAGCAAAATGCAACGTTCCAGGAATACTCGAGTTCTGTACTACTAAGTAATTATCTCCTCAAAATTTAATTGAATGTTATTTTGACTTTGGACAGTATAGCAATTGGGCAGAACCATCGTTTGCAAATCTCTCCAAATTTAGACTTCTGTTGAGGTCAAAAAGTCAAATCCAAATCTCAGAATTATTCCCTCTGTATTTAATGTGGAATCTATGCTGTAATAAGTATGTACATATGTAACTTTTGCAGAATATGATTATTTGTATGCAACATACTTTTCAATATTATGTGCTTGCTGCTAAATTGGAACATAGTTAAAAATAGATCACGAAATTTAAATAAAGTATTTGATCACAACAGACAACTTACAGTAATATTCTCTTTCAGTAAACAAAGCCTTTACACTAAATGCCTTCCTTCTTAAGGGGATTCTCTTTTGCTCCGAATAGATTGTGGAAAGGTGACGTTTTGTAAAAGAAAGAAGGGAAGTTGCAATAAACTTTTCAGATGTGAATACATTTCCTGTGGGATGCTTTGTGCAATTCACATTTTACAGAAACAGGAATAGGCCACTCCGAAATAATTACTCAAGCCTGCCTTGCCATTTACTTCTGGATAAATAGACACTTCAACTCTGTTTACTTGCCTTTTCTCTATCTCTCTTGATACTTTTACCCAATGAAATTTATCCCCCCAACAGCCACGGATTATAGAGAGTCTGATCAAGATTCTACACAACCGAAGTGTCACTTCGGTATAATAAAAGCTGTGACTGCATCTTGTTTTCCCAGAAATATCAGGGGAAGAGTGTGTGATCATACTGTGTTTATGATATACTGAGGTAGGGATGGGTGGAATGACATAAAAGTTTAAAGTGCTTTGTTCAGCAAGGTAGTCATGGGATATTAAACAAAGCTGGGCAAGCGGAGATGAGGTGCAGATGATCTGACTGCATCGTAAAACATGCTTAGCATGCTGAATAGCATATTCCTGTAAGTGTCATCCAGCATTATAGTGCTAAAGGAGAGTTGTTATTATAACTGTGGGGGAGCCACAGTTACCAGATGCTGATTTGAATTATGTTTAAAAGAAATTTCGGAAGTCTTGTATTTATGTAGTCAAAACATAAAGTGCTTTACAACTGATAAAGTACTTTTGAAATTATTATACCCAGACCTCAGGTGAGGTTCCTCAGATTTTACAGTTCTAATCAGGCTATCCCAAACTGTTAAGTTCCTTTGCTGAGGAAGGATAAACTGGCTCCCCTTTTTTATTCATCCACCCAATCCGGTTGCAAAAGACTTAATTTAGAAACAGATCCTGTCTTGGATGTATACCTTTCTCCCAGACCCCAATGAACTTTCTTTTAAGAGAAGTCAATTTAACCAAGCATCCTTGAATTAACTAAAAAAAAGTTAATAAATTATTGAACATGAGAAGAATTAGGAATGTAGCACACACATAAAAAGATGAGATGAAAAAGATAAAAGAGTTTGCAAAATAGATGTATAAGTCTCTGAATTGTTCACAAACATTTGGACAGTTGGACCGCTGAATAAAGTGACCCTTGCACTGGTGGTTACTGGTAATGTCGTCATTGAAAATTGAACATATAAATTTCAAAATCCTTAGTTTTGCAGATTGTTTGAAATTTTGTTGTTCTGATTTCTTTCAATTGTGATTGAATTCAAGCATTCAGGGTGGCTAGAAAGTATTTTTGTTCTCCCCTTTCCTTTTGTCTGGCTAACTATCTAACTGACTGCTACCACTCGGAGTGAGATGATCCCTTTGCCTGCAACACAGGGGTGACTAGGGGATAATTATTCAACTGTAACTTTCATTGTATAATAATGCTTGAACCCAGACTAGTTCACATGGGTTCCTTAGTCCACTGGCATGCTAAGAATGTTTATTCCCATAGTAGAAATGAAGTTGACTTTTTAATCCTTGTCCTTCCTGTATTCTTCAGAGGGAAAAAAATACACAAAATGTGCAGGGCGTCATCAGCCCTTGTTATGTGTTTATTTGGAAGAAATGAAAGTTCTGTCTTTTAATTTATCTTTCCCACTTTTGAAAGATTGTTGTTGGAAGTTTCCTTCCTGTCTCTAAGTGTGATATTCCTTGGGTCTCTCTCCAAACAAACATAATTTATATCTGCAGCTAATTTTGCTTGTGTTACTACTCTCTAAGAAAAACAAACTTACAATTACAAATTAATTGTGTCCCATTGTGCCCCAGGGGTTCTGACCCATAGTCATGACAAAGTGTAGTCACTGTTGTAATATAGGAAATTCAGCAACTAATTTGCACACTGAAAACTCTGTGGTGTTGATTGATGGTTTTGTGGTGTTGATTGATGAATATATATCGACTAGGATATCAAGATAACCCTTCTGCTTTCTTCAAAGTCGTGCCACGTGATATTTTGCTGTCACCAGAGAGGGCAGACAAACTTGGGTTTAATACCCATCTGAAAAACAGCAACCCTCACACTTGCTCAATACTGAATTTGATTTTTGTGTCTCATGTTCTGGACTGGGATTTGAATTCTCAACCTTCTGAATTGGAGATGACAGGACCACCAATATGAAGCTAAAAATATTAATATTTAGAAAGTGCCTTCTTTCTTTGGGAGATTCTTGGTGTTGTTTCTTCAGATTGTGGATCAATTTGAAATCACTAGATCTTTATCCAAGCATATAGAGAAGAAATATATGACATACTTGTGGCTTTTTTGTTGTAGAAAATCCTGCCATTAAATGAAAAATATTAATCATGTAAACTTATTGAAGATGATAAATGATTCTAATAGACTTATTTTCCCTGCAGGACACATCGCCAAAATCCTTTGCTCATGCAGAATTATCAGCGTCTGAGAAAAACAGCATAGTAGACACTACACACCAACACAGAAGCCACCTGCTGGACCCTAATTGTCAGATCTGTTCAGGTAGCAGAAGTAGCAACTCTCAGAACATGTAATCATGCTTATACGTTTCTCGAACTGACTGATGCCACCTCATTGGTAGCTGCTGCAGATTTCCCAACCAGTTTGGAATTGGTAAAGGATAACAATCTACTGTTGTCTACAGATAGCTTGTGTGTCTCGCTGTGTCAGTGCCTGAAAAATGAAGTCCACAATGGGTATAAGACAACAATTTAATCCTTTTAGAACTGTGTAGCTCATGTGTCCATCAGAGTTGCCTTTCTGTATTTGAGTGATAATTTTCTCTGTGTGTGTGTGTGTGTGTGTGTAAAACTGAAAGTGCCACAGCAGAAAAGCCACTATCGAAACATCACATAAATCAACCTACATGATGTGTAACTCTCAGTGAAAAACATTACATCCTGTTTTATGGGTTGATTAGATTCTGTCGGTTTTAGTGATTCTGAAAGCCATTAGCGTGTTTTATCATGCCATTTTGAGAGCTACTCCGATGATATGAGAGAGTGCAGCCTGCTAGCTCCCTCTAATCTTACTCATGCCTCCTCATGGGAAACACCAAAGGGTGAGTTTATTCCAACCTGATAGGTAGGAAATCAACAGGTTCACATTATCTGTTAATCATCTTGCACAGTTTTACTCTGAGATCCAATTAATAGACTTCAGAGTCACAGTCTTAGTTTATAACTGCCTGATGGCTGGTGTGTGGGTCTACACCATTGGCACCGTTTGGCATCACACTCCCATCATCTAACCAACTGAGCTAACCAACAAATTTGGAAGCATAGTTTCTCTCGCATCTTAGTAGAATCTAGAAATATCTCCCCAGAAAGATTGAGATATTGAGAGTCAGTTGGAGCTTTTAAGATTGAGAACTGGCAATGGATTGTAAAAAATATGGAGCTGAGTTGGGTAGAGTTAAGATATGGAGTGTGACCTAACTAAATGGTGCAGAGTGCTTGAAAGGCTGAATGGTATTCTTTTGTTCCAGCATATAGAATTGTGGTTTGGAGAGTATGTAGTCAAATTGTGACTTAACTCTGATTGACTGGGTGAACCTCATGCATTGAATGCATATCCATAGTTATGGTCAAATTAACTATGAACTATATGGCTCCAGTATAAACGAGAGGCAGGAAGGGTGTGGGGCTGTGGACATGGCACTGACAGCACAGATCCATGTCGAAATCTTGGTGGCTAAGGGAGTAGAAGCCCTGTCTCTTTTAAAAAAACATGCTACAACCTCCTGTCCATATGCTAACACCAGATTGACAGCCGGTGCAGTATGCAGAATCACAGACAAATAACAGAAAGCAGGGAATGCAAAGAACAAAGAACAGGACGTTTGGCCCATCAGGCCTGCAGCGACACATGACACCTTTCAAAACTTAAAAACCTTTTGCCTCTGCATGGTCCCTCTATTCCCTGCCTATTCATGTTATCTTGTTAAAATGCCTCTTAGATGGTGGTATTGTATCTGCTCCTACCATCTCCTCTGGCAGCATATTCCAAGCACTTATGACCTTCTGTGTAAAAAAAAAACTTGCCTGTCACATCTCCTTTCCCCTTTTACCTTAAACCTATGTCCCCTAATAATTAATATTTCTATCCATTGGAAAAAAAAGTGTCCAACTATCCATTCTGTTCATAACTTTTATAATTTTGTGCACTTCTGTCAGATCGCCCCTCAGCGTCTGATGTTCAAGTAAAAACAATCAAAGTTTGTCCAATCTTTCCTCAAAGCTAATACCCTCCAAACTAGGCAACATCCTGGTAATGCTTTTCTGTATCCTGTCTTCATCCATCCCATTGTGTGGTGATCAGAACTGTACACAGTATTCCAGGTGTACATGACTTGCCAATGTTTATTCTTTCTGCCCTGACCGATGAAGACCAGTGTGCCATATGCCTTCTTGACCACTTCACCCTCTTGTGTTGCCACTTTCAGGAAACTGTGGACATGTACGCCTAAATCTCTCTGTATGTTAATGCTTCCAATGCTGCCATTTATTGTATATATCCCTCCTGCATTAGACCTTCCAAAATGCATAATCTTGCATTTGTCCAGATTAATTTCCACCTGCCATTTCTCCGCACAAGTCTCTAGCCTGTCTGTATCCTGCTGTGTCCTCTGGCAATCCTCCTCAGTGTCTGCAGTTCCCCCAATCTTTGTGTCTCCTATAAACTTACTAATCGGGCCACCTACTCTCTTCCAAATCAATTATGCATATTACAAACAACACTGATTCCAGCACTGATTCCAGTGCTACTAATCACAGATCTCCAGTCAGAGAAACACGTTTCCATTGCTATTCTCTGTCTTCTGTGACCAAGCCAGTTCTGCATCCATCTTACCAACTCACTGAATCCTATGTGACTTTACCTTCTGGATCAGCCTGCTATAAGGGACCTGGTCAGAGGCCTTGCTAAAGTCTATGTAGGCACCCATCACCCTGCCCTCATCAATCATCTTTGTCATTTTCTCAAAAAAACTTGATCAATATTGTGAGACACGACCTTTGCTACACAAAGCCATGTTGCTAATAAGTCCATATTTTTCCAAATGTGATAAAATCTTGACCCTAGGAACCTCTTGTATAATTTCCCTACCACTTACATAAGGTTTACCAGTTTGTAATTTCCCAGATTATCTCTGTGCCCTTCTTGAACAAGGGAACAACATTGTCTATTGTCTAATCCTCTGGGATCTCTCCAGTGACTAAAGAGCATATAAAGATTTTGTACAAGGCCCCAACGATTTCCTCCCTAGCCTGCTTCAGTATTCTGGGATGATTACCATCAGGGTTCTGAGGACTTGTCTACCTTAATGTATTTCAAAACAGCAACCACCTGCAGTTTTTTAACTGCATACCCCAGAAGATCAATGTATCCCCCTAGACTTGCTATCCACCATGTCTTTCTCCTTTGTGAATACTGGTGCAAATACTCGCTAAGTACCTCATCCATTTCTTCTAGCCCATGCATTAATCTCCTCCTTTGTCCTTGAGTAGATGTACACTTTCTTAGCCACCCTCTTGCTTCACATATATATGTAAAACACCTTGGGATTTTCTTGAATCCTGTTTGCCAAGGACATTTCATGGGACTGTCTCGTCAGATAGGACAGATAAGAATGAAGCATTTGTGAAATCGGAAGCAAGTTAAGAATTTTTTTAAAATTGCTTTTCCTTTTTAGCTCCACTGGCTGCACCTGTGAAGAGTAGATTAAGAAGAACAAAAGAATCTTGCATGGCTTCCAATCTTTTGAATTTGGCTCCAGACATTTCAGTTGATGAGCGTACTTTGTTAGAATCAAAATGTGTCTCACAAATGGAAAATACGGCTGGATTACCGAACCCCACCAAGTATCCTGCAGCGTTCAAGAGGTATCGGTTTGTACATGTTTTCTTGTGAGAACAGAACAAACACTATTTATAGGTGTCATAAATTCACAGTATTGTCATGGTGTAGATAGAGGCCATTTGGTTCACTATGTAGGCACTGGCTTTATGAGCATTTTAACTAAGTGCCAATCTTTTGTCTTTTCCCTGTAATCCTGCACATCGTTTCTATTGAAATAATCATCCAATGCCTTCTTGCATGCCTCAGTTGAACCTGTTCCAACACCTTTTCAGGCAGTGCATTCCATACCTTAACTACTTGCTGAGTGAAGAAGTTCTTTCAAACCTCATACTTCTTTCTTTTGCAAAATACTTGAAAACTGTGCCATCTGGTTCTCAGTTCATTTATGAGCATAAACAATTTCTCTCTATGTATGAGCGTCAGATGATTGGAGCATGGCAAATGTTATTCTCTTGTTCAGGAAAGAGAATAGGGATAACCCTGGGAATTACAGACTAATTAGTCTTACGTCTGTGGTGAGCAAATTATTGGAGAGGATATTGAGAGGCATGATTTCCGATTATTTGGAAAAGCATAATTTGATTACTTGGTAAGCATGGCTTTGTGAAGGGCAGGTCATGCTTCACAAACCTTATTAAATTCTTTGAAGATGTGACAAAACATGTTGATGAAGGAAGAGCAGTGGATGTGGTGTATATGGGTTTTAGCAAGGCATTTGATAAGTGTCCCCAGTGGTAGGCTCATTCAGAAAGGAAGGAGGCATGGGATAGTTGGCTATCTGGATACAGAATTAGCTGGCCCATAGCAGACAGAGGGTGGCAGTAAATGAAAAGTCTATACAAACAACCAATAAAACGAATGTGATTTACAAAATACTATGTAAGGGCTGTAATAAATACTACATTGGACTGACAGGCAGAAAATGAGCCACCAGGATACATGAACACCAACTAGCCACCAGAAGTCATGACCCATTGTCACAGGTATCCTTCCATACAAACGAAGAAGGTCACCACTTCAACTGGGACAACACACCCATCCAAGGACAGGCTAAATCAAAACATCCACAGGAATTCCTAGAGGCTTGGCATTCAAACCGGAACTCCATCAATAAACACATCGACTTGGACCCCATTTACCAACCTCTGAGAAAAAGAACCGGAAATGATATCACCAATCTTAAGAGACCAAAACACATAAATAGAAAGTGGTATATAACACCAGAGCTTCACCAGAGGCTCACTGATGATGTCACCTAGCATGGTGACAAAATGTCTGAAATCAAACTTTGCAGCTCAGCGAGCAAACTTACAACCTGAACCTCAACCAGAGCTACAAATCTTCTCAAACATCACAGATGGAAAGTATTCAGCCTGGAGCTTGGTGGCCAGTGGTGTTCTGCAGGGATTTATTCTGGGACCTGTGCTCTTTGTGATTTTTATAAATGACTTGGATGAGAAAGTGGAAGAGTGGGTCAGCAAGTTTGCTGATACATGAAGGTTGGTGGAGTTGTAGATAGTGTGGAGGGCTGTTGTAGGTTGTAACGGGACATTGACAGGATGCAAGATTGGACTGAGAAGTGGCAGATGGAGTTCAATCTGGAAAAGTGTGAAGTGATTCACTGTGAAAGGTCGAATTTGAATGCAGAATACGGGGTTCAAGGCAGGGTTCTTGGCATTGTGGAAGAACAGAGGGATCTTAGGGTCCATGTCCATCGATGCCTCAAAGTTGCCAGCCAAGTTGATACTGTTGTTAAGAAGGCATATGGTGTGATGGCTTTCAGTAGCAATGGGATTGAGTTTAAGAGATGTGAGGTTATGCTGCAGCTGTATAGCGACCCTGGTTAGACCACACTTGGAATATTGTATTCAATTCTAGTTGCCTCATTATAGGAAATGTGTGGAAGCTTTAGCGAGGGTGCAGAGGAGATTTACCAGGATGCTAACTCAACTGGAGGGCATGTCTTATGAAGAAAGGTTGAGGGAGCTAGGGCTTTTCTCATTGGAGCAATGGAGGATGAGAGGTGACTTGATAGGGGTGAACATGATGTTGAGAGGCATCAATAGCCAGAGACCTTTTCCCGTGGTGGAAATGTCTGTGATGAGGGGGCATAAATTGGAGGAAAATATACGGGAGATGTCAGAGGTAAGTTCTTTACAGAGAGAGTGGTGGGTGCGTGGAATGCACTGACAGCAGTGCTAGTCGAGTCAGATACCTTAGGGATGTTTAAGCGACTCTTGGATAGGCATCCAGAAGGAAGTACAAAGAAAGGTATAGAGACATAGAGATGTACAGCATGGATACAGACCCTTCGGTCCAACTCGTCCATGCCAACCAGATATCCCAATCCAATCTAATCCCACCTGCCAACACTCGGCAGTCTGATCTTAGAGTAGGACAAAAGGCTAGCACACCATCGAAGGCCGAACAGCCTGTCCTGTGGTGTACTTCCCTCTGTTCTATGACATTATGGGGATTTAGTCAAGTAAAGAAGGAGCTTATAGGACCCAGACCTGGGCTGTTGTGTTCCCAATAATCTCAAAAGCCTTTGTAATGATATTTAATTAGTTAATGTAATTTCTACATAATTGATGTCATGTAATAAATTACATTTTATTAAGACAAGAGCCTCTTTTTGTTATGGCTCCCTAATGGCTGGTTTATCTAGCACTGTAAACCAAATAGACCCTTGGAAGCCATCATGAAAAGAAAAGAAATGGCAACATGCTTCTCTCCACAGATGCAACTTTCAACTTTCTTTCTTCTGGGCATAAAATGTTAAAAAATCTTTATGTACCTCACAACCGAGAAGTCTTTGACCTGGGTGGAAGGGCATGTAGAAGGGCTACCCACATGGTACCTTAACCTCACATTACCCTTTCACAGGATCTGTTAAAGTAGCTGACAGTGATGCTGAGTCTTTAAGTTACAGAATATGACCACAGACAACTGAAAAATGGGAAGTTTGCCTTCCCTCAACTATCCTGCATTACAAGGGACCTCTAAGATTTGTTGTACAGATTCACATTTCTGAAGAAGCTCTGATTGGAATCGCCTGGCAGAAATTCAGAGGTCATCCTTACAGTGAGAAAGAAGGAGTGGAGTGGCAATCTGTATGAGATTGTTACTCCTTGGAAAATCTGCTCCATGATGTCAAAAGGAATGCCAGAAGAAGATTTTGCTGGTCTCTGTAAGTTTATGGTGGAACCTCAACAAAAAGCAGGACCTCCTCAGGTTAGTTACGTTGATTAGCAATAACAATAAAGGTTATCAGATAAAGCAATAATGAACCTCCAGGGAACAAAATTGAGAGCATGAACAAGCTGGGTTCAACAATAATTCAATTTCTGAGAGCGAAAGAGAATGTCCAAAATATTTAAGAAGTGGAAGTAACATGTTTATCTATTTCAACCCAAAGTAATGTCTGAATGAAACAGAAATTCCACTGACAGCACATAACCCAACGCAAGATGCGACTAAGACAAACAATGTGCTAAGATGCCGGAGACTACAGAGAAAACTGTCAGTTGCTGTAGCATCTATTACACTGACAGCAATAAAGAATAGATATCTAACATTGAAGTGCTCTCCAAAAGAAATACCAGAAGTTAAACACCCTTCGGTTGAAGAGAGAACTACAGACCTCAGATCTTCCAGAAGACGGCCCAAATCAACTACCTGAGGTAGTTTTGAGGAAGGATCACTGGACCCGGAATGTTATCTTTGATTTCTTTTCACAGATGCTGCTAGACTGCTGAGCTTTTCCTGCAACTTCTGTTTTTGTTTCAAATCAATTACCTTCTACCTAACAAATGGTTATTCTTCCTATTCCGAAGGGAACACATTTGGAGAGAACAGAAATACCTCCAGATAATCTAAATTTGTAAAGTTAACATTTTTAACAAAGATGAGTAAATGTAAAGATATAAACAAAAGTAGAACTTTATAATAATTGAGGAACTTGGGGAGGGTTGGATATTGTATATGTATCTGATAGAGTTAATAATTGATGGAGTGGAGACAGCATTACCACTGTAATCATGCCAAAAGGACTTGGTTAGTGTAAAGAAGGAGTGTGTAGAATATAGACCTGAGATTACTGTGCTCCTAACAGTCTCTATAGTGAGCTATGTAGTATTGATGGGTCTTATAAATAGTTGCCATAATCCAATAGACTTCATAATGTTGACTCAACAAGACTCTTGTAGCTAATTCAGAAAAGTGGATATCCTAATCCATGTTGGATTATATATGAAGGATCAGGGAAAAGCATAGTGAAAGGTATATCCTGAGAAAGGACGGTGAGTGTTTATTGACTGGTTGCCATGGAGGATTGAGGGCACTTTTGATCTGCATATCAAAACTGGTCTTTTGGCCTTCTACATGAGTAGCCAGAGTTATCACTGGAGCTTTCTTTAGAGTTATGGGAGTCAAATAAAAAGGTTCTGTAGAACACAAGACCAGAACTAATAATAAATAGTTATTTATGTAAATTTTAATTATATGTAACCTGATGGTGTTGGAGACTAGATGTGATCTCAGCTGATGTTAATATGGGAAAGAGCAAACCCTAGAAAGAAACCTGGCTTGATGAATCATAATTTGTTCTTTTCTTTGAATTTGCCATGGTGGTCTTTCACTGAAGTATTATACACAAGGCTGCAGATGTGGTTTTATCAGACCATAAGATATAGGAGCAGAAAGTAGGCCATTCAGCCCTTGAGTCTCTTTGCCATTCAATCATGGCTGGTAAGTTTCTCAACCCTATTCTTCCACTTTCTCCCCGTAATCCTTGATCCCTTTGATACTCAAGAAACTATATATCTCAATCTTAAATATACTCAATGACCTGGCCTCCATAGTCTTCTGTGGCAGTGAATTTCATAGATTCACCACGCTCTGACTGAAGAAGTTTCTCCTTATTTCCCTTCTAAAAGGTCTTCCATTTACTCTAAGGTTATGCCCTTGCGTCCTAGTCTGTCCTGCCAATGGAAACATCTTCCCACCATCTACTCTGTCCAGGCCATTGAGTATTCTGTAAGTTTCAAATAGATCCCTTCATATCCTTCGAAACTCCATTGAGCATAGACCCAGAGTACTCAAAAGTTTTTCATATGTTAAGCTTTTCATTCCTGTTTTAACAATAATACAAGTTTATTACACAAAAAGAACCAAACGACTTTTATGTAGGAAAGTTTAAAAGTCTTCAAATACTTGGCAAAACAAAATCCCATCTAGTCTCCAACACCATCAGGTTACATATAATTAAAACTCACATAAATAACTACTTATTTTTAGTTCTGGTCTTGTGTTCTACAGAACCTTTTTATTTGACTCTCATAACTGAGACCTTAGTTGCTTCTGTTTTGAATAACGGATTTTGAACCAAAACTCCTAGTCTAGAAATTTTCACAACTGAAACCTTTACACTTTAGTAATTTATTTCCTTAAACGTTGTCAACACATTTGTTTTTTTTTAGAAATTTTTAAAAAATTCTTCTAAAAAGAAAATTGTGCTGTTTATTTAGGCTTTTTTTTAAAGAGTTGAGACTAAAATCCATAAAGCTTAGACTAATTTGCATCTCTCCATCACTACCAAATAATTTTAGCACATTATTTAATGGTAGCAAAACGTTTCCACTTCATAAAAGGCTCTTTTCAGAACTTCGTTCCATATTTAAATATTTGCCCACCCCTTCCAGAGTTTACACAATAATATTAACTTTAATAAGAGTTCACAATAAAGCAAATGCAACTGTTGCAACTATTTACATTAGGTACTTTCTTGAGACATATGTAGACTGGCTCTCTTGTGGTGTTGCTTTGACAAGAGTCAGATGCTATAGAGTGCAAGAGGAGAGAGCTAAATGGCTGGATGGACATGTTCAGTAAAAGGATTTGGAAAGCATTTGTACAAGATCTTCTTAGAGACAAAGTTAACAATCACACAATACTAGGTTATAGTCCAACAGGTTTATGTGGAAACGCTAGCTTTTGGAGTGCTGCTCCTCCTTTTAACTTTGTGCTTTTGAAGTGTAAAGCTGCATGTAAGGTGTTACTATAGAAGTAATCTGATTTTTCTTTGATTTCAATGGGAAAGTAAAATCAGTTTTGTAAGAAATGGATTATTTCAGTAGTAATTTTTTAATTACCGTAATCAGTGCTTTTTGATTATCTCCTGGGAACTAAGTATTCTTTTCCTTGCCGAATAGATATAGATCAATGATCAATTATATGTCCTTTGTCATGAGCCAGGAACCCCAGCCATACTTCCAGTGAGAAAATAAGACTTTTTAAAAAATACTGTATAAACTCTGAGAATACTTTGCCTAATAGTGGTTAGGTTTTTGGGATATGAAATGTGTTGCTGGAAAAGCGCAGCAGGTCAGGCAGTATCAAAGGAGCAGGAGAATCGACATTTCAGGCATAAGCCCTTCTTCAGGAAAGGGCTTATGCCCGAAGAATAAGCCCTTCTTCATTCCTGAAGAAGGGCTTATGCCCAAAACGTCGATTCTCCTGCTCCTTTGATGCTGCCTGACCTGCTGCGCTTTTCCAGCAACACAATTTTAAACTCTGATCTCCAGCATCTGAAGTCCTCACTTTCTCCTAGGTTTTTGGGATAGTCTTGTGATGAGTGATCAATGTTCAAGCAGGTGAGAAGTATTTAAAGTGCAGGATGGGTCACTGTTTCACACTGATCTTAAATGGTTGTCAGTCATTTAACATTGCCTTGACAAACTCTTTTGATTGAGATTAATTGTTGAAGGAAGTTTTGAAGTTTAGAATACCCTATACAGTCGCCAGGATGTCTGGCACCCAGCAGAAAAGTGCCGAAAATATGTATCGCTGCATTAACATTCACTCATTTTAATTGATTCGCTACAGAGTGCTAAGGATGTCCTGAGGTAACGAAAAGCACCGTGTAAATACATGTTCTTCCCTTCTGCAGCTGTGAAGTGCTCTGGGACATCCCGAGGACATGAAAGGTGGTACATAAATGTGATTCATTCCCAAAATCTCTGCAAATGCATTGAGTCTGGAACTAATTTCCATTTCTGAAGACAACTTCCATTTTGAAGCCATTCTATTTCTGGCACAGTGTTCTATTTTTAGAACTGTATTCTGTTTCTGTAGAAATGTTCTGCAGATTGTACCTCATTTTTGGTGAGGTGTTTCATTTTGGCAGCTATGTTCTATTTCTGGAACTGTGTTCTATTACTGTAGCTGTGTCCTGTTTTTTGCAGATTAGTTCTATTCTGGGAGATGTTCTGATTCTGTAGACACGTCCTGTTTTAGGAGAGGTCTCATATTTTAGGAGATTTCCTGAATCTGTGGCAAGTTATTCTGTTTCGTAGGGCAGCAGGTGTCTGGGTTTAGGGTAGATGGTTGCTTTTAGAAAAGTTACTTTTTGTTGCCTAGGTGCTGCTGTTTATTGGGCAAGAAATCCTTTGGATAGCTGCTTTCATTTCAGTAGTTGCCTGTTGGAGTGATGTATTTAGGAGAATAGTTCTGCTTTCGGAAAGGTACTCTATTTTGGGAGATGCATCTCAGGTGGGGTATTCTATTTTGGGAGAGTGGTGTGTTCAATAAATATATATCTCATTTTGAAAAGTGTGTTCTTTGTGCACATTCCCACTTTTAGCATCTTTAACTCTTTCATTCTGACAAACTTTGACCTCTGTGCCTCAGACTGCCATTGAAAATGAACCTGGCCTCTGCAAGAGTTCACACTTTCCCAATAACATGCCTGGAGAAATAAAAACCAATTTTTGTTCTGATTTATTTAGCTACTGAGTTTAACGTGTATCTCTTCACATTTTCAAGAAGCAGCAGGACTTCACAACACTACATGAAAGTTTAGGCTTTAACTAATAAATGTTTGGGTTATATCAAATTCATGGATTAAGTTTACAAGAAAACTATTTATTGGATGTATATGAAGCATGGTCAGACTTTGATAGATTCAAAAGAATCTATCAAATTGTTTTGTGGAAGAATATATCATCTGCACCTTAACAGATAATAAAGAGTTGAAAAAAATAAAATTAGAGAAACTCTGGTTCATTTAAATTCACTTAGTTTGCTGGATTATGTTCGGTTGTCACATATGGACAGGCTTCTGGTTGTAACTGCGATATGGTTCTCAGAGCAAGAGTTCCTGTTGGATCAGATGTGTGCTGCTTTAATAAATATCCTTGGGGATGCAGTTATTTCTGGCAGCCTAAATGGAACAATGAGTGAATTTTGCAGCCTCATAAAAAATTGAGGACTTCTTGATTTCACTTTTCAAGATAGTTCAGATTTTGGGTGCAAGCATTAGTGCAGTGGAAGCATTACAGCCAGAATGAATGTGAATGAAAGCATCTTTAGTAGATTTGGATACCACAGCAGAGGGTAGGATTGGAACAGCAGATTATGGAATTGAACCCCAGGAATGCTCAGTGAACAGGTAACAAGTATTCCAGATGTGACTTAAATTATCATTCATGATGAACTGCCCACTGCAGAAAAGCAGGATCTTCAAAACAACAAATAACACATAATTCTAAGGTTGAAGATTATGATTATGATCAATTAGAATGAATTGTACTGGTACTTAAGTGGATGTGACAGCATATTAGTATTGCCACTAGCCCATTAATACAGACCCATACTAATGTCCTGGGGACATGGGTCATTTTGAGTCTGATATGACCTCTTCAGAACAATTCTGAAGATGTCAAACTGGACTCAAAATGTTAACTTTGTTTCTGTCTTCACAATTGCCGCCAGACCTACTGAGTTTCTCAAGCAGTTCTCATGTTTGTGCAAGAAAGAGACTTTAGTTTCAATACATTACATGATCAAATGAGGCCCATGGAACATTCAGAAAATGGGACTAAAAACAACTTCTCATGAAGTTTTGGTGGCTGCAGGTGAACAGGAGGAAAACGGATAAGTGGGGCAAAACAACAAGAGTGGTATTTGGAAATAATTTGGTGTTCATTCTGAAGTACCAGTTAGGAGACAGCCAGTTCTGTGGCACAGATGGATTTGTGTAGAAAACATTCTTACTGATGGGCATGATAAATAGCTTAGGGTTTTAGAACACAGAACAATACAGTGCAGAACATGCCCTTCGGCCCTCAATGTGTTGCACCGACCTGTGAACTATTCTCAGCTCGTCCCCCTACACTATCCCATCATTATCCATGTGCTTATCTAAGGATTATTTAAATCTCCCAAATGTGGCTGAGTTAACTACATTAGCAGGTAGGGATTCCACTCTCACCTTACCACTCTCTGAATAAAGTTTTGAAAATGACTGGGTAAAAGCGATGTCAGAATGGACTCTTTCACAGCAAGAAAAATAATCCTGAAAATCTTTGTAGATCTTTAGGTCAAATATTCAAGAGAATGTAAATCAATTGATGTAAAAAATGGCACTTCTGCATGGAGATGACTTTCAGAGAGAGGTATTTCTGAAATTGCCCAAGGAGGCAGAACAAGAAGATAGAAAAGAGACAAATTAATGATGCATCAAAGCCTAGTATTTTTCAATGAGAGATGTTTTACTGAAAATATATACTGAACTAAAAAATAGATTCCACATTTTTTTTTGGTATTGAAATGGGAAACTTTCAGACCCTTTCTTGATGCATGTTATGAACTTTAATAAGGTAGTTTAAGAATTTTTTTATTCATTCATAGGAAAGGTTAGGCCAGCATTTTTGCACAACACGAATTGCTCTTGAGAAAATGGTGGTGAGCTGCCTTCTAGAACTCTTAAAGTCCATCCAGTTTAGCGTGAATAGTAACGGTGAGAGAGGAAATCCCTGACAGCAGCCCCTACCCACACTGAAGCTATCCGAGCCGAAACCATTGGTGATCACGGTTGCTTTGGGGTTATTATACAACGTTGAGACCCATTGAGCAAATACCTTTCCAACGCCAAACCTTTCCAGTGTGTAGAACAGGTATGACCATTCAACCCTGTCAAATGCCTTCTCCGCATCCAACGAGACTACTATTCCTGGTATTCTTTCCTGATGACAGACTTCAAAACCCTTCTAATATTATTAGATGATCTACGGCCCTTGATAAATCCCATCTGGCCCTCTTTTATGATATATGGCAATACCCTCTCCAGCCTCAATGCTAATGTTTTAGAAAGAATTTTAAAATCTACATTTAGCAAAGATATTGGTCTGTATGATGCACAATCGTCTGGGTCCTTTCCTTTTTTGAGAATGAGAGAAACATTCGCTTCTCTCAACGAAGGCGGGAGGCAACCCTGACTATATGAGTAGTTGTACATGTCCATAAGTGGACCAGCTAATACTCCTGTAAACTCTTTGTAGAATTCAACCTGAAATCCATTTTTTTAAAAATAGATATCTTTACGAGTTTACAAATAAAAAAAAACCCAACTGTAAACTACTAATCTAACCTTTAACTAACCAGAGTGTATAATTAAGTCTCTTACATTATTCAAAGAAGAGAAAAAAAAACAACAGATAATACAGAAATTGGGTAGTGAGTTACATGCTTGGAATGTATTAACATCAAATTGTAACAAAACCCGTATTCGTGCGGGATTCCTCTCCCAAGGGGCCCCGGACCAGCCAGGTTCGCCATCTCAATTAAATAAAAGCCCTTGTTAGGATGGCCGAAATATCTGTATTTATGTAATTCAAGAAGGGCTGCCATATTTTATGGAATAATGCGGTCTTTTGGTGTACCATATTTGTAAGGAAGTCAAGGGGAATACAGCCCATGATTAATCTGTGCCAATTTGAAAGTCCAGGGAGGCCGTCAGCCACCCAGTTTACCAAAATATTTTTCCTTGCACAGGAAGAGAGAATAGAAAATAATCTCTTCCCGTGCATATCCAGGGAGGGTAAGTTCGAAAAGCCCAAAAGGAGAGATACAGGGTCCACTCTAATTTCCATTTCTAAGATTTCTGTCAGAGCACTTGCTACTTTAGTCCAATATCTACAGATCTTATGACAGGTCTATAAGCAATGTACAAGAGTGCCCACCTCTATTTTATATTTGGGACACATTGGAGATGCTGCTGAAAATGTGTTGCTGGAACAGCGCAGCAGGTCAGGCAGCATCCAGGGAACAGGAGAATCGACGTTTCGGGCATAAGCCCTTCTTCAGGAAGGGCTTCTGGAAGGGCTTCCTGAAGAAGGGCTTATGCCCGAAACGTCGATTCTCCTGTTCCCTGGATGCTGCCTGACCTGCTGCACTGTTCCAGCAACACATTTTCAGCTCTGATCTCCAGCATCTTCAGACCTCACTTTCTCCTCACACATTGGAGATGCTCCTGCCTTAAATTTTGCCAATCGGTCTGGTGCTATATGGGTCCTATGAAGTATCTGAATGGCCTGTGTTCTGTTGCAGATGGTGATTCTTCTGGCATTTTCCCAAATGTCATTCCACGTTTCTATAGAGATTTCCAGTCCCAAATCCTGATCCCATGTTTTAAGCAGATTATCATATCCCCCGATACTTCATCATGTAGTAAATGATAAATAGTGCTGACGGAAGATACCCCCATTGGCCATAGCACTCTACGTTCTCTATCTGATTTATAAAGACTATCAAATAACGTAGTCTTCTTCTGTATGCAGTCTCGAATTTGGAAGTATCGAAAGAGGTCTCCATTAGGTAATCCAAATTTCTGACGCAGCTGTTCAAAAGACATCAGGGCCCCTTCTTTAAACAGATCCCCTAAACATGAGATACCCCTGGATCTCCAGAGTTTGAAAGTGACATCTGTAAGCCCCGGTTGAAATCCCCATGCTCCCACTATCGGAGCATACGGGGATGTTTTATGTGAGTTGCCCTCATTTTGCCGCTTTAATTGTGTTTAGTATAGGGTTTTTACATTGATCCGTAATGATTTTCCTCTTGTCTGAAAATAAAAGGTTAATAAGTGGGCATTTTACTTGAGAAGCCTCAATATCCAGCCAGATTGATTGTGGGTCAGACAAGACCCAATCAGCTATGTAACTTAATAGGGAACTTAACTGATATTTCCTAAAATCTGGGAAATCCAATCCTCCCCTTGCCTGTGGAAGCTGTAGCTTCTTCAGCTTAATGAGGGGCCGTCTGTGATTCCAGATGAAGGAACCCAACCAGCCATATAATTTACGTAGTGCCAGCTTCGGCAGCCTCACCGGAAGCATTCTCATAGGGTATTGGAGAAGAGGCACGACATTCATTTTAATTAGTGCTATTAGATTACTTACAGATTAGATTACTTACAGTGTGGAAACAGGCCCTTCGGCCCAACAAGTCCACATTGACCCGCCGAAGCGCACCCACCCAGACCAATTCCCCTACACCTAACGCCAAGAGCAATTTAACATGGCCAATTCACCTAACCTGCACATTTTTGGACTGTGGGAGGAAACCGGAGCACCCGGAGGAAACCCACGCAGACACGGGGAGAATGTGCAAACTCCACACAGTCAGTCGCCTGAGGCGGGAATTGAACCCAGGTCTCTGGCGCTGTGAGGCAGCAGTGCTAACCAATGTGCCACCTGCCGCCCAATGTGCCACCTAGCCAGGAAATTGGAAGGTCTCCCCATCGCTGGAGGTCCTGCCTTATCCTCTCCAGTAAATGCACAAAGTTAACCTTGTATAATGACCAAATACTGGGTTGATAAAATGCCTAAATACAAGAAACTCTCCAGGGGCCACTGAAAGGGAAAGTGGGATCCGTCCGATAGGTGGGATATACTAGCAAGGCCGCCCATTGGCATAGCCTCCGATTTTGAGAAATTAATTTTATAGCCTGAAAATGCACTAAATGTATTAATAACTTGGATTAAGCGAGGCACCGACATCAAAGGAGAAATAGAAGAACACATCTGCATATGTTTACCTGTACCAATCCTCGGGGCCGTTATATTAGGATCAGCCCGTATAGCTTCTGCTAGTGACTCAATTATTAGCGTAAATAGCAATGGCGAAAGAGGACATCCCTGACGGCAGCCCCTATCCACACTGAAGCTATCCGATCCTAATCCATTGGTAATCACAACTGCTTTGGGATCACTATACAGTGTTGAGACCCATTTGGTAAACACCTTTCCAATGCCAAACCTTTCCAATGTGTAAAACAAATATGACCATTCAACCCTGTCGAATGCCTTTTCCGCGTCTAATGAGACTACTACTCCTGGTATTTTTCCCTGATGGCAGGCTTGAATCACATTCAAAACCCTTCTAACATTATTGGATGATCTACGGTCCTTAATAAACCCCGTCTGATCCTCCTTTATGATATGTGGCAATACCCTTTCTAGCCTCAATGCTAACGTTTTAGAGAGGATTTTAAAATCTACATTTAGCAAGGATATTGGTCTGTATGACGCGCAATCTTCTGAGTCCTTTCCTTTTTTGAGGATAAGAGAGATATTCGCTTCTTTCAGCGAAGGCGGGAGACAACCCTGACTGTATGAATAGTTACACATGTCCATAAGTGGACTAGCCAATATTCCTGTAAATTCTTTATAGAATTCAGCTTGAAAACCATCTGGGCCAGGTGCCTTACCGCTCTGAAGTTGTCTGATTGTGTCAAGTATTTCTTGGCTTGTTAAGGGAACATTCTGGACCGATACCTGTTCCGGAGTTAGGTCCGGAAAGGTCAGGTTTTTAAAAAATGACTGCATCCTCCTAGTCCTGTCTTTGCAATCCTGCGATTTATATAAATCAGAATAAAATTTTCTAAAGATTGCATTAATCCTTTTATGATCATGAGTCAGAATACCCGTACTTTCCTTGATAGACGTGATAGTTTGAGGGGCCTTCTTTTTCTTTGCAAGAAATGCTAAGTATCTACCTGGTTTATCGCCAAATTCATATAACCTTTGTTTTGCAAATAATATTTCCCTCTTTGGGTAAGCGTGGTGTTTAGAGCTGTCCTAAGGGCCGTAATCCTTTGTAATTTGATAATAGAAGGTCTGTCAGCGTATGCTGTTTCAGTTGCTATTAAGCGAGCTTCAAGCAGACGCTGTTGTTCTCCCTTTAATTTTTCTGGGTCGCTGAGTATGAGATGATCAAACCTTGCGCGTAAACTTTGATGGTCTCCACATCATTGATGGGTTGCTAGCCGTACCTGAATTAATTTCTAAAAAAGTTTTAAATTCTTGAGAGAAGTACTTTATAAATTTACTATCTTTCGTCAGAAAGGGGTCCTTAGGCCAATGCCAGGGGGATGTCTCATTGTTCCTCACCTTGATTTCCATATACACAGCAGCGTGATCGGAAATTGCTCTACTGCCTATTTTACAGGATGATATGGAATTTTAAAAAATCGAGGGGGCAAAAAACATATCGATTCTGGTATGACATTTATGTGGATTGGAGTAAAAAGAAAAATCTCTGCCCTGTGGATGAAGACATCTCCATACATTTACTAGTCCTAATTTGTTATTCAAATCCATCAATTGTCTAGATCTGGGAGATACTCCTGCAGTACTCTTGGGAATCCTATCTATTTCCGGATCCATAATACAATTAAAATCTCCCCCTATAATTGTATGTCGAGCATCGAGAGCCATCAATTTTGAGAAAGGTTCCATTATAAATTTAAAAGGCAATACAAATTTAAGATCCCATATTCCTCTCCATTTATAAGGGCTTTAATCAGAATATATCGTCCAGATTCGTCTTTTATCTGATTTAGGATTTTGAAAGGGAAATTCTTCCGAATAAGAATAACAACTCCCCTGCTTTTTGAGCTGAAAGAAGAAAAAAAGGCCTGATCAAATCCACCCTGTCATAATTTCAAGTGTTCTTTATCCAATAAGTGTGTCTCCTGTAGGAGAGCGATATCAACCCTTTCTTTCTTGGGGTTTGATAATATTTTCTTCCTTTTGACTGGTGAATTACTCCCCTTGACATTCCAGGTGCACCACTTAACCAACTGATCAACCATAATCGTCCAGGCAAATCCGAGACCTTTCGGGAGGGGAAACTCTATCCAGAACATCCCGAGCATAGAGCATATAAAATTCACAAAAATAAAGGCTTTTTAATACACTCACATCAAAATAATAAAAAACTATTTCTAAATATATTTCTAAATGTATTTAAATGGAGATTTTCCCCTTGTTTCCAGAGCGTATCACTTCCTTTCCAAAAGTCCGTCGTATCCTGTCCCATCCAGTGCCCCACCCTTGACCCAGGCGCTTCTCAGTAGGATGAAGAAAATTCAAATATACTACAGCGGTAGAGTTAACAGTGAGCACCCTACCCCGCCCCCCCCCCCCCACACCAACACCTGGATATATGGTAATATTAATACCATGTATAAACATATATTACTATAAAATTACAGCCTCAACAAGTAATAATTAATATAATAATACAAAATAACAGGGGAAAACAACCTCGCTCCTAAAGACAGAAATAAACAGGATAAGGTAACCACCCCTACCAACATTAACTAGATCCCCTAGCCGATATTTATATAAAAAAAGGGGAGAAAATCACTAAGCAGAGAACAAATAAATAAATCCCTCTCCCCACCCCCGAAGAAAATATTAAACAGTAAGGTAAAAAAAGGAATTAGTATAAAAAACGGGGGATGTAAACCGGAGTGGGGGGAGAGCAAAACAACATCAATTAACTCTTACAATTTATCTAAGAGAGTCCAAAAATTCCTTGGCCTTTTCCAGCGATCCGAAGTTATACACGGACCCTTCATAGTTAAAGCGTAGCGTCGCTGGGTAGCGCAAGGAGTACTGAATATTTACGTCCCTTAAACACTTCTTCGCTTCATCAAATGCCTTTCTCTTTTGGACCAGAACTGAGGAAAAGTCCTGGAATAACATAATCTTGGATCCTTTATAAATCATGGTTTGGGGAACTTTCCCAAGATTCTGGAAGCTTCTAAGAGCATCTGCCTCTCCTTATAGCTCTGCAGCCAGAACAGGACTGGGCGGGGGTGCTGGTTCGAGCCGGGCCCACGTATTGCAACCCGGTAGGCCCATTCCACCCTTACCTGACCTGATCCAGCCTCCAGATTTAAAAGCTGTGGAAGCCACTGTTCGAGGTCGTCAATGTGATTCTCTAAGGTCCGGACTTGCTGCTCGAGAGTCCGGACCCGATCCACGGCTGATTCTGCTGTAGTCTCGGAGGTCGCGGCCTTTAGCTCCACCCCTCCGACTCGGTGCTCAATTTCCTTGATGTCTCGGTTGTGCTTTTGTAGCGCGGCCGAGAGTGAGTCCCATCGGCTCTGGGACTCTTCAATGAAGGCGCGATCTTCACATCGAGTTTAGAGATTATTTCCGCGAGGCTCGCCACCATAGGTAAGTCCCCCGGGGCAGCTGCAGATGCCTCTACTGCAGCTGGAGAGGGTGGGGGAGGGGTTCCTGCCTGCTAAGAACTGTGGGCCCCCCTCCCTTTAGTCATTTTTACTGGAGATTAAATTGTTTAAATTCAGTACTAAGCAACTAATTACATTAAGTAAAAACTATTTTGAATGATTTGGTGAGTGTGGTGGAGGTGGGTGACCCACTTTGCCCAAGTCTTGGGAGGAACACTGTAGACCCGGACTTGCTGGGTCGCCGCCATCTTGGATCCCCCCCTGGAATCCATATGGGCCAGGTGCTTTACCGCTCTGAAGCTGCCTGATTGCATCAAGTACTTCCTGGATTGTTAGGGGCGCATTCAGAATCGACACCTGTTCTGGGGTTAGGTCCGGAAAGGCCAGGCTTTTAGAAAAGGACTCCATCTTCCTGGCCCTATCTTCATAATCCTGCGATTTATACAAATCAAAGTAAAACTTTCTGAAGATTGTGTTGATCCTTTTATGATCGTGAGTCAGAGTACCAGCACTTTCCCTGATGGACGTGATAGCTTGAGGGGCCTTTTTGTTCCTTGCGAGAAACGCTAGCTATCTGCCAGGCTTATCGCCATATTCATATAATCTTTGCTTTGCAAATAATATTTCCCTCTTTGCCATTTGGGTAAGCGGGGTATTCAGGGCTGTCCTAAGGGCCGTAATCCTTTGTAATTTAGCAACAGAGGGCCTACCAACGTACGCTGTCTCAGCTGCCTTTAAGCGAGCCTCGAGTAGACGCTGTTGTTCTCGCTTTTATTTTTTCTGGGTCGCCGTGTATGAAATGAGCAGACTCCGCACATAAGCCTTAGTGGTCTCCCACATCATCGACAGGTTACTAGCCATACCAGAATTAATTTCCAAAAAAGTTTTGAATTCTTGAGAGAAATATTTTACAAATTTACTATCCTTCATTAAGAAAGAATCCATACGCCAATGTCGGGGGCGCCGTTTCATTGTTCCTAGTCTTGATTTCCATATACACTGTAGTTTGATCAGAAATTATTATATTACCTATTTTGCAGGATAACATGGAATTCAGAAAGGTCGAAGGGGCAAAAAACATATCAATTCTAATGTGACACTTACGTGATTAGAATAAAAAGAGAAATCTCTGCCTTGCAGGTGGAGGCACCTCCACACATCTACTAATCCTAGCTCTTTATTCAAATCTGCTAATTGCCTGGATCTGGGGGATTTACCCGCAGTACTCTTGGGTATCCTGTCTATCTCAGGGTCCATAATGTAATTAAAATCTTCTCGTATAATTGTGTAACAAGCCCCGAGAGCCATCAGTTTGGAGAATGCTTCCATTATAAATTTGAAAGGATGTGCTGGGGGACAATGAAGATTCAAAATCCCATATTCCTCTTCATTTATAAGGGCTTTAATCAGTATGTACCGTCCAGATTCATCTTTTATCTGACTTAAGATTTTGAAAGAGAGATTCTTCCGAATGAGAATAACTACTCCCCTACTTTATGAACTGAAGGATGAAAAGAAGGCCTGATCAAATCCACCCTGTTGTAATTTCAAGTGCTCTTTACCCAGTAAATGTGTCTCCTGTAAGAGAGCTATATCAACCCTTTCTTTTTTGAGGTTTGATAGTATTTTCTTCCTTTTGATTGGCAAATTACTCCCCTTGACATTCCAGGTGCACCATTTAATCGAATGACCAACCATAATCGTCCAGGCAAGTCCCCATCAAGTTTGCATCAAACTTGAGTAGTTTGGTGCTTTGTTAAAATGACTAAAGGAAAGAACGCCCGCAGCTCGCAGCAGGCAGGAACCCCTCCCCGCCCTCAGCGGAGACGTCGCAGCCGCCCCGGGGGACTTACCTACAGTAGCGAGCCTTGTTGCTGTAATTACCAAGCTGGAAGAGAATATTGACGTCATCATAGAGGAGTCCAGAAGAAGGTGGGAGTTGCTCTCGGTCACACTGCAAAACCCCACCGGGTTGCATTACACGGGTCCGGGTTGGAGGAAGAACCCCATCCAAAACACCCCGAGCATAGACCATAGAAAATTCACAAAAATAGAGATTCTTTAATACACTCATGCCAGTATAGTAAAAAAACTATTTCTAAATAAAAAAAAAATATGTAAAAGGAGATTTTCCCCCTTGCTTCCAGGGGGCATCACTTCCTATCTGAAAACCTATCGTATCCTCTCCCAAACAGTGCCCCACCCTCAACCCAGGGACCCCATAATAAAATAGAAAAATTCAAGTGTACTATAAAGCTAAAGTTAACAGTGAGTACCCTACGCCCCCCCCACCCATACTAGCACCTAGATACATTTAGTAATGATAATACCACGTATAAACATATAAAACTATAAAGTTACAGTCTCAGCAGGTAATAACTACGTATAATAACATAAAAATAAAAAAAGGGGAGAAAACCCCGCTCTAAAAGAAAGAAATAAGGTAGGACAAAGCACACGCCCCCCCGCCCCCCCCCCCCCCCCCCTTCACCTGAATCAACTAAACCGCCTGGCCTATATAAAAAAAAGGAAATCACATTGTGGAGAACAAATAAGTCCCCCTCCCTACCTCCCGGAGATGATATTAAACAATAAAGGAAATAAGGGGGAAAAAAAGGGTAAACCGGGGGAGGGGGGTGCAGAATAGCATCATTAACCACATGGATTAATTCTTAGAATCTATTTAAGAGAGTCCAAAAATTCCTTGGCCTTCTCCAGTGATCAGAAGTTACAGACGGATCCTTCGTGGTTAAAACGCAGCGTTGCTGGGTAGCGCAAGGAGTACTGAATGTTTACGTCCCTTAGACGCTTCTTCGTTTCATCAAATGCCCTCCTCTTGCGGACCAAAGCTGGGGAAAAATCCTGAAACAGCATAATCCTAGATCCCTTATATGTCATGGCGTGGGGTCTTTCCCAAGGGTTCTGGAGGCTTCCAGGAGCATTTGCTTCTCTCTGTAACACTGAAGCTGGAACAGGACCGGGCGGGGGTGCTGGTCCAACCCGGACCCGTGTAATGCAACCCGGTGGGGTTTTGCAGTGTGACCGAGAGCAACTCCCACCTGCTTCTGGACTCCTCTATGAAGACGTCAATCTTCTCTTCCAGCTTGGTAATTACAGCAACAAGGCTCGCTACTGTAGGTAAGTCCCCCGGGGCGGCTGCGACGTCTCCGCTGAGAGTGGGGAGGGGTTCCTGCCTGCTGCGAGCTGCAGGCATTCTTTCCTTTAGTCATTTTAACAAAGCACCAAACTACTCAAGTTTGATGCAAAATGACTAACTGTATTGAATAAAAGTTATTTTGAATGGTTTGGCAGGTGTGGTGGAGGCGGGCAGCCCACTTTGCCTGAGTCTTGGGCAGAGCACTACAGACTCAGACTTGCTGGGTCGCCGCCATCTTGGATCTCCCTACTGATCCCCTTTATCAACCTTTATTCCCTTGTATCCTCAAAGAATTCCAGCAAATTTGTCAAACGTGATTTCCTTTTCATAAAACCATGTTGACTCTGATTACATTAAGTTTTTCTAAATGCGTTTTTATTTCACCTGTGATAATGGATTCTAACATTTCCCAAGACAATTTTAAGCTAACTGGCCTATAGTTTCCTGCTTTCTGTCTCTCTCCCTTCTTCAACAGGAGAGTAAGATTAGTGATTTTCCAGTCTGCTAGAAGCCTCCTGGAGTTGAGTGACACCTGGAATATTTTGACCAAGCCTCCAATATTTCTGCAGCCATTTACGTTAAAACCATTGGATGCAGGCAGTCATGTTATAGCAACTTGTCTGTCTTTACTCCAGTTAGTTTGTCAGATACTTTGTCCCTGTGATAAAGACTGTTACAAGATGTTTTTTCCGATTAGTATCTTGCTTATCAGTTATCATTGGGATATTTTCTCAGTCATTCATAGTGAAGACCAATTGAAAATATTGGTCGAAATTGTCTACCATTTACCTGTTCCTCATTATGAATTCCCTAGTTGCATCTTCCAAGTATCAACATTTACTTTAGCTATTCTTTTCGTATCTGTAGAAACTCATACTGTTTGTTTCTATATTTCTTACCAGTTTACTTTCATAATCAGTTTTCTCCACTGTTACTATCTTTTTAGTCTTCAGGTTTATAAAAGATTCTCAATTCTCTAGCCTATCACAACTTTGTTCTTTTGAATGCCTTAGATTTTGATACTCTCATTGTCACCCGTAATAGCCACTGGTGATTCATACCTTCTTATCGAGTACTTTTTGACAGAAATAAACGTTGCTGAGCATTATGAAATATCTGCTGAAGTGTGTGCCACTGCTCATCCACTGACCTTCTCCTTAATCTATTTTCCCAGTCTACTTTAGACAGCTCTTCCTTAATGCCTCCATAATTGTCCTTATTTAAGTTGAGAACATTGGTTTGAGACCCAAGTTGGTTTACCTCAAACTGAATTTGGAATTTTAGCATTCTAACTTCGTGTCATGCTATCATTCTATCTATGATGTCACACTCAGTCAAATGCATCCTTGATATCAAGGACAGTCCTTTTCCCTTCCTGAGATGTGTTCAGCTCTTTTATGTTAGGATGGAATAAAGTCAGGAGCTGAGTGGACCTGGTCATATCCAAACTGAGCATAAGTGAAAAGGTGGGTGTTGAGAAAGTGCTGTTTGATGGCACTGTTGATGACCCTCTCCATCACTTTACTGATAATTGAGAGTAAGTTGATAGGACAGCATTGAAAACAACAATCACAGTCGGTCAACATCTGATGAAGAGTCATCTCGACTTGAAACATTAGCTTGCTGTCTCTCCAGAATGCTTTCTGACCCACTGTGATCTCCAGCATTTGTTGTTTTCAGTACATTCCAGCATCTGCAGTAATTTGCTCCTATATTATGATAGGACTGGGTAATTGGACTGGGTTGGATTTGTCCAGCATTTTGTGTACAGGACAAACATGGGGCAATTTTCCATATTTTCGGATACATGTTTGTGTTGTGACTGTACTGGAACAGCTTGGCTAAGGGCATCAGAAGTTCTGGAGCACTAGTCTTTGGTACTATTGCCAAAATGTTATCAGGCCCCATATCCTTTGCTGCAGCCAGTGCCTTCAGCTGGTTTTTGGTATAATGTGGAATGATTCAACTTGGCCAAAGGCTGGCATTAATGATGCTGGGTACAAAAGGAGCGGGCTGAGATGGATCATCTGCTTGGCATGTCTGGCTGAAGATTGTTGCATCTGTTTCAATCTTGTCACTTGCATAATGAGGCTTGCTCCTCATTGAGGATTGGGATGTTTGTGAAACTGCCTCCTCCACACGTTGTTTAATTGTCCATCACCATTCTTGATTGAATATGGCAGGACGATCTGAACCATTTGTTGTGGGATTGTTAATTTTATCTGTCACTTTATGCTTATGCTGTTTAGCAAGTAGTTCCTGTTGTTACCCCATTTTTAGGTATACCTGGTACTGCTCCTGTTGAGCCTTTCTGCTGTCTTCATTGAACCAAGGTTAATCCTCTGATTAAGTTACAAAGACAGAGCAGGTATTATGCCTAATATGTCCATGAGATTGCAGATCGTGTTGAAGTACAATTTGGCTACTAGTGATGGTCCACTGTACCTCATTTAGTTTGGTAATAATGGCACATAACATGGTGAACATCCTCAATGTGAACAAGACCCTTTGTACCCATAATAACTGTGTACACACACTTTCTGATATTACCAACCACAGATGGATCTACTACAGGTAGATACAGGATGAGATCAGGTACATTATCCTCCCTTGTTTGTTCCTCATCACCTGCCACAGGCCTAGTCCAGCGAGTATACCACTTGGGACTTGACCACCTCAGTCACTGCCACATTGCTCTTGGTGATGAAGGTTGCTGGCCTCTACCCACAGTACATTCTGTGCTTTTGCCACTCTTATTGCATCCTCCAAGTTTTAGATACCCCTACCCAAAAGTAGAGGAGTTTGAAACTAGAGGGCATACGTTTAAGGTGAGATTTGAAAGATTTAAAAAGACCCAATGGGGAAACTTTTTCATGCAGAGGGTGGTGCATGTATAGAATGAGAGGAAGTTGTGGTGGCTGGTACAATTACAACATTTATAAGGTATCTGGATGGGTATATCAATAGGAAGGGTTTAGAGGGATATGGGCCAAATGCTGGCAAATGAGACTAGATTAATTTAAGATATCTGGTCAGCAAGAGCAAGTTGGATCGAAGACGCTGGTTCTGTGCTGCACAATTCTGTGACCCTATGACATGGTGTTCAACATGCAGAAGAACTGATTCATCAGTTTAGTCGGTGGGGATAATCAACAGGTGGTTTCTTTGCCCTCTGTCCAGTCTCCCAGTTCCTCCATCTCCATCACAACTGTTCCAATGCTGCCACCTTCTTCTGGGGTATTTCTGTTATTTCCTTTTTCCTCACCTGAGGATTTCTCACACTGTGGTTGACAGGACTCTCAGCTGTGCATGATCCAACTTCCACACTTCTGCCGTCATCTTTCCTGTCCCTCACAGAATAACAGTAGGGTTCCTCTCATCTTCATTTTTCACTCCACAAGTCGCAACATTCAAAGGATCATCCTCTACTATTTCCACTACCGCCTGTAAGATGCCATCACCAAAAACATCTCTCCTTCCCCTCCTGGGTTAGCATTCCACAGGAGATAATCCCTCTGAGACACCCTGGTCCACTCCTCTGTCAATTCTAGTACTTGTTCATCACAACCCCTTCTTGCTCCTTCCCATTGCAATCGCAAAAAGTGTAAGATTCCCCTTTCACCTCAATTGCTCCTCACTGTCCAAGGCTCCACACACTTTCCAGGGGAAGCAACATTTTATTTTACTTGTTTTAATCTAGTCTACTGTCTTTGCTGCTCACAATGTAGTCTTCTTTCTATTGTCAATACCAAACAATGGTTGTCAGTAGGAATGACCCCAAACTCCCAGTTACTTGCTATTTCAATAACCCTTCCTGATGAAGGGCTTTTGCCTGAAACGTTGATTCTCCTGCTCCTCAGATGCTGCCTGACCTGCTGTGCTTTTCCAGCACCACAGTCTCGACTCTGATCTCCAGCATCTGCAGTCCTCACTTTCGTCTAGTTTCAATAAACCACCTTGCTCCTGAGTAACATTTCTATCCTGGACCTATTACAGTGTTGCAAAAACTGAACACAAGCTGAAGAAACAACACCTAGGTCATTCACATACCACACGGAAACAGACCCTTTTGTCCTACTTGTCCGTGCCGATCCTAAATTAATCTAGTCCCATTTGACAGCACTTGGCCTATACCCCTCTAAACCCGTCCTATTCATATACCCACTCAGATGCCTTTTAAACGTTGTAATTGTTCCAGCCTCCATCACTTGCTCTGGCAGCTCATTCCATACACACACCACCCTTTGCATGAAAAGGTTGCCCTTGCAGTCCCTTTTAAACCTTTCCTCTCTCACCCAAAACTTGTACCCTCTAGTTTTGAACTCCCCCACTTCAGGGAAAGACCTTGGCTATTCACCCTATCAATGCCTTTCATGATTTTATAAACCTCTATAAGGTCACCTCTCAGCCTCCAACATTCCAGGGAAAACAGCCCCAGCCTATTCAGCCTCACCCTATAACTCAAACCCTCCAACCCTAGCAACATCCTTATAAATCTTTTTTGAACCCTTTCAAGTTTCACAACATCCTTCCTATAGGAGAGAGACCAGAATTGCACACAATATTCCAAAGTGGCCTAATCAATGTCCTGTACAGCCGCAACATGGCCTTCCAACTCCTAAAGTCAATGCACTGACCAATAAGACAAGCATACCAAACCTCTTCTTCACTATCCTATCGACCTGTAACTCCACTTTAACAGACTATGAACCTGCACTCCTGGATCTCTTTGTTCAGCAACACTCTCCAGGATCTTACCATTAAGTATGTAAGTCCTACCCAGATTTGCAGCACCTCACCTTTATCTAAATTAAACTCCACATGCCACTCCTTGGCCTATTGGTCCATCTGATCAAGATCCCATTGTGCTCTGATGTGACCTTTGCTGTCCACTACACCTCCAATTTTGGTGTCCTCTGCAAAGTTACTGACTATACCTCCTATGTTCACTTCCAAATCATTTGTATAAATGATGAAAAGCAGTAGACCCAGCACCGGTCCTTGTGGCACCCCACTGGTCACAGGCCTCCAGTCTGAAAAGCAACCCTCCAGCACCACCCTCTGTCTTCTACCTTCAAGCCAGTTCTGTATCCAAATGACTAATTCTCCCTGTATTCCATGTGATCTACCTTGCTAACCAGCCTACCATGAGGAACCTTGTTGAACAGTCTGCCCTCATCAATCCTCCTCGTTACTTGTTCAAAAAACTTAATCAAGTTAATGTTGATTATCTGTAATTAGTCCTTGCCTATCCAAATATATGTCCTTCAGGATTTCCTCCAACAACTTGCCCACCACTAACTCAGGCTCACCGGTTTATAGTTCCCTGGCATTTCCTTGCCACCTTTCTTAAATAGCGGCACAACATTAGACAACCTCCAGTCTTCTAGCACCTTACCTGTGACTATCATTGATCCAAATATCTGAGCAAGGGGCTCAGCAATCACTTCCCTAGCTTCTCACAGAGTTATAGGGTACACCTGATCAGGTTCCGGGGATTTATCCACCTTTATGCTTTTTAAGACATCCAGCACCACCTCTGTAATATGGACATTTTTCAAGATGTCACCATCTATTTCCCCACATTCTATATCTTCCATGTCTTTCTCCACAGTAACCTCTGATGCAAAATGCTCGTTTAGTATCTCCCCAAACTTCTGCGGTTCCACACATAGGCTGTCTTCCTGATCTTTGAGGGGTCCTATTCTCTCCCTAGTTACCATTTTGTCCTTAATATATTTATAAAATCCTTTTGGATTCTCCTTAATCTAATTTGCCAAAGCTATCTCATGTCGCCCTTTTGCTGTCCTGAATTACCTCTTAAGTATACTCCTACTGTCTTTATACTCTTCTAATGAATATACTTAAGAAGGAAATCAGAAGGGCAAAAAGGGGGCATGAGATAGCTTTGACAAATAGGGTTAAGGCAAATCCAAAGGGGTTTTGTAAATACATTAAGGACAAAAGGGTAACTTCTCTTTTGCCACTTAGCCACTTTACAATCTCTAGGACTCAATATTGAGTTCCACAAATTCAGTATATGACCTTAGTCCTTCATTTTTATTTCCCCCCACCCCAGATTCCCAAATGTCCCAATCACTGAACCAGAGTTCAAGTTTTTCCTGAGGTTGTGATGGCCATAGAGGCATTTTATATCATATCCAAACAAATCCATGGTTAAAAAAAATCCATGTTTTGTGTCAGTATAAGAGTTAGATTGTATATACTTGTACTGGTTCACTTTGCATATACTCATTGCCTCTGGTTCCTTCTTTCATGAACTGACTATTTTGGAAGTTTATACTAGATCCTTTTGTTCCATACCTCACCTCGACTTGCAACTTCCATATTACAAGTGATCTTCCTATTCTTCCTATGATAACATAGAACCTCACATTTATCTGTGCTGGATATTATTTGCCTAAAGTTTGTGAGAAGATTTGTAGCTCGGGTGCTCATTGTTGTGGTTCTGTTCGCCGAGCTGGGAATTTGTGTTGCAGACGTTTCGTCCCCTGTCTAGGTGACATCCTCAGTGCTTGGGAGCCTCCTGTGAAGCGCTTCTGTGATGTTTCCTCCAGCGTTTATAATATATAATATAATTTATATTATATAATTATAATTATTATATTATATTATATAATTATAATTTATAATATAATATAATAAATGCCGGTGGAAACATCACAGAAGCGCTTCACAGGAGGCTCCCAAGCACTGAGGATGTCACCTAGACAGGGGACGAAACGTCTGCAACACAAATTCCCAGCTCGGCGAACAGAACCACAACATTATTTGCCTATTCTGCAGGTTTATTAATGCCTTCCTGTAATTTCTTGTAGTCTTCGTCAGTATTAACTGTTCCCTTCACTTTTGCAAAATCTATAACTTCAGAAATTGTGGTCTCTGATTCCAAAGTCCAAGTTACTTATGTAAATGTTAACAGTGATCCCAGCATTGTTACCTGTTAATCCTACTGCCACTCTGATTAACTGTACTTTGCTCCCATTCTCTGTTTGCTGTCATGAAGGCAGCCAGCAACGCATTCTATCACTTGTTCCTAACTCTACATTCTCTGACCTTGTTATATTATTGAAGTCCTCTTGTAAATTCAGTTAGATTACATCTGCAGTATTAAGATCTGTCATCTCAAGACTATGCTAAAGCTGGTTAAGCAAGAATGTTCCTTCTGCAATCCATCTTGATGATTCATTTGTGTACTATTCATTTCTAAATCATATATTCTGTTCTTTCCAAGTGATTCCATTATTTTCCTACTTTGGTTAAGCTGACTGGTCTATAATTAATTCTCAGGGTTTCTTCTGTCTGTCATTTCAAATATAGAATTTACGTGAGGTGTCCTCCAGTCTTTATCTGATAAATGTTTAGATATGTACTGATAAAAATTTATTAAACACTCCATGATTCTGTTAAATTCAAAAAAAGTCATGAACACATCTGAGCTAACTATACCACATATTTATTTTGCCTGACTTGGCTGCTCCCTTAGGCTAACTGGCTAGAAATTGTTAAATAATCATCTTTGTATCACTTGTATCGAATTAGGCTGGGACATAACTTAGGTCCCAGCCTAAGTTGAAACTGCGACTCAATTAAAGGCACCTCTACCAAGTTAAAACTGTGCAATATTGTTTTTGTCACGTCTCTGCTGTTGGGTTCTGGAGATAACATTTGACCCACCTTATTTAAATTTGAAACCCTGTAATTGTATATAAACGTTTAATTAGAAATTAAACTAACAGATACATACATGGAGGGAAACTTTCTCATCAAGAACCTCATACGACAGCTATAGATCAGTGATTAGATGTGTACTTACAGCCTAGATATGAATTGAAGAAATAGGTGACTGAAAAATTCTAGCCTTATTTGTATTTGTTCCATGTAGAAAAGAGAATTAGAAACTAATGCAGTGAGTAGATTTTGTGATGTTATTCATCAGAGACAGACCCATCTGTTTCAGCTTCGAAATAAGGAGGTGTTAGACAGGAGGGAATCGGATAATGATTCTGGTTTGTCCATCTGAATAATTCTGACCATGTGGAAATATGAATGGGAGATTGAATGTATTGCAAAGTTATGGAAAGGTTTGCACTTGTTCCTCATTGCAGCCAGCCCTGATCTCACTCTGTCCTTCCACTCTTACCAATTTTTTTTATGATTTCGAGGTACCGATGTTGACTGGGATGGACAAAGTTATAAATCGCACAACACCAGGTTATAGTCCAACTGTTGGACGAAAACCTGGTGTTGTGCGATTTTTATCATTTTTTTTAGTGGCAGTCGGCATTGATAGCCACTCAAAAGACTGCTAGGTAGGCCACAAATTTTGTTGTGCGCAACTCTCCTCCTATTCCTGCCTGCGGAGAAGCTGAATTCCTGCCACAGTCACCTGATACTTACTCTTTCCATCTTGCAATAATGTGTTGTGCTGTGGGTCTGGGTTGCTGGTGTCAAGTGCAGCGATGGCTGCATTCCTCAAATTAGGATCAAAGCATATAAATGACGGGAAATTTGCACAGTATCTAATGTTTAGTATAGTTGTTCTCAGTGTACTCTAAACTGCTACATCCATTTATAAAGCCAATGTTTTTATTTAATCAGAAACATTCTGCATGTCTTAGGAGTTTGCTCTTTACCTTAGTACCTAGTACACAGATTCAACTTACAAAATTGAATAGTTTTGAATAATATTTGCAGTACAGAGTCAAGTCATTTACTTCAACAGATCCATACTGATGTTCATACTTCACACAAGCCTCCCCATCTTCATTTAAACTGATCAATGTGTTCTTCTACGTCTTCACTCGTGTTTACCTATCTTCTAGTTGGTGCATCTAAACAGCCTTATAACACGTTGTGATAGCAATTTCTACATTTTTAACTAATTTCTGAGTAAAGAAATTTTCTCATGAATTCTCTGCCATGAGCTTATATTTATCACCTTCAGTTCTGGTCTCCTGATAGAAATGTCCTTTGTATACCTACCCTATCAAATATTTTTACAATAGTAATCCTCTCTCAGGCCATTATCTTAGTCTTTCTCGCGAAAAATGCCCCAGCACTTCAGTGTTTCTATGGATGAGGTGATGGAGCACCTCCAGTCTAGGGCATCCATCAGTATGTATCAGACCAATTTAACCATTGCTGATGCTGCAATAACACAAACAGTTTAGATACAAAAACGTTCATGGTAAGTACAAGAGTTTTTCAGAACCTTTATATCGAAACATTAAAAAATTTGGGGCAAGCAATTGTGGTTTAGTACCAAACATACTTGTAAATCTTCAAAACAATTAACATCACTTGCCTTGACATAATACCTGTAGGGCAAACTATTTATATTTATTTTAAAAATGTGTATTATTACTATAGATTTCATCCTCAAACCCATGCTGTTTGGAAGGGATTTATCCAGATGTCAAATATGAAACAGTTTTTGGTGAAAGCATATCCTGTGCTTGGTCTCACGGATCATCTCACAAAGGTACAAACCATTACAATTACAAGGTGATAGAGTTTACATGTTGTACTGCCTTACACTTGAAGACTTGAGAGTTTGGACTTGTTATGTTGACAATTGCAAATTATGGGAGAGTTGAAAAGGTTCAACAAGCTGATATCATCCAGGGTGGCATGGTGACTCAGTGGTTAGCACTGCTGCCTCACAGCACCAGGGTCCCAGGTTCGATTCCAGCCTTGGGCGACTGTCTGTGAAGAGTTTGCATATTCTGCCCATGTCTGCATGGGTTTACTCTGGGTACTCCCACATTCCAAAGATATGCAGGCCAGGTGAATTGGCTATGCTGAATTGTCCATAGTTGTTAGGTGCGTTAGTCAAGGGGGTGGTGGGTTACTCTTCAGAGGGTCGGTGTGGACTTGTTGGCCCGAAGGGCTTGTTTCCACACTGTAGGGAATCTAATCTCATAATCTGAAATGTATGGAGCGCTGGGTGAGTTTTGCAAACGGGAAGTATTTGTTTCCTTGCATATCTTTCATTAGCGTAGTGCTTTGTATGCCTTATACAATTTCAATCATCTCGATCCCAAACCCAACCCAACTCCAACCCTCCACTTTTGTATAACACTCTGCCCATCCCTGATGAAACCCTATGACTTTCAAAATTAATTGAGGTTTGCATTTTGTCTGAAAAGCATTTCCAGTCCCACACACTGAACTTACTGTGAATGTGATCACCTGAAAGATGACTTCCTAATTGGCACATCTGAAATCACTGTCAAATTAACAATGGCATTTCTGAGCTTGCAGACCGTAATAGAGACCTGGAACCTATAGTGGATGGCAGCCTGGCAGCTAAAGGTGGAGGCACTTCCATCTTGAAGTTCCCTCTGAAGAGGTTTACAATTTTAGAAAATAAACTCTTGCCACAGCTTCCAAGTCACAGAATTGTCTGTAGATACAGCTAAGGCCCATTGTTCCATGCCATTTCATTTGTAAGGGTGTTGCCAGTGGGCTGAGAACAGGAGGCCTCATGGAGGGGTGTATTCCCCGACCAAGAAGTTGTCTCCAAGCACCTGCTAGATGGTGTCCTCAGTAAGCAAACCATTCACCACTGGGCAGATCCTGGCAGTGCCCTCATGCAGCCCAAAAATAAGCAGTTAATAGTTAAATTGACTCTCTGGTGATGACTGATCTCAGGAACATGTTGGACCATTGACCTGACACTCAGATACACTCTTATACTTCTGCCATGTCAACCTACTTATTTAATTCATGAAAACAGCTACATTAATCGCAGTTCTCCTGGCTAGGAGACAAAAGAAGAAAACATCGATTTCAGGATGCTGATAAAGGATATTAAAAGCAGCACTTGTTTTGCCCTGTATGCTGAATCCTCAGCCATAGCAAATTCCATTCAGTCTTCATTTGACTTCATTGATCCTTGACTCCTTGCCGGTTCTTGTATGAGTGGAATTAGTGGAAATGGAAGTGGGGTGGTTGGGGGGAATTTGATTGTAATAGCAGGTACATTGAATCCACTGCTCACCAGCCTCTGCTAGTATTTCATTAGTGACAGAAGGGCCATTGTGTAGCCTACTTGCTGTTTTGGTCAATTTATTGACCATTAATAGCCACTTAAGTTATCTCTCTAGCTGCCGCAGGTGTTTTATGACAGGCAGGAGTTGCAGAGGGCATATGTGAAGGTGATCCCTGTCAGCCTTGCTTGGACCTGGAATGGGGTCCCTTCTATTCCATTGGAAACCTACTTTTTCTCCATGCGGTAACAACTGCTGTCACTTACTCCCTTGCCCTCTCAATAGCAGCCCACATCTACCAGCCCAGGCTCTGCCTGATGAAACCACCTCTCCCTCACCTTCTAAACTCTAGTAATAATGCTTTTGGGGGAACAAGTCTGCAATCCCAAGAGGAGCCACCACTCCCTTTCATGCTAAGCATTTTTTTTAAGAATTATAATTTAGAATCCCTACAGTGTGGAAACGGGCGCTTTGGCCCAACAAGTCCACACTGACCATCTGAAAGTATCCCATCCAGACCCATTACCCTACATTTTTTCCCTTACTAACGCATCTAATCTACACATCCCTGAACAGTATGGGCAATTTAACTTGGCCAATTCACCTAACCTGCACATTTTTGGACTGTGGGAGGAAACCGGAGGAAACCCACACAGACATGGGGAGAATGTGCAAACTCCACACAGACAGTCGTCTGAGGCTGGAATTGAACTTGGGTCCCTGGCTCAGTGAGGCAGCAGTGCTAACCGCTGAGTCACCATGCCGCACTGTGCTGTTGGAATTAAAGAGTTGACACACATAAAATTAGCTCGGGATGACCTGGCCATGTGCAGGCAGGTTCAAGCCCAATCTTTAAACCAGATGACATGGCCAATGGCTGCAGAATTCTCCAGCCTGTGATTTTGATTTTGACTTTTTATGGAGACGTACCTGGGAAGTTTGGACATATTGAGGCTACATCTCATTTGAATGGCACTTCTTGAGTTCTTATCTAAGTTTGGCTTTCGATCCACTTCTTAGAGCGGTAGAGTTGAAGGGATAGCTGGTAGCACAAGAGACCTGATGGAATGGTTTCAGATGTAAGTTAAATGCTGGGGGAGGAAAGAGAGAAAATGATTTTTTTCCTCTCCAAATAACAGAATGTTTTACTTATCCTGACTTTTAGCTGCTGTGCTGTGATTGGTGTCATTGACATTTGCCAGGATTTCCCAATAATATGTTAAACCGTTGCAGTTGAATGCAGACCTCACTTGGTTGCAATGGGAAGCTTGGCCAAATGCAATGTCAGTACAGTTTCACCAAGTGGGGATGGTGAGGTCTCAAGCTTGTAAATGAATTTGGCCTGATTTTAACCTGTTGTATGCACTAATCTTACTGGGTAAGGGAGCTAACATTACTCCCTAAGTGGCAGCCTTCTATTTCTGGCCCATTTACTGCATCTGCAGTGGTTACAATCCTCTCCTTAATTATTGCTGCTCTCTTTTCACTAGGCTTTATCCACTACCATCACTGTAGGAAAGTGTGTTCTGCCTGAACTAATTTGGGATTCTGTGGACAGGTTGCGCTGTTCTGGGAAAAAGGTAATTTTTGACCTGTAAAACTCAGTGTTGTGATTGCAAGTGTCAATGATTCTGCATAATCTGTATGTCCCAGTACCAAGAAAGAGTGAATTGTTTCTTTTTACCTGATGTGTAGTGTATTCACACAGGAATTCATGCTCAGAAACGTACAAGTGATATACTTTTATCTCTTTTATCCCAGTGTGTACTACATAGATACAGGATATGCTGACGCACAAGCTGTGCAGTACCAGTCATGGTTGAATTGCTTCCATTCATTTATACATTATACATGTACAGGGACTTGTTCTGAGGAACACACCACTGTACTGTTTCAGAAGGGAGGAATTATTCTCTTTAATAAATGTGTACTATGTGAAAGGGTTGGTTTGGTTAGCTGTCTGGATAGCTGGTTTGCAATGCAGAGTGGTGCCAACTGCATGGGTTCAATTCGTGTACTGGCTGAGGTCCCCATGAAAGTCCTGCTTCTCAAGCTCAGCCCTTGCCTGAATTGTGATCCTCAGGCTAAACCAGTTGTCTATCTCGAATGAGAGAGAAGCCCTAAGATCCTCTGGGACTAGGGTGATGTTTTTACTGTGTAAACATGTAAACTGCACTGCGACACTTGGGAATCATGAAAAACTAATCGGAAAGGAATTGCTGTTGTAATATGTACATCTGCAGGAGCTGGGACTGACATAGGTGAATGCTCAGAGTGAAGTGTTACCAGAGGGAACAGATTTGAGGTAATTAGAAAAATAACAAATGGTCACGTGAGGAGACTTTTATTTGGGTTATTGTCTGGATTTCAATATCTGCTTCTGGTGGAAGCAGATTCAGTGGTGACATGAAAAGGGGATTTGGATAAATATGTTGAGGGAAGAAAATTGCATTGCTATTGGGAAAGAGCCAGAAGTAGCACTAATTGAATAACACATCTAAAGAGTTATCACAGATGAAGGATTGAATGGCCTTATTCTATTGTGTTTAGACTCTGATTGTATAAAGTGACCCTTTAAACTTCTTTTCACTGAGGGAAAGTAGACTTAAGAGATTGCAATGAAATTTGGGTCAACACATTGAATTATGGGGATGCCTTACAACAGCAACCAGTATAAGTGAGATAGACTGAGAAAGTCAAGTAGCTACTAACAGAGGGGATCTAATTCTAGGTTATGTTAATAACAGGAAATATTGAAGGAGTGAGGCAACTGAGGAAGCTGTGACCTTTAGTTGATCATTTTGGAAAGTGTTTCTTCCTTGACAAAAGAAGTGTTGTCAGTTTTCAAGAAAACAAGAACATTACAAAACTGCTCTGTTCCCTTGCTTAAGTATCAAAGTTATAGCATAAGCCTTCTTGTTTAACGAATGGAGATTGCACTGCTGTAAATCAGTCCTTGATAAACATTTGGATGGTTGAGAATTCTAAAGAGTTCTGCAGAGTTTCGGATTAAACAGGATTGACTGACTATACTTACCTTCAGATTTTTGTGACCAATTGCTTGTAGCTTTTTCTTAGTATTGGAGACTTGCCTACAATCCAGATGTGTGTCACCCAATCATTAACTATTGAATATTGTGGATATTGAGTCTAAGCTTTCATGTTTGACACAGGTTTACAGCTTTCTGTATTTTGAGAGTTTCAATTATCACCAATCTGAATCTTCTCAGTTGGTACGTACTTTGTGTTGTTAAATTAATGAATCTTTGAAGAAAACATTTGATTCTATAATGACCTTGGGCTTGAAAAATGAATGGACAAGATATATATGCAGTGGTGTATTGACAGTGTCCCTACTGTCAGAAGGTCTAGTGTCCATGCGCTGGAAATGAATCGCAACAGGTCCACGCAAGTGCTTTTGTTGGCTTAGTGGTTAGCACTGCTACCTCACAATGTCAGGGACCCGGGTTCAATTCCACCCTCGGGTAACAGTCTATGTGGAGTTTGCACATTCTCCTTATGTCTGCGTGGGTTTCCGCCAGGTGCTTCGGCTCCCTTCCACAATCCAAAAATGTGCAAGTTTGTTGGATTGGCCATGTAAATTACCCATACTGTTCAACGGTATGTAGGTTAGATGTGTTAGCCATGGGAAGTGCAGGGATAAGATAGGGGGATGGGTTTGGGTGGGATGCTCTTTGGAGGCTTGGTATGGATCCATTGGGCAGAATGGCCTGTTTCCACACTAGGGATTCTATAAATAGAGTTTAAGCAGGCAAGTGTGAGATCATCAACTTAGAATCATAGTCATAGAGATGTACAGCATGGAACAGACTTTTTGGTCCAACTCGTCCATGCTAATCGGATATCCTAAATTAGTCCCATTTGCCAGCATTTGGCCCATTTCCCTCTAAACTCTTTCTGTTCGTTTACACATCCAGATGCCTTTTAAATATTGTAACTGTACCAGCCTTCACCACTTCCTCTGGCAGTTCATTCTATATACGCTTGTACTATTATCACATTTAAAAGGCATCTGCATGATAAAGTTGTTTTTTTTAAATCTATGCCCTCTAGGTTTGGACTCCCCTTCCCTGGAAAGCAGACCATGCCTGTCATGAATTTATAAACTTCTTTAAGGTCACCACTCAACCTCCAACTTACGTGTAAGAAAGATAAATCATGATATTTTCCAAATGGTGAGGAACTAGAAATGCTAGAAGAGCAAAGAATTTGATTTCATGCATGCAAATCATTAAATGAGTACACAGGTGTAAATAAAAACCCCAAAGATGCAAATTGAATGTTGGGCTTTAACTGCAGGGAGCTGAAATTGAATTTTTAAAAATTCATTCATGGGACGCGGACGTTGCCAGCATTTATTGCCCATCCCTAATTGCCCAGAGGGCAGTTAAGAGTCAACCACATTACTGTGGGTCTGGAGTCACATGTAGGCCAGACCAGGTAAGGATGGCAGACTTCCTTCCCTGAAGGACGTTAGTGAACCAGGTGGGTTTTTCATCATCAGACCCTTAATTCCAGATTTTTGTTGAATTCAAATTCCACCATTTGCTGTGATGGGATTTAAACCTGGGTCTGCAGAACATTACCTAAGTGTCCGGATTAACAGTCCAGTGATAACACCACTAGGCCATTGCTTCCTCTTAGGGGAGACCTTAAATTGTCCAAGTTGTGCTTTACCTGTACATCAGCCTTGGCTGATTCAGAGTACTGAGTTCATTTGGGCCAGAACAAAGCCATTCAGCCCTTCTGGACTATGTTGGCTATTCAAATGTGCATTATTAACTAGTACCAATTCCCTGCTTTTCCCCCATACTCTTGCATGTTATTTTCATCAAAATAATTGTCCAGTGACCTCTTAAGTGCCTCCGTTGAACCTGCCTTCATCACATTTCCATGAAGTTTCTCATCCCTGGAACTATTCAGGAAAGATATTGGAGTTGGTGCAGTACAAATTCACCCAAATGATACTGGGATTAGATTAATCATGAAAAGAGATGAGATAACCTGATATGTATTCCCTTGTATATGGAACATTGAGGGGTAATCTGACTGAGGTGCTTAAAATGTTAAAAGGATTGGGTAGGATAGATATGGAGAAACTACTTCCTTTGATGAGAGAATTTCAAACAGACAGATGAAGATTGAGACTAAGCCACTCAGTTCTTTGGGCCTGCTCTGCCATTCAGGCCTGATCTGATTTTAACCTCAACTTTACACTCCTGCATATCCACACCAATATTTAGATTCTTGATTCTCAAGAGAATAATCTAATTGTGCCTTAAAAATATGAAAGATTCTGCATCTGCTGCCCTTTGAGGAAGGGAATTCTAAAGATTCTGAACCCTCTGAGTGAAGAAAATGTTTTCTGATCTGTTTTAAATGAGTGAACCCTTATTTTAAAACTATGATCCCTAGTTCTAGGCTTTCCCATAAGAAGAAACATTGTTTCAATATCACACAATCAGTAAATCCATAAAAATTAACAGAGTAAGGAGTAAGCCATTCAGCCGCTTGAGTCTTCTCCACCAATCATAGGATCATGGTTGATCCAACATTCTTCATGTCCACTTTCCTGCTGTTTACCCACAACCCTTGATTCCCCTATTGACCAACAATATATCTTAGCCTTAAATATGCACAAAGGCTCTTGTTGCACAACTCTGTGTGGCAAGGAGGTTCAAAGATTCTCAATGAACATTCAGACCGAAGACAAAGAGATTCCTGTGGTAGGATTAGAGTAGCCCTGAAGGCTGGAGAGATATGCTGGATATTGTTATGGCCACAGATTATAAAACTCCAGATTAGCTATGGACATATTGAACTTTACATTTTTTTTAAAATAAGGACATATAACCAAAAGTTGACTGCAGATATAAATTTGTTAGCTTCCTAGACAGAGAGAGACTCTGCAATGTCACATCTGATACATCCATACCTAACCTGCTCAAACTCTGGATTCTTGGATACCTCTTTGGAGTTGCTTTTAGCAAAAATCAGTGTTGGAGGAGTAGGATTGTTTTGTAAAGTAGCATGAAGTGTTCAATCCTGCATTTCCTATAGCTACTTAGAAATGGAGAGATGGATCAGATTGAACTTGAGGAGAAAACTGATTTTGTTCGGAATTTAATCAGGTGCAGCTTTTTCATGCCCAGTTTGAGGTCAAAAAGGTTTAAAAAGCCATTTATTCTGTTCTATGACCTGAATGTCTTAACTTTTTTTTAATTAATTGAGAAGAAAACAGCAGAACTGTTAGCTTTGCAAAAATATCTCGGACTGACAACTTAGAATCACAAGGAGCAAAGCAATGGGCATCAAAATGGTGGCACAGTGGTTAGCACTGCTGCCTCACAGCGCCAGAGACCCGGGTTCAATTCCCGCCTCTGACTGTGTGGAGTTTGCACGTTCTTCCCGTGTCTGCGTGGGTTTTCTCCGGGTGCTCCGGTTTCCTCCCACAGTCCAAAGATGTGCAGGTCAGGTGAATTGGCCATGCTAAATTGCCCGTAGTGTTGGGTAAGGGGTAAATGTAGGGGTATAGGTGGGTTGCGCTTCGGCGGGGCAGTGTGGACTTGTTGGGCCGAAGGGCCTGTTTCCACGCTGTAAGTAATCTAATCTAATCTAAAAAACGTACAGCGTTTTCCATGTGAATTGTGATATCCTCACAATAAATGAATAAATGCTCAGTAAAATTGGAATGCATTCTCAAGATGAGTTTAAATGAGGCAGGTTCTTTGGGCTTTGATCCATTTGGCCTCATTGTTCCAGAATGGCAACACTATCAAAGTCCCACTATAGCATGAAGCTTTTCTTTAAATGAGTCTAGATTCTAGTCTCCATCAATGTTTCTAGCAGCATGACCCTGATATTAATTATTTTCTTTCTTAGTAATTTACTTTAGTATCTGAGCTAAAGTTGCATCTCACAATCTGAGCCTGACCCCATCCTGCCCAGGGGCTCCAAGCTAATTTTAAAGCATATTGTTTTGTCTTTAAGACCACTCATTCCACTTTGGAATAGTAATTGCGGCTTGTGATTGGAGTGGGCACATATGGAAGGAGAGAATCTTCGTCAAAGCCCAAGCTTATTCTCATGGGTGGCACGGTGGCTCAGTGGTTAGCACTGCAGCCTCACAGCACCAGGGTCCCATGTTCGATTCCACCCTCGGGTGACTGTGTGGAGTTTGCACATTCTCCCCGTGTCTGCATGGGTTTCCTCTGGGTGCTCTGGTTTCCTCCCACAGTCCAAAGATGTGCAGGTTAGGTGAATTGGCCATGCTAAATTGCCCATACTGCATGAGTCAAGGGGAAATGGGTCTGGGTGGGTTGCTCTTCGGAAGGTCGGTGTGGACTGGTTGGGCCGAAGGGCCTGTTTCCACACTGTAGGGAATCTAATCTAATCTAATCTAATAAAAAAATGTTGCAACAATCAAAAACAAACTCAAACTCATTGACTTATATAACGTCCACAATTACAAAAGGTTGTGGAAATCTAGAGTTCTGTCCCAAAAGAAATTTAGGTACTGAGTACATTGAAGTTCTCCAGACTGGGTTTAAAACATCTTTTGTTTGAGTATGAAAGGATACATTTGTGGTTCAATCATTCCTGAGGGCATTCCAAGCTCAGAAGGAGGAGAATTGGTAAATTCCAACTGCTCATTTGAATGCAAATTCAAAATGTCTTCTCTTTAAGTCATGATTTTGAATTGCTGTTTTTTGTGACAACATTTTACACTCCCAATTACAAGGGTAAGCAATTTATTTTCTCCTCAGCCCAGTGGGGTGTGAGGTGTTATCCTTGGCTCAGTGGTGTCATTCTCGCTTTGAGTCATGAGGTTGTGAGTTCAAGTCCCCCTTCAGTGCCCTGCCGTATGCAGTCTGTTAACTGTGGGAGTGCCGTGCTTTTGGCAATGCTGTCTTTATAGACATTTTCCTCTCCACCCCAACCAAGGGAATAATTAAAGTACGTTACTGGTCATCTATCACATTGCTGATCATGTGACCTTGTGTACTAATTGTACCCGCACTTCCAAACAAGAGTAGTAATTACAATTTGATGGTACATCATTGAATATGATGTGTTTTCAGATTTCTGAAGTGAAAAGCTCAAATGAATGTAAGTTCATTTAGTTGTTTAGTTCTAAGTGATTTTAGATGAAACTGTTCCTTTATTCAATAAAATATTATTGCATTAATGAAATTTCAACCCAGTTTTAAATTCAGAATTTGGAAGAAAAGGCACTGATTTTGTAGTAAATGTATTTTCTTCTGACTGTTTACCAAAGATAGTGTGATACTAGATCTGACCAGCAACTAAACCCAATTTAAAATCATACAAGGTGCTCTTACAAGATGTACTTCATGTAATCGTACAAATAATTCTGTTTCTCTACTTTAATCAGTTGGCTAAATATGCCTGCTGTGATTAAGTTGCTCTTTGTTCCTTATTTTTGTTCTTTATTGGAATGTGGGCATCACTTGCAAAGCCAGCATTTGTTGCTCATTCCCTAATTGTCCTTGAACTGATTGGCTTGCCAGGCTGGTTCAGAGAGCAGTTAGAAGTAAGTCACTTTTCTGGAATCTGGTGTCACATGTAGGCCAGACTAAGTAAGCATGGCAGATTTCCTTCTCTAAAGGACATTAATAAACCAGACAGATTTTTATGGGTTTTGTGATCATCATTACTGAGACTAGCTTTTTAATTTCAGATCTTATTAATTGAATGTAAATTCCATTTGCTGTTGTGCAGTTTGACCCTGTATCTTTAGAGTGTTAGCTTGACTCTCTGGATTACTGTCCAGTGACTTTACAGAGGTTTCAAGATGTAAGAACAAGTAAAATACAAATGCTCATACAATTATTTCTTGTTTATTGCAATAGTTATATTCTTCTGTGACCTTCCACTATATAAAAATCGCACACTAAAAACAACTCATTTCATGATTTAATTTTAAAGAACCAACATTTTGGAATACTGCATTAAATTTTGGTCCTCTTGCTATAGAAAGGATGTTGTGAAACGTGAAAGGGTTCAGAAAAGATTTACAAGGATGCTGCCAGGGTTGGAGGGTTTGAGCTATAGGGAGATGCTGAAAAGGGTGGGGCTGTTTTCCCTGGAGCGTTGGAAACTGAGGGGTGACCTTATAGAGGTTTATAAAGTCATGAAGGGCATGGATAGGGTAAATAACTAAGTTTTTTTCCCCGGGATGGGGCAGTTCAAAACAAGAGGGCATAGTTTTAAGGTGAGAGGGGAAAGATTTAAAAGGGAGCCGAGGGACAACCTTTTCATGCAGAGTGTGATGCGAGTATGGAATGAGCTGCCAGAGGAAGTGGTGGAGGCTGGTACAATTACAACATTTAAAAGGCATCTGGATGGGTAAATGAACAGGAAGGGTTTATAGGGAAATGGGCTAAATGCTGGCAAATGGGACTAGGTTTATTTAGGATATGTGGTGAGCATTGACGTGTTGGACCAAAGGGTTTGTTTCTATGTTGTACATCTGTATTGCTCTATAATAAAGATAGGCAAATTAAGTTGAAGTGCAACTCATCCATGGCCTAATTGAATGACAGAAAATTAGAGAGGTTGAATGACCTACTCCTCCTCCTTATCTTCCTGTGTTCCTTTTGAAGGTAATTATATTAGCCGCAGGGATCAGTTCTGGAACCTCTGTTCTTTGTGATTGTTTATAAATGACTTGGATGAGGATGTGGAAGGGTTGGTTAGTAATTTTGCCGATGAAACAAAGGTTGCTGGAGTTGTGGATAGTGTGGAGGGCTGTTGTAGGTTGCAACATTGGCAGGATGTAGAACTGGGCTGAGAAGTGGCAGATGGAGTTCAGCCTGGAAAAGTGTGAAGTGATTAACTTTGGAAGGTCGAATTTGAATGCAGGATACATGGTTAAAGGCAGGATTCTTCACAGTGTGGAGGAACAGAGGGATCTTGGGGTCTGCGTCCATGTATCCCTCAAAGTTGCCACCCAGATTGATAGGGTTGTTAAAAAGGCATATGGTGTGTTGGTTTTCATTAGCCGGCGGATTGAGTTTAAGAGCCATGAGGAGAAATTGAGGATGCAGATGCTGGAGATCAGAGTTGAGAGTGTGGTTTTGGAAAAGCACAGCAGGTCAGGCAGCATCCGAGGAGCAGGAGAACCAACATTTCAGGCAAAATTCCTGATGAACGACTTTTGCCCAAAATATTGATGCTCCTGCTCTTCAGATGCTGCCTGATCTGCTGTGCTTTTCCAGCACCACACATTCTACTTTAAGAGCCATGAGGATTGCTGCAGCTCTATAAAGTTTTGGTTAGACCATACTTGGAATATTGTGTTCAGTTCTGGTCGCCTCATTATAGGGAAGATGTGGAAGCTTTAGAGAGGGTGCAGAGGAGATTTACCAGGATGCTGCCTGGACTGGAGGGCATGTCTTATGAAGAAAAGTTGAGGGCTTTTCTCATTGGTACGAAGAAGGATGAGAGTTGACTTGATAGAACTGTATAAGATGTTGAGAGGCATAGATAGAGTGGATAGCCCGAGACTCTTTCCCATGGCGAAAATGTCTATCATGAGGGGGCACAATTTTAAGGTAATTGGAGGAAGGTTTAGGGGAGATATCAGAGGTAGATTCTTTACTCAGAGAGTGGTGGGTACGTGGAATGCACTGCTAGCAGTGCTAGTAGAGCTGGATACATTAGGGACATTTAAGCAACACTTGGATAGGCATATGGAAGATAGTACAATGAACGGTATGCAGGTTAGTCTGATCTTAGATTAGGATAAACGGCTAGCACAACATCGAGGGCCGAAGGGCCTGAAATGTGCTGTACTGTTCTATGTTCTATATTCTATAAAATGCGCTGTCAGTGATTTAATGATATTTTTCTAATGTTTATTTTCCTCTAGGAAATGTGCCTTGTACGTTTTAAACCTGCTACTAGAGGAGATGTCTGCCCTTACTCCTTATATTACTCATATTTAAACAGCCGGCAGAAGTATGGTGCTGTGGTACTTGAGCGCAAGTCACCTAATAGCATGTATCTCATACCTCTTCCTGCGTTACAGAAAATTCCATCCAGGCTGCCGCCTCTCAGTGGTCCAGGTAAGAAAGGATATTATTTACAACATGGGTATCACTAAATGTAACATGCCTGAGAAGTAGAACTAGATATTTCTCACATTTTTCATGAAGAGAAACAAACTTGCATTTATGTAGCTGTTTCCATTGGACTACCCATTTGTGGCAGCCATTTTGTGCACAGCAACTGGCTGACAACCGGCAAAGAGATAACTGACCAGATCACCTGTTTCATTGATGGAGACTGAGGGATAAATATTGAGCTGGCCACTGGAGAGAACCTATCTGTTCTTCTTGAAAATAATGCCATATGAGCTTTACCATTCACCTCAGAGATGAAATAGGATAAGTCATTAACATTTCATCTGAAACACATCCTCCAACAGAGCAGCACTACATTGAGGGGTCAGCCTAGATTATATGCTCAAGTTTCTGGTTTGAGATTTAAACACATGACCATTTGATTCAGAGGCAGGACTGTCACCCACTCACTTTTTGATAGTTGTTAATCTTTGATTTTTGTTTTTGTAATGTTGTAGCTGTTAAGGTTCACTTACACTGTTCTCATGTTTGAAAAACTCAGTTGCATTATCTTTTCCAAACTCATTTTAACCTTTATTATAACTGAGGTTAATGGGGTGAATTGATTCCTTTCCTACTTCTGTTGCTACAATGGTCATAAAATGTGTGAATTTAAAATTGATGGTGATGTATAGATATTAAACTATTTAATTCAGTATCAGAAACAAGTCGACCAGATTTTTTTTAGTTAAACCAAGTTAATAAATCATTCATTTATTTCAAATAAGATAAAGAAGCAAAGATGCAAAATTTATCAACAAAACAGTTCAGACTGTGCAAATGTATACACATATAAAAAAACTAAGTTTCATTGAATTGTTACAGTGCAGAAGAAGGCTGCGCCAGATAAATCAATCCACATACAATCTAACACACATCCACTCAAAACATACCCCAAATATGGGAAAATTGATAGTACAACTCAGGAGGAGGAGGAGAAGCCTCCACAAATATCCCCATCTGTAATTAGATTAGATTAGATTAATTACAGTGTGGAAAGGATACCCATCACAACAGTGCAAACTCTCCACTGGTTGGGACCATACATAGCACAAAGCATGATGGTAGTGGTTTTTGAAAGTCAGTCATATCAACTCCTGGACATCACTGCAGAAATTTCTCAGGGTTAATATTTTCCAGTCAACCTGTGTAGCAATGTTATTACCTTTGGAGCAGGTGGGACTTGAACTTGAGCCTCCTGCCTCAGAGGTAGGGCCACTATCACCATAAGATCCCCTTAATTCCTTAGGGTACCATCCAAGGCTGAAGTGTCTAAGCTATGTCATCAATGACCTTCCCTACATCGTAAGATCAGAAGTCGGGATGTTTACTGATGATTTTACAGGATTCCAATTGTGACTTCCTCAGATACTGAAGTAATTCCATGTCCAAATGCAGCAAGACCTGGACGGTATCCAGATTTGAGCTGACAAGTGGCAAGTAACATTCATGCTACAAAAGTTGCAGGTAGTAACCATTACCAAAAAAGAAAATCTAATAATCACCCCTTGACATTGAATGGCATTTCCATCACTGAATCCTTCAGCTACAAAATGGTAGCGCTTAATATTGACCAGAAATAGAATTGGACAAACTATAAAAATATTATGGTTACAAGAGCAAGTGAAGGGCAAGGAATGCTGCAGTGATTAACTCATTTCCTGCCTCCCCAAATCATGGTCACCACCTGCAAGGCCCAAGTTAGGGGTGGGATGGAATATTACCTATGGAATATTGCTTGGATGGGAGCAGCTCCAACAATATTCAAGAGGTTTGACGTCATTCAGGACAAAACAGCCACTTGATTGGCACCACATTCATATTCACCCTCCCCACAGCCAATACACAATAGCAGGAGCATGTTCCAATTGCAAGGTGCAGAAATTCACCAAGGCTCCGTAGAAAGTACCTTCTAAATTCACAACCACTACTGTCTAGGAATACAAGAACATCAGATACATGGGAACACCATCGTCTAAAAATTCTGCTCCATGCCAATCACCACCCTGACTTGGAAATATATTACCATTCCTTCACTGTCACTGGGTCAAAATCTTGGAACCTCCTTCGTAACAGCACTGTTGGTGTACTTACACCAAATGAATTAGAGCAGTTCAAGGATACAGGTTGCCACTATGTTCTCAAGGGCAACTAGGGATGGGTAATAAGTGCTGGTCCAAACCCTTGAATGAATAGAAAAGTAATTATTGATGGATTGTTCCAAATGATAATTTGTAGTGAACACTGTCAGCATACATAGACTGTTGACACTGGGATGTCTTCCTGCATCAAACTGACTCAAGTCCCTTTTCTGAAATCAGTAAGATAGATTCTGAAATCTTTAGGAACCCTTCATGAGAGGTGATGGTGCCTTTGAGTGTCTTCAACTTGCACAGTTTTGACTAGAGAGCCTTCAGAGAGAGGGCAAAAGGCAATTGCTCCTCTGGAAAGTTATCTCAGAACCTTTATATTCAGGACTTAGTGGCTTTATCATACAAAACTGGCTCATGTAAACTCTGCGAAAATATTGTAGACTGGTTTTCTCCATCCAAACCTCCCTTTCCTTACGAATGCAACTGTTGTATCCAGTATCGTTGTTTTGGAAAACATGATTTTCAAATGTTCAAGATAGATGTGTGTTGGTTCAGTCAGTGATGTTATAGATTGATATTTGGATCACACATCTTCATGCCATCTTAGAACAGAACATAGAACATTACAGCGCAGTACAGGCCTTCAGCCTTTGATGTTGTGCCGACCTGTGAAACCAATCTGAAGCCTATCTAGCCTAAACTATTCCAATCTCATCCATATGCCTATCCAGTGACCATTTAAATGCCCTTAAAGTTAGCGAATCTACTACTGTTGCAGGCAGTGCGTACCACGCCCCTACTACTCTCTGAGTAAAGAAATTGCATCTGACATCTGTTCTATATCTATCAACCCTCACTTTAAAGCTATGTCCCCTTGTGATAGCCATAAACTTATTATAAATCTTATAACAGTTTATAATAGCCATGTGTCTTACCAAGCGCTTAACTTTCTTTCGACTATCCCACTAAATCCCTTCCATTGTGTAAGCCTCATGGACATCCTCTGCTTCAATTTGGTTACCTCAGCTGGATCTACATCCACCTCTCATTGCACTCATTTCTACTTCATGGAAGATCCTTTCTACTTCTGTTTCTATTTTCCTCTTCATCCCTTGATCTTTCATTCTCTCCAATTAATTTCTCCACGCTGATGGCCCCACACCAGTTTCTCCTACCTATGTCCTCACCCATTAAAATGAACAAAACATTTTCCTTCATCTTGGTTCTGAATATTAGTATCCAAGCCTTGACTAAACCTTGGTTCACTGACAACAACTCTTTCTCCTTTTTGATGGCATTCTGCCTGGCTGCACTATTCTATTTTGTGCCTCTCCACAAAATAGGTAGTTTTGATGTGAGCTCTACCTCTGTGTTTGGTCTGTTATTATATTTTTCTTACATTGTTTCCTTCATGTACCATGTTGTGAATATATTTCCACCAATTGTGTAACCTGATCCTGCAATTAAACTTAATTTATTGAATAGCCTCACCAGCTAATAAAACAGGGAACTGACGTGCCATTTCTGTCCACTGTTTCATTGTGCTTAAAACTTTCCACCACTCGTTACATCTGTAAAATCTTGCCCCACTCCAGATTTTTTCAACTTCCTCTTCTATGGCCGCCATGGATGAAATCTTCCCAGAAAACAATTACTAGTGCCAACAGTCATATGTCACTGCTTCTGAATCTGACTGCCAACTGCCCAGAATCTTCAAGACCGTAGAGTCAGTCCCTTCTCAACCTCCTTTGATACTAGTTTCTGATCACTCAGCTTTCCTTTTTTTGCCTGTATATTCAATCATTGGCAGCCATTTTCTAGCTTTCACTAATTTTTATTCCAAAGCTTTCCTTGCTGTTCCTTAAACAAAACACATCCATGAATTATTTATTTTGTGGAAACATCCACTGTAACTGTGAACGTTTGGTTCAGTATTTTAACAAGTTTTGCAAGTGTGTGATTTCCACGCTTGCGGGGTTATAAGTTGGTTTCACACCTCTAAATCCTCTATTCCTGATGAAGGGCTTTTGCCCGAAACGTTGATTTTTCTGCTCCACGGATGCTGCCTGAACTACTGTGCAATTCCACCACCACTCTAATCCAGAATCTGCAGTCATTGTTTTTACCTCTGAATCCGCTGTCATACTAGCTTTACTGGGTTTTGGTTTAAGTGTCTGATGCCTGAGAAGAATGTCCAAATGTCTGCAAACTTGAGAATATAGTATAGGAAACCTCCGTTTATTTTAGCACCTTTCACAATTGAGAGTCAGTTTAACTTCATTGGACATGAAATAGAGTAACTCATGGTGGACTTCTTAAAAAAATATTCAATCTGTAGGAAAAGTGGATTTAAAGTTTGTGGAAGAAAATATTTTACCGAACTCTGTTATTGTCTTTAACAGGTTTGGAATCATCACACTCAGATCTGTTGCTGGCGTTAACTTTCCCCAAGAAGCAACACTCATCAAGTATCTTCAGGAAGCTTTATGAATGTAGAGGAAGGACTGATAGGTACTTTCAAGAAAACAAATGTAGACAAAAATGCATTGAAAACATCAACAAAGAGCACCTTTCTGACTACTCTTCAGCTAAACGGGGAGCCCAACCATGCACCCTGCCAACATTACCCACCTTGCCCTTCACACAACCAAGGGAATGTCAAAACAAGCCACTAGATCTGCTGTCTGGAAACCTATTGTCCACTGAAGAACAGTCCTCCTCTACTGACTTAGCAGATAACCTTGCTGTTGAGATATGTCAGTCCTCCTGCTGGACTGGACAAGATCAGGAGTCAGATGAGATAGGAAATATATTTGGAGCTTCTGATTTTCTGGATGACTGGGTGGATGATGGACAAAATGAGGACTTTGACACAAATGAGCAAGAACATCATGTTGCAGGGAAAGAAAGTGAGAGCATGACAAGAAGTAAAATGTTCAACATTGAAACAAACCTGTTAGCTCATTTTAAACCAGCAGACATCTTACCTGAAAACTTTCTATTCAGTGAGACCCAGTTGAATTCAACGCTTCAACAAGAAGATGAGTCAAAGATAGAAAGGAATGAACCGATAAATGATCAAGACGCTGATGGAGCTGTGAATGCCCAGTACTCACAAGACATGCAAACCTACATTAAAGAACTGGATAAATTATTCAAAAATGTACCAGTGAGCGTATTTTCACAACATGAAGATTGTAACCAACTGCGCTCCACAATCTCTTGCTGCGCTGAAGTTTTGAACTGTCTTCTATCTACTAGTGACAGCAGTCTAGCCACTGAGCTTCAGATCCAAATGGGTCCACATGAAGATCGACATAACACCACAGCAAGTCAGGAAGGTTCTGAACATATTCCTCGATCTGTTAGTCCACTTCCATTACACTCACCTCAGATACCCAATAACTTTCAACATCTTGGCCACAGTGGAACCTTGAATATAGAACCTAGAGTTCCCCTTCCTGCCTTGCTGGCTGATGAAGTGACAATGGAACAAGTTGAGGCTCCGTTTCAAAATAGATCAACTTCTATTTTTCCCTTTAAGTTTAATTCTTATGATGAAACTGGAATAGATGCAGAATTGCATCAACTTCCAAGACCACATTCGTTCTCTCCCTATTGTCCCACCCATCATCAGCATTATACAAATGTACACATGGACACATGTCAGGTCCAACAGTGTTCTCAGGCGTTCTCTCATTCTGCAGTGATAGAGTCTCGTAAGGTCCAATAGTGCATTTTAGCAAATGGAGTGACAGGAAATAGGATCATAAAGTAGTTGGATGAGTCAACTGGTTAGGTTTGATAAAAATCCTTTAGTGATATGAAAGAATAAGATAAAAAATGCACAGCAGAAATCAAGTGTTAAATGGGATTGCAATAATGAGGTAGGCAACGGAAATCACTGGCTAAAAGCTTTATGACAAGCCGTTTTTACTAAGACTAATATACTGATCTATCTTGTTGTAATGTTAATTTATTTTAGTAGTTTAAACCATGTTTGTTAAAAATGTCCCAATTCAAGACCTATTATTACCATTAAACTCAAATTTGATCTTAGAAGGAGAGATTCTCTACAGAATAAGAGAGTTTCATTGGCAGGACTGCGTAAAAAAAAGAAGCCGTGCTGTTTTAGATATTAATTAGTGGAGTTTTGATTGTTGTACTAGCACCTTAATGGTTCAACTTGTCAATCGTTTTCAGATTTCTTTTATATTAAAGACAATGTTACTTTGATTGCTTAAAGCTTGCCTGGCTAATATAAATAATGTCAAAAGAGATTGAGACAGTCGAAAGCACATACTGGGTAAAATTTCAGTTTTTGGCATGCTGCAGTTGTCAAATCCTTCTGGGAGTAATGAAAGAAAAGTAAATGGACGGGGGGTGTGAGAATGCTCCCAGCTGGTGTAGAGACATATATTTAAAATCCAGATACGTCACAGATGTCAAGTCAGCATTTGTGAATTTTCTTTTGAGAATGTTTTCCTGGATGGTTTTCCTGTATTTTTTAATTTGAATTCCTCATTGAAGAAAAATGTTGGTTCTTTTTCTTTAAAATAGTTAGAGATATTTAAAAACTTGTGTTTTGTGCTTGATATTTTAATTGTTTTAAACATATACAAGAAGTGTCAAAAATCCTAAGCACTCTTCTGTTATTGGTCCTTAATTTATGTTTTGTAATTTCATCTGTACTGTGAAAATAGGCTTCAGACTGAACATTGTTTACACCTGAGCTGGTGTAATGTGTGTGAAATATGCACACAGACCTGTCACTGCTTGGTAGCATCGAGATATTTGCCACTAATGACTGAAACCCATACAGGGACCAGGACCACTGGCAAATTTTCTTATTTTTCTAGGCAATTCAGCCCATCTTTTCAACAGACTATCACTGCTGATTGCATTTCTCCAATAGAACAGGCTTCCAAGGTTTAACAGGCAAATATCCCATATCTCAGTTTAGTCATATGTAAAAACAGTTTATTATTAAGAAGTTAATTATTTACTCATCTATGCTCATGAGTCTATCTGAGCAATTGTTTTTATGACTATGGAAATGTTTTTATATCAGTAAGCTGTATATACTGTATATACAGATACAGTATATCTGTATGTGTGTTTGACAGTTAGGGAACGTGCATGTGTTTGAATGTAGGACAGTGTGTATGAGACGTTGTGCAATAATGAGAGGCTGTGTGAGTGTGTGTGTGTTTGAGGCTCTGTGCTTGCCAAGGGAGTGACCAACAGATATTGTCTGTGGCAGTGAGCTCATCAATGTGTAACGGGCCATGTCTTTTTTTCGCAGTGGTTTTCAAGTACATTTTGATGTGGATCAAGAATTGCTGGACGTTTTGTTTAATGCTATTATTTTTAAAACATTGCTCTTTATTATTTAATGTTGGTATGCTTTGCAAAGAGTTTTAAATGGAACGTATCACAAAGTAGAAAGATTTAATATTTTGTTTAACCTGTGCTGTTTTAAGCAGCTGTCACTCATTCGTAAGAATAAGTTTTTTCCTTCATTTTTCCTTATTGACCATCTGGTTTAAATAGGGCAATATATCCTCCACTGAGTATTCCTTTTACTTTTGTAGGAGTCCTGAAAGCTATGACCCTGGTGATGCAGTGGTCAGAATTAACAAGCGGAAATATTAGGAAGTCATTTAGACTAACTCAGACTCCAACATTCTTCTGTTTTCAAAATATTTTGTTTTAATTATGTCATTTCCAACGTTATTTTATAAAGAAATGTGTAACTACTTATAAGCAGCCACTTGTTGAACAGTGACACCAAATCAGATCACAGCTGAAAACAAGGTAGTTGTTCAAACTCTAAGATAGAAAGCGAATCTGAAAATGCTACAAGTGTAGGATCTGTCAGTACCAGAAGAAAGATAGGCTCACATTTTGGAGGAGCAACATCCTCCAGCATGTCCAGTTCTTAAACTAGCGAGTGTTATCTCAGTGAGCAAATTCTTTACTGTTGAATTAAATGGATTATCTTTAGAAACAGATTTCACTGGCGTGATGGAAATGACTGATTGTAGATACCCCTCCTATTGTGCTTTCTTTCAACAAGTTTAGTTCTTGCCAGTGGTATTTCCTTTACCAGAAAAACATCAAAAACTTTATGATTAAACACAATTTTTTTGCTGCTGCAGTTTAATTGTAATTCTAGCAGAACTGATCCATCTCTGCATTAGAGATGGATCAGTTAAACTCAGATTCTGGGTTGAGGTCTGTAGTAAAATGTTGTAGATGGACAACATTGTTATTCTGAATGAGAAATAATTTAGAGCATTAAGCTTTTTTTTCCCTGTTTTAATTTTGGCAAATTGATGACAGTTTGGGCAGATAGTTAAGCCTTTCATGTTTTGTAAAGAATACAAAAATGGCACTGATAAACATTTGTAGGCGAGAGACCACTAATATATAGAAAAACACATACTAATCGTCAAGCAACCAATCGTAAACTTGCTGATTTATCACTTGTTTGTACCCCAGTTGCTGACACCTGAGCACATTTCTTATCAGGTGCTCAAATTTATTTTCTGATGAAACTGTGAATATTTGACATGTAACTGTACAGTACACAGATAGAGAATATATTTGACATGTAACTGTACAGTACACGGGTAGAGAATATATTTTAATGGCATTTCCATACATGTGAATAAAAACCTGTAATTTTAATGTGTGATTTTGGAATTGGATTAGGAATAAAAGCAGAACACATTGCACATTAATTTCTGCTTGTTTTTATGAATAGATAGAACTTGCAGTACAGAAACAGGTCATCAGGACTTTGCTGATGTGTATGCTGTACTGTATATGAACCAGAACTCACCTCATTTCAGCTGATGTGTTATTTGAGAAGTACCCAACTCAAATGGTGCTGAGCTTTCATTTTCTTGGTAAATGTAAAGAAAAATAGATGAAGATTGAAAACAAATGACAGATAATAGAGGAAAGTAAATACACAAGAGATAACTCCAGTCATGTTTCAGCAATAGCAGGATGTTCCAGCATCTCGTCAGCAACTAGTTCATTCTTTTGGTTAAGTGAAGTGAGAGCTGACTCATTCTCCAGTAAAAGTACAAGCTGAAAATGCGTGCAGTAGTGGAGCAGTTATCCCAATTTAACAGTGCCCTGAAGATTGCTCTGATAAGTAACAGATTCAGGAGCGTTCGAACAAAGGCTTTTTGTTTCTCGAGGCTTTGTTCAATAGCACTAAGAAACCATTTGTGTTGGATTGCATTAGGAGACTGAGGGAAGTGAGCTAATCAGAGAGGGAGTACTGCACTTCAGGTCATTTTTGATATTGGCAAGTGCAACTGAATGGGTGGCAGGCTTCAAAGCTTTTCAAAGTTTGGCAGCTTCAGAGAGGCTGGAAAGAAAAGCAAGAAATTACATACTCAGAGACATGAAGCAACTACCTCATTAAGGTTACATCTTGAACTGTACTCCATAGAAGAAATGGCACCATCAGTAATGAAATGCAATATTTATTCCATATAGATTCAATCATGCTGCACCTCCCTAACTGGCACTCTTACAGATCACAAAATCTAAAAACAACAAAATCAAAATCTTACCAGCATATTGAAAATTATATGTCCAATACATGCAGGTTATCAGATATTGTCCTGGGTGACATGGCATTTTCAAATTCTGGATGGCAATCTGTAAAGCTCCCGGAACAATTAAATTGAGCGATACAGAGGGAACTTAAGGCAGATCTCCTCTGTGACCTGGAAGAAACCAACAATGTTAGGCACATCTTGACACAGAAAAGGAGTTGCATTTATACAATGCCAGACATTTCAAATGCTTTGCAAGCAGTTAAGTACTTTTGGTACAATCATTGCTGTATTGATGGAAACTCAACAGCCAATTTACATCCAGCAAGCTCTCACAAATATCATGTTAATAATGAACAGACAATATTTTCTGGTAATGTTGATTGAGGGATAAATTTTGGCTAAAAACATGAGGTAAAATAACTCCACTGCTCTTATATGAATTAGTTCCATGAGTTTCTTATACCCACCTGAGAAAGCAGTAAGTGCCTCAAATTAACATCTCATCCAAATGCCCCACGTCTGACACTGCGGCACTTCTTTAGTGCTGCAATGGAATATTAGCTTTGATTTTTGAGCTCAAATTCTAAATTATGATTTGAACAGCGAACCCTGTGACCTAGGCAGGAGAGTGCTACCAAATGAGCCGTGGCAGACATTAAAATATGCCTTGCAGCTAATTCACAACCATCTCAATCCAAATGCCAAACTTAATATTTGTTTATACCTGTAAATGTGACACTATCATTTTCTTCAATCACACAGAGTCAGTGATTGAACTGGACCATGAAATATATGAACATGCTACCAACCTTTACTTGACCTCAGTACAGTACCTTGTTTCCCCCAGGTACCTATGCAAAAGCCTATCAGTGCCAGAGTTGTAGTTCCAATTGTTTGTGCTCCTTTAAACATGACTTTTGCTGGATGGATGGAGCTGAATTTGTCCTCATTTGTGTGGGCATGTACGTCACTGAATGTTCAAGCAAATGAGATGGTAGCAGAGACCAATGCATTGACTCTGTGTCAGTTTCTTGACAATACACTGTGGATAAAAGGGACCAATTTGGTCAGAACATATAGTGCAATACACAAGTGAATGATTTAGTTTTACCCAGTTTGAATTGTACATCTATGGGAGATAACAATGAGGGGTAAATGAATTTTGCTGTTCAGGAATAAACTGAATTGTTTTACTCTGTGTATTGTATACTTACTGGAGCTGACAATGAGACACAAATGAGGTGTAACATAGCATATACAAATTCCTTTTTACCTGATGCTCTGTCTGCTTTTTGAAATTTCCCTTACATGAAACATAAAGAATAACTTATTTGATTTCACCTCTGTTTCAGATACTTCTGCTCTTTGTCTACCAAGTGAAATATACAATAAATTTTTTGTTGCAAAGCCACTTAACACCTAGAAGTAAACAAAATTGTTCATAATTTGGCGTCATAGAGTCTATGGCGCCTGTGTACCTCGCTCCTGCATTAAATCTCCCAAAATGCATCACCCCGTGTATCTTTGGATTAAACTCCATCTGCCATTTCTCCACCCACGTATCCAGGCTGTCTATATCGTGCTGTATCCTTTGGCAATCCTCTTCACTGTACACGGCTTCCCCAGTATTTGTGTCATCCTCAAACCTATTAGTTAGGCCACTTACATTCTCGTTCCATTCATTTAAATATGTTCCAAACAACAGGTGTTCAGCACTGATCCCTTTGGTCATAGATCTCCAGTCAGAAAAACACCCTTTCACCGCTACTCTCTTTTAAATGACTAAGCCAGTTCCGTATCCATCTTACCAGATCACTGCGGGTCCCATGTGGTTTTACCTTTTGTGTCATCCTATCAAGGAGGACTTTGTCAAAGGCTTTGCTGAGGTCCATATAGATAACATATACTGCTCGGCCCTTAACAATCACCTTCGCCAATTTCTCAATAAGCTTAATCAAGGTTGTGAGACAGGACCTTCACCTCACTAAGTCCTGTTGACCAACCCTGTCAAGTCCTGCTTACCAATATCTGTGGGCTACTGCTAAAATTGGGAGAGCCGTCTCATAGCATTGTGAAGCAATAGCCTGACCTAGTCAGAGTTATATCCTTCATAGAGATAATACTATTGCCACAGGGCAGACCCGGCAAAAGTGGCGAGTTACTCTTGAAGTCCTTTATGTTGACTCTGGACCACACAAAGTATAATTGCATTGGGTCAAATGTGGATACAGGAACCACTTGCTGATTAGACATAACGCACCCTCTTGGCTGATGATCAGTATTCCACTCTCTTAACACCACTTGGAGAATGGACTGAGGTGGTAAAGTTGCAGAATCTATTTTAGATAGGGGACTTCAATGTCCATTACCAAAAGTGGCTCAGCAACATCTCTACTGTCTGAGCTGGTTGAATCCTGAAGGAGTTAGCTGTTGGACTGTGTCCTGCAAAAGAGGAGCAAGGAAATAACAATAGGGAAAAAGCATATTTGACATTACTGAATCCAACCATCAATCAGTTGGAGGTTACCATTGACCAGAAGCTGAACTAGACTAGTCATATAAGAATTGTGGCTACAAGAACAGGTTGAATGCTGGGAATCTTGCAGCAAGTAACTCACTTCTGACTCCACAAAGCCTGCCCATCATCCACAAGTCATGAGTGTAATGGAATACTCCCCACTTGCCTGGATGACTGCAGCTCCAACAACACTCAAGAAGTTGGACAGAGCAGTCTGCTTGATTGGTATCATATCCACAAGCATTGACTCGCTCCACAACTGACACATAGTACACACTGCTGCTATTACCTACAAATGCACTGCAGAAATTACCATGGCTCCTCAGACAGCACCTTCCAATGACTACTTCTATTTCAAAGGTCAAGGTCAGCAAGTATATGGGAGCAACACTCTGTAAGTTGGGGACAGGTTCACACAGCATCTGCACTCTGTACCCTCCAATCAACACCACCTTCTGATTGCCTCTTCCTATTCCCTTGGCAACAAGTTCATCCTGGGCCGCTTCTGCTGCCAAAATAAGGCCAAACAGGAACTGGAGGAATAGCACCTCATTCCGCCTCGGGAGCTTACAGCCCAATGGCCTTAACACAGAGCTCACCAGCTTCAAAACAGCCTCCCCCCCCCCAAACCTTATTCCACTTACAGCTTTCCCTCTCCTCCCTGCCTCCTTGACCAGACCTAACCTGTCCATCCTCCTTTTCACCTTTCTGCTCCACCCTTCCCACTGATCGATCACAATAACTCTTCCTACCTGTATCCATCTATCACTACCCCACCTACCTTCCCCAGCCCCACCCCTTCCCTCTATTTATTTCTCATCTCCCTTCCCCCTCCCCAGTCTTGATGAAGGGTCCTGCCCAGAACATTGACTCTCCTGCTCCTCTGCTGCCTGACCTGCTGTGCTTTTCCAGCTCCACTTTTTATCGACTTATTCTAAATGTGACCTGTTCGGTATTCTGCCTGACAGTCAGCCTGGGTGATTTCATATCTACAGATTGAAGGAAAGCTTAGTTTGTTTTGCTGAGAAGGGAATGCAAGCGATTTATGTTTGAAGACAATGGCAACCATCTCTGAGTAAACCATGACCCTGATTCTCTCAAAGTATCAGAAGTTTGTTTACAGAGATCATGCTAACAATTCTGCTATAAACTATCCATTTGCTTCGAAGATAAATGGAGTTGAGATCAAAGGTAGTTAACATTTCTACTGATATTCAGGCTAATGTGTTTCATGTTGCGATATGGAAGAAGGCAGAAGTTACAGACTCCCCTACAAATCCACTACTATCATAGAGAGGCAGACAGTAATTGGTATGGTGTGGGCTGCAGGCAAGACCAAAGCAGAAAGCAGATAGAGGCAGCAGGTCCTGCACCTGAGCAAGAGAAATCCATTTCGAGCATGCGCACACACACACACACACACACACACACACAATATGGGTGAGAGCTCGTGCTCAGATTGAAGTAACTAAGTTCATGAAGATTTGAAGGAGTCAGGAAGATTCACCTAGCCTGGCTGGATTGAAAGACTTTGCAGCATAAACGTAAACAGTGAAGGTCTTTTCTGGGATCAAAAGTTACTCAGCTGGGAAAGTAAAATTGAAGCAAGCAAGCAAATGGGAGTTGAGAATCATTCTTTGACCCGTTCCTGGAGGTTACACTGTCCAAAAGTGTAGTGCATAATCACAATGAGTGTCTTTCAGTCCTGATAAATGTCAAAAAGGGGATTTTATTTTGTGTGATTTAAAGAAAATCACCCATTAAAAACAAATAGTATTCAGTCAGTGGATGTTGTCATTTTTTACAGTAAGAGTTTTGAAACATGAAATTTTAACATGCCATTCTTTCAACTGTTAACTAGACATTCAACTTGCTTTCAAATCGTTATTGGACTCTACAGAGATTATAACAGTGGCACAGATTCAGGATAAATCTAGCAATTAAAAGCTGGGCATCCATGAGACACTGTGGAAAATCAGCAGTAGAATTGCATTCAACCACAATTTGTCGCATCAGATCTCAGCATGTCCCTCATATCATGCCAAAGAATTAACCATGGTTCAACAAGGAATGTAGGTGATTATGCCAGGAGCAGCAGCAGGCACTCCCAGAAGCAAGATGCCAGCCTATTGTTGAAACTACAGTACAGGATAACATGCATCCTTACAGTGGTGCCAGAGTGCTACTGACAGAGCTAAGCAATTCTACAGACATGTGCTTGGACCTGATGTCCTGGCACATCTAGTCACGAATGGCTGTTAGTAATGAAGCAGTTAACTGGAGGAGGACAACATCCCAGCTAAAGTAATGAAGACCTGTGCTGGAGAATTAGCCACACCTCTAACCAGATCTTTCCAGTGCAACACTGGCAACTACTCAACAAAGTCAAAATTGCCCATATAGATCCTGTTCACATAAAGCATAATCAGAAAATTCACAGCCTTGTCTCTGTTTCTTTCTCCATACTTGCTATCTAACCTGATTATTTATGGCATTTTCTGTTTTATTTTAGGTTTCCAGAGTTTAGAATGTTTCACTTTCTGTATAAGTACAATGTATACAGGAATAGGTTGGCAGTTAGATATTCTGCAATGAATAACTCACCTTCTGACTCCCCCAAAGCCTGTCCATCATCTACAAGGCAAAAGTCAGGAGTGTGATGGAATACTCCCTACGTGCCTGGATGGGTGCAGCTCCAACAACACTCAAGAAGCTTGACACCATCAAGGACAAAAGCAATAAATTTGCTCAGGTGCCTATCCGCTACTTCAAACATTCAATCTCTCCACACTCCAGTGGCAGCAGTGGACACTATATGCAAGAAGTCGAAGAGTGTGGTGATGGAAAAGCACAGCCAGCCAGGCAGCATCTGAGGAGCAGGAGAATCGATGTTTCGAGCGTAAGCTCTTCATGAAGAAGTCTATATACAAGAAGGACTGCAATGTCTCAAGGCTCTTTTGACAGCATCTTCTAAACCCACATTTTCCACAAAGAAAAATAAAGGAAGGGCAGCAAGTTCATGAGAAACCACCACCTCAAGGTTCCCCACTGAATCACACACTGTGAGTTAGAAATACCACTATTCCTTTATTGTTTCTGGGTCAACATCCTTGCGTTCCATCCCTAAGTATACTGTGGGAGTACCTAGACCACAAAGCAACAGTAGTTCAAAAAGGAAGCTCACCACTACCTTCTCAATCGCAATTATTGATGGACAACAACTGTTAGATTTACCTTTGACACCCCCATCTCATGGACAAATAAAAGCAATAAGATGGACTCTATTGAGTCATTTTTTGGCCTGTTCTATTATTTCCTGAGCAGTGTGCTGGATTGGACTGCTCTCCAACTGCTGGAAATTTATAGTGCCTGACTTATTTTGTAAATGATTGTTAGAAGAAGTAAATGAAGTGAAAGATTGGGTGAAATATCCTGAGAAGGTTCACAGAGTACAGTCACCTGACAAACAAATTCAAACTAGTTAGTGTTGTCATGGTGACAGGGTAACAATTTCATGTGCTGTTCATGTGTGCCGGTGAGACCTGAAAGGGAGGGTTGTTAGAATTAGCTTTACACCTTTCATGTGATAAACGACTAAACTGCAGAAACCTTACCCCTGGTTCCAGCACTGTGTACCTCTGTGTATAGTTACAGGGGAATGAACTCAGTCTGGTTTTAACAGACTTTCCTCTGATAAAGCAAGTTCTAGATATCTGAAGCAATGGGCAATATGTTACCTGCTCCATACTTATGCTCTGTACCTAATGCAATTGTTATTTTGTTTGTCTTTTTGCAGAGCTCTTTTGCATTAGGCAGATGAAACAGAAACCAAATCTACTCAAAGTATTTCTTTGTTGTAACACTGGAGGGGGAAGGCTGAGATTGCTCCTGGTTCTGATTCTATTTCTCCATCTGGAAATACAATGAATTTAATCTCTTAGGGAGAAGATGAGAATTGTCAGAGGAAGAGACTAAAGTCTTCCTTGTTCACCTGCTCTAGTTGGATAAGGCGACTGATTAATCCTAACATTCAAGCTATCTATTATTCCACAACCACCTCATACGTGAGCTGAGGGAAATCCCAGTGGCAGAAAGATTTGTGAACTCTCAGTAAAATAAAAAAACCTGCTCTTCTTAATCATGATACATAAATGACATTTTACGGTTCTGTACTCATCTCTGTGTCATTTTCTGAAATAAATTTGCCTAACTTGTATCTGAACGAATCAATACTAACAACTGTTATTTTCTTGGGAAACCTGTTTCAATGGGGACTGTTTACTCCCCATTTCATTTTGAACTTAATCCCTTGTAATAAAACAAAGAACTGTGGACACTGGAAATGTGAAACAAAACAGAAACTGCTGGAGAAACTCAGCAGGTCGTGGCAGCATCTGTAGAGAGAAAATCAAAGTTAAAGTTTAGGGTAGAGTGACCCTTCGTCGTCCCTTTTATGCGTTTATCTGCATTACATGTCAGGAAAATGTAAAAACTTGCATGATCTTAGCATATCCAAAAGTGATGTTTTTGAAGTGCGGTCTCTGCTTTAATTACTATGGTTAAGATGGGAGGAGTGCACTGTCTGTCTTTAGTTCCACTTCTCAAAGGTTCAGAACATAAATGTTTTGCCTCGTTCTGAATATGATTAATTGTATACTTTCTCTTCATTAAACTTCAAATAAAAAGATCGTCAACTAGGGTTCGTTATTGATTTATTATAAAACAAAATGTATTCAGTGAAGATGCAAACTAGTTAGTACTAGTTTTTAATATGGATGCTTTTGATCTTCTGTCTTATGATCTAATAATATAATTATAATGAGTCTAAACTAGTAAGCCAGAGATTTAGCCTAAAGTTCTGTGGACATGGGTTCAAATGGTAGATGACGAAAATTTAAATTCAATTCAATTCAAAACCTGGATCTGAAAGCTAGCCTCAATAATGGTGTCATTAAACTATCATTGATTGTCATACAAACCTATCTGGTTCACTGATGTCACGCAAGGAAGATCTGTAATCCGTATCAGGTTTGATCCATACGTGTCTCCTAGTCCACAATGTGGCAGAGCATTAACTGTATTTTGAAATGGCTTTGCAAGCCAATCAGTTCAAGGGTTATTTGGGGATAGGAAATAATGTTGGCCTTGCTGGAGATGCTTACAGGATACTGGAAAAACTATCATTGTTCAAATCCTTTGTGAAATACCTTGGGATATCATTTTACAGGTCAGCCATGGCTCAGTGGTAGCACTATTGCCTCCTATTTAAAAAACTGTGGGTTCAGAGATCCAAGATGGCGGCGACTTAGCAAGTCTGAGTCTATAGTGCTCCCAAGACCTAGGCAAAGTGGGCCACCCTCCTCCACCACACTCACCAAATCATTTAAAATAGTTTTTACTTAATGTAATTAGTGGTTCAGTACCATATTTAAACAGTTCAGTCTCCTGTAAAAATGACTAGGGGGAAAGGAGCCGCAGTTCTCAGCAGGCAGGACCCCCTCCCCCCACCTCCCCAGCTGCAGCAGAGGCGTCCGCAGCCGCCCCGGGGGACTTACCTACAGTGGCGAGCCTCGCGGAAATAATCTCCAAACTCGATGCGAAGATCAATGCTTTCATTGAAGAGTCCCGAAGTCGATGGAATTCATTCTTGGCCGCACTACAAAAGCACGGCCGAGACATCGAAGAAATTGAGTGCCAAGAATCGAGGTCGTCAAAAAAGTATTCATTTGCTAGGCCTTCTGGAACGGGAAAAGGAAGGCCAGCTTACAAGGTTCCTTGAACAGTGACTTCCGCGTTTATTGAATCTGGAGGCTGGATCAGGCCTGGTAAGGGTGGAATGGGCCTACCGGATTGCAATACGTGGGCCCGGCTTGAACCAGCGCCCCTGCCCGGTCCTGTTCCGGCTGCAGAACTATAACGTGAGGCAGATGCTCTTGGAAGCCTCCAGAAATCTTGGGAAAGATCCCCAAGCCATGATTTATAAAGGATCCAAGATTATGTTATTTCAGGACTTATCCTTATCATTGGTCCGAAAGAGGAAGGCATTTGATGAAGCGAAGAAGCGTTTAAGGGATTTAAACATTCAGTACTCCTTGCGCTACCCAGCTATACTACACTTCAGCCATGAAGGGTCCGTGTATAATTTCGAATTACCGGAGAAGGCCAAGGAATTTTTGGACTCTCTTAGATAAGAGTTAATTGACATTGTTTTGCCCTACCCCCACCCCAGTTTACCCCCTTTTCTTTCCCTTTCATTACCTTACTGTTTAACATTATCTCCGGGGGGTGGGAAGAAGGGTTTATTTATTCATTCTTTACTTAGCAATTTTCTTTCCCCGCTTTTTATATATATATATATATATATATATATATAGGCCAGGGGGTCTAGTTACTGTAGATGGAGGGAAGGTGGCTACCTTATCTTATTTTATCTTTGTCCTTGGGAGCAAGGTTGTTTTCCCCTGTTATTTTGTATTAATATATTTAATTATTATTTGCTGAGACTGTAATTTTATGGTCATATATGTTCATATATGGTATTAACATTACCAAATATATCCAGGTATTGGTGTGGGTGGGGGATAGGGTACTCACTGTTAGTTCTAGTTCAGTAGTATACTTGAATTTTCTTTATCCTATCGTAGGGTGCCTGGGTCAAGGGAGGGGCACTGGTTGGGAGAGGTTATGATGGGTTTTTTGGAAAGGAAGTGATGCCCCCTGGGAATATGGGGGAAGATCTCAGTTTAAATACGTTTTATACCTTTTTTTAGTATTTAGAAATAGTTTTTTATTATATTGATCTGAATGTATGAAAGAGCTTTTATTTTTGTGAATTTTATGTGCTCTATGCTCGGGATGTCTTGGATAGGGTTTCTTCTCCCGGGGGGTCTCGGACTTGCCCGGTGATTATGGATGATCGGTCGATTAAATGGTGCACCTGGAATGTCACGGGGAGTAATTCACCAATCAAAAGGAGGAGAATACTATCAAACCTCAAGAAAGAGAGGATCGATATAGCTCTCCTATAGGGGACACACTTATTGGATAAGGAACACCTGAAATTACAACAGGGAAGAGATTATTTTCCGTTCTCTCTTTCTGTGCAGGGAAAAATATTTTGGTAAACTGGGTGGCTGAGGGCCCTCATGGACTTTCGAGTTGGCACAGAATAATTATGGAATATACACCCCCTGAGTTCCTGACAAATATGGTGCACCAGGAGAAAAAACAAATTACTCCATAAAAATATGGCAGCCCTTCTTGAATTGCACAAATACAGATATCTTGGTCATCCTACAAGAGCCTTTATTTAATTGAGAGGGTGAACTTGGCTGGTCCAGGGCCCCCTGGGAGAGGAATCCCACATGAATACGGGTTTTGTTGTGATCTGATGTTAACACAATCCGAGCATGTATATCACTACTCAATTTATGTGTTATCTGTTGGGTTTTTTTTCTCTTGAATAATGTAAGAATTTTAATCATACACTCTGGTTAGTTGTAAGTTAGACGTGTAGTTAGTTGAGTTTTGTCTTTTTTTCTCTCTTGGTATTTCTGTTTTCTTGTTTGATAGATTTTGGGTATTATTTATTTAAGATTTAACTGTATATCAATGTTTGCATTTTTTTTTAGTTTTCTTTTGTAAACTTGTAAAAACATGTTACAGTTACAACATTTAAAAGACATTTGGATAAGTTCATGAATACGAAATGTTTGGAGGGATATAGGCCAAGCGCAGGCAGCTGGGACTAGTTTAACTTGGGATTATGGTCGACATGGATTGGTTGGGCCAAAGGGTCTGTTTCTATGCTGTAAGACTCTATAACTATGTACCAAATGTACTTAACAGGTGTACAGCATCTTTGAATGTCCTGAGATTGTTAAAGATGCTATATAATTGCAAGTCTGTCTTAAGGATGTAATGCAAATACAGGTTCTGGTTGAAATGAAACATCACTTCCACAATGTTCCACAGCTGTTTTCTATAAACATACTTATATTTGATGTCAGCAATCATTGCAACTCCAGTGCTAGTGCTGATGGAATTCTGATAATTCAGGGTTCAATTCTGGGCAGAGATGATTTACTAACACTTGAGTTTATATAATGTTCTTACACTAATTATAAATTTTGTAATTTCTGCACATTTGTTCAGCATTGGAAACAAGTTTCTCCATGCATGGAGAATTGACCCACTTGAATGTTTATCTCTAGTCAAGATCTGTCATTTTGTTGTACCTTTTTGAGTTTCAAAACATCAGTTTGACGCACTTTGAGAGAGCACTGACGCAGCAATTCTTTCTGGCTGCTGGTTGTGTCCAATGTGAGTACAGAGTGCACTTTGTATATATTCCAGCTTGTTAGCTGATGTGCTTTTTCCCTCAATGTGGGAAGGAGATTGGGGTACTGAGGCGATGTAAGTCAATGTGACAATATTCTATCTCCAGTATCATTGTCACTCTTGTTGACTGTTCACATTTGACCTTGAAATGAGTGGCCAATAGGATTTCAGAGGGCAATTAAGAGTCAACTATATTGCTGTGGGTCTGGACTCACTTTTACGTCAGACCAGATTTCCTTCTGCCCATTGAAAGAGTAATTAGCTTAAGTGTAAAAGTGAAGGACATTAAAGGTGTTGTCTGTCTCTCCAAAGAAAGGTGAAGTTCTTCTTTCATTAAATATAATAGAATATAATGATTTAAATATAGTGATGAAGAGCATGTAATCTATGATTATGATTGAAATGTTGGTAGGCTTTCTGTTGGGCAATGTTTTATTTGTTCACTGATATTCCCCCTTCTTGCTAGCTCTGGTGAAATTGTGGAGTCAAAGGTATATTTGAGAGGTTGGACAGTGAGTGACTGTGTGGTATGTAACCCTGGGACCTAGCACAGCTGGGAGAAGGGAACAGATATCACAAGGGAAAATCAATGGGCGTCAAAGTGGAAATACCCTTCAGACTGGAGGCAAAGCAAGATACTTGTAGTTGTCAAAGGCCCCAGGATATCGATCCAGTAGGTGGTAAGGTTAGATGTGAGTCCATTTGCAATTGCTTCCAGACTTCAGCCCCATTCACTCCTCTGATAATGAGGTTGCATGTTCAATCTTACAGAAGGACCTAAAGAACGTGAAAAGTTTAGGCTGATACGTGGTGAACAGCCAAGGTCTTTTTCCCAGGTTAAGGGAGTCCAAAATTAGAGGGCATGGATTTAAGGTGAGAGCAAAAAGATTTAAAAGGGATCTAAGCGACAAGTTTTTCACGCAAAGGGTGGTGCGAATATTGAATGAGCTGCCAAAGGAAGGGGTAGAGGCGTGTACAATTACATTTAGAAGACAATTGGACATACATTAATAGAAAAGGTTTAGAAGGATATGAGCCAAATGCAGGCAAATAGAACTAGCTCAGTTTAGGATACCTGGTCAGTGTGGATGAGTTGGACCAAAGGGTCTGTTTCTGTGCTGTATGACCACAAATACCATGAAGTCCAGCCCTCTGCCTCTAATCCTTCAACAAAATGATCATCGCTGAGTCCCGTACTTTCAACATCTTTGGTGGTGACCACGGGTGAGAAACCTCTTTGGAACACTGTGTCTTCAGGAGTAAAGTAGAGGGTGGCTATTTGAACCTCTCCATCATCTACAAGGTTCAAATCAGGACTGCGCTGGAAAACTCCCCCCTTCACCTCGGTAGGTGCCACTGCACTAAGAGTGAAGAAACTTGACATTAGTCTTGGCAAAACAATTGATCAGTGTTCCTGTCACCACATCATTAATCTACAAAAATAAACCATTATGATATTTCAATGCCACCACCACCCACTGTGATCCCTACTATCAAACGTAGCAGCATTGTGGAAGCACTGTCACTGCCAAGTTCTCCTCCAAGTCTTGGCTGGATCCTTACTGTGGAATTTCCAATCCAGCATAATTGCACAAGCATCATCAGCATCTTTACTGAAATAGGTAATGATTCAAAGAGAAGACCTGTGACCACCTTTGTAGAGGAAGTAGTGTCTACAAATCCTCAGAACAAATGGGGAAACCTGATCCTGGCCTTCATCAAGCATCCACATATCCCTATGGAATTCCAGGGATAGTCATTGGGATCAAGAATCCTGGCCGACATTTCAACCTGGCAGAGATCAACATGGCTCAACCCTGGGAGCTTCCAGTGCCAGTAGAATCTTAAGGGACACTTGTTGTCATCCAGGCATGGAAAGGATGATGGTTACAATTAACCACAATGAAATGATGACATGTTGGGGATGGGACAGGAACTGAAACCCTCTTTGTTAGCACGTGCTCACCAGGTTCCATTCCAAACAACAGACAAAAGTTGCCATGGTGACTAATGCACCTTAAGTATATGGGCATCGAGTGCCTGAGCAGGGAAGTAAGAAACTGCTCAGGAACGTCACTGTTTATTAAATATGAGAGGGTGAGCGATGGACTGGAAACACTGCCCGGATCATTGCCTTTTAAAGCTGCTGCTTGCGCAGACATATTTGTCACCAGACAGCTATATCCCACCAACTACTTTGCTTCCTAATTTTCAATGTGCTGGAAACATGCAGGCTCACATGTCAAATGCAAAACTAATTAAAATTCCAATGTTGAATAAATTTGCACCGCTTCCCTAAATACAAGCTTAAATTCATCCATAACGCTGGAGCAAACTCTGGCAGAACTGCTTGAGGTTAATGATTGGCAGCTGTTCCATATAAGCCTGGCTCCTGAAAGCTTGCTGGAGTGGCTTCAAAGGGAGATTGTGATCCGTGTCCCAAGGCAGAATTCAAAGTCAAAGTGGAATGAATTTTGCAACACTTTCACAAACTCTTGTTGGAAGAACACAGAGTCATGTGCTTTTGATATCATGAGATGGGAACGTGTTCACCCAGATGCCACAGATCATGGTATCTTTGGCAATAACTGTGTGCCATGACATTGTGTGAGTATGGCTGATGGTTAATAGACCTGGACCCTCTCGATACTGGGAGCCATTGACAGATTAAAGAAATCATTGATTCCCTACAGTGTGAAAGCTGGTCATTTGGTTCATCAAGTCCACACCAATTCTCCAAAGAGCATCCCACCCAGATCCACCCCACCATCCTATTCCTTAATTTTCCATGGGGTAAAAACAATGACTGCAGATGCTGGAATTCCTGCTGAAGGGCTTTTGCCCGAAACGTCGATTTTACTGCTCCTCGGATGCTGCCTGAACTGCTGTGCTTTTACAGCACCACTCTAATCTAAACCCCTTAATTTTCCACGGCCAATCTACCTAACTTGCACACTTTTGGACTGTGGGAGGAAACCTACGCAGGCATAGGGAGAATGTGCAAACTCCACACAGATAGTCACCCAAGGCTGGAATCAAACCCAGGTCCCTGGAGCTGTGAGGCAGCAGGGCTAACCACATGCCACCCACACTGAGCCACTCATGGAAAGGAAAGAAAGACTGCATTTGTATAGCATCTTCCATTTAGAATGCCTTCAAGCACCTTAGGTATTTTTGAAGTGTTTGATTGTAGAAAAGACAGCAGCCATTTTCCCATAGCCAGGTCCCACAAAGGTAAATGGCCAGATGATCTGATTTAGTGATGTTGGCTGAGTGAATCTGGAAAGTCAGGATCCTCTTCTCACTAATGAAGAGCACAGTGATGGGCAGTCCACCACCCAGCTTGACTCTTTCTGCCCTACTGGGCCAGTTTTCCCCCTGGAATGGGAGATGGGTGGGTATTAAGGCAGATGAAGGTGCAAAGTACAGCTGTTAGTTGTGACAAAGGTGCAGAGGTGTCCTGAGTGAGTGAGTAGGCACTACAGAGATTAGGTGGTGTTGGGGGCTTGCGATGAGTGGTCAAGCCTTAAATGAAGCAAGTGCAGTATCAGAGAGAAGATGGTGGCAGTGACATTGGCTGAGTGAAGAAGTTCATTGATCTTCTTCCAGTATTTCTGTGAATTCCTTCAGATGATTGAGACAGAACTGACCCAGTTGTCAATCTTAGACCAGGCTGGAAGACAGAATCATTGAGATATGCAGTACAGAAACAGACCCTTCAGTCCAACTTGTCTATGCTGACCAGATATCCTAAATTAATCTAATCCCATTTACCAGCATTTGGCCCATATCACTCTCAACCCTTCCTATTCATATACTCATCCAGATGCCTTTTAAATGTTATAATTGTACCAGCCTCCACCACTTCCTCTGGCAGCTCATTTTGTACATGCATCACTGTCTATGTGAAAATGTTACACCTTACGTTCCTTCTAAATCTTTCCCCTCTCACCTTAAACCTATGTCCTCCTGGCCTGACTCCATGGCCCTGGCGAAAATACTTTGTCTATATATCCCATCCATGTCTTTCATGATTTTATAAATCCCATAAGGTCACCCCTCAGCCTCCGACACTTCAGGGAAAACAGCCCTAGTCTATTCAACCTCTCCCGATAGCTCAAATCCTACAATCCTGCAACATCCTTGTAAATCTTTTCTGAAACCTTTTAAGTTTCACAATATCTTTCCTAGAGCGGGAAGACCAGAACTCCATGCAGTATTCCAATAGAGGTCGAATCAGCGTCCTGTACAGCCGCAACATGACCTCCCAACCGCTATACTCAATGCACTGATCAAAAAAGGCTAGCATACCAAACGCCTTCTTCACTAACCTATCTACCTGTGACTCCACTTTCAATCAACTATGAACCTGCTCTCCAAGGTCTCTTTGTTCAACAACACTCCCCAGGACCTTACCATTAAGTGTATAAGTCTTGCCCTAATTTGCCTTTCCAAAATGCAGCACCTCACATTTTTCTAATTTAAACTCCATCTGCCACTCCTTGGCTCTTTGGCCCATCTGGTCAAGATCCCATTGTAATCTGAGGTAACCTTCTTCGCTGTCCACTACACCTCCAATTTTGGTGTCATCTGCAAACTTACTAACTGTACCTCTTATACTCGCATCCAAATCATTTATATAAATGATGAAAACTAGTGGACCCAGCACCGATCGTTGTGGCACTCCACTGGTCACAGGCCTCCAGTCTGAAAAACAACTCTCCACCAACACCCTCTGTCTTCTACCTTTGAGTCAGTTTTGTATCCAAATAGCTAGTTCTCCCTGTATTCCATGAGATCTAACCTTGCTAACCAGTCTATCATGAGGAACCTTGTTGAACACCTTACTGAATCTTGGGTTGTGGTTTCTAATTTTTCTAAATTCCAAGTACATTAATACTTAACAAACTAAACAAACTAAACAACTAAGATAGTAATCACCAGCGACTAACCTATCACCTTTTATAACAGTGTAATCTGTTAATAATTATTCTGATTATAATGTTGTATTCAGATAAAAGTGAAATGGAAAATGTCCAACAGCTAATCACCTCCTTAATCTCCTCTGCCGTCACATTTTGACTTCACGTTCTGACCACATATTGTGCTGTCAGAGCTGTGGAGCTGTGTTTTACTGCTGTGTCCTTGCTTATGGTTTATGTTCTTTTCAAATTCCTCTCTCTTTGTGATCTGCTTTAAGAATCTGCTGCCTTTCACCAGATTGAATCCTGGAATAGCAGGAGAATTTTGGACAGGTATATGGATAGGAAAGGTTCAGAGAGATATAGGCCAAATGCAGGTGAGAGGGACTAGTTTAGTTTGAGAAACTTGGTTGGCATGGACGAGTTGGGCTGAATGGTCTGTTTCTGTACTGTAAGACTGACATATGGAGAGCAACTGAATTGGTTAGGATGATATTCACTGGGAGTTTAGAAGCATGAGTAGGGGAATCTCATAGAAACCTATAAAATTCTAAAAGGATTAGATAGGCAAAACAAAGGAAGGATGTTCCCAATGACTTGGGTTGGGAGGGATGTGGTGGGGTGTGGACTGAGATGAGGAGAAATGTCTTCACCCAGAGAATGTGAAACCTGTGGAATTCACGAGCACAGAAAGAAGTCAGGACCAGAACATTGAATGTTTTCAAGTAGTTGGATATAGATCTCAGGGCTAAAGGAATCAAAGCAGGGAACAGGGCATGGAGTTGAATGATCCTATTGAATGGAGGAGCAGACTCGAAGGGCCTGTTTTCCAGGTTTCTCCATGATCACAGCCTGACCAATGCCCCTTTTGGAACACTTATACAGGGATAGGGACCAAATAGGTCCAGATTAGAACATCTGGTCGGCATGGACGAGTTGGACAGAAGAGTCTGTTTCCGTGCTGTGCATCTCTATGTCTATGTCCAAGAGCATTTTGACTTTAAGAAGCCACAGGCAGTCAGCCAATCGTGATTACTGACAGAGAGAGTGAGGCTGCTGCAGCAAGAGAAACTGCAACACGGTAGGCTCTGTACTCGGGGGAGAAACTTTCATCACAATCTTTCACCAAGACGCTGGTGAAAGGGACAAAGGGTGTGGGCTAGAATGTCAGAAGGAAAAATCACTACGACTTGCGAATGTTGCAAACTGGTCCAGTTTCTTTCGTATAACTCAGAACAGCACAACCAGTACACTCAGTTCCAAGGTTTCTTTACTGGTTTTTCCCTCTGGGAAGGAGGGAATGCCAGCCACACGTCACTTAGTGAAGGTGGCTCTGTAGGGAGCTGGAAAGACTACAGGAGTTGTTAGAGATTCCCAAAGGGAAAGGGGATAACTTCACAAATATAGGATAAAACCAGAAAAGGAATCGACAGCACTGATGGAGGAGTATTCTTACCTCTCACTCTGAGCATTGCTACTAATAGGAATAGATTGGATGAGCATGAGGTGCTGCTGAAAGAGATAGTCAGGAGGTCAGAAAAGAAATTTAGACCATGGCTGGAGCATCAGAAAGGACTCAGAACTTAACTTAAGCTCAAAAAGGTCAATTTAAAGAGATTCCATGAAGGAGACCAGCAGAAGAAGAAACGTCAAGAGAAAATAAAAATTAAAATGATCAGGATTCTGTCATTAGACTATGATTTTGGCACAAAAATTTATGAAGGAAGCAACCAGAGAGTGTTATTTAAAAGTTTTTTTGATTAGATTAGGTTAGTTTCCATACAGTGTGGAAACAGACCCTTCGTCCCAATAAGTCCACACCGACCCTCTGAAGAATAACCCACCTAGACCCATCTCCATTTCCCTCTGATTAATGCACCTAACACTCTGGATAATTTAGCATGGCCAATTCACCTGACCGGCACATCTTTGGATTGTGGGAGGAAACCGGAGCACCCGGAGGAAACCCACGCAGACACGGGGAGAATGTGCAAACTCCACACAGACAATCACGTGAGGCTGGATTCGAACCCAGGTCCATGGTGCTGTGAGGCAGCAGTGCTAACCATTGTTTGTGAGGAAGAAAGTGCTGGGTGCTCCAGACTGCAAAAGATGGAGAAATGTCTGTGTACCCAGGCAGAAGTGCGAAGTGGCTGCAGGAAAACCAAGTACACTGTACCAGAATTGCAAACTAGTATAAAGAAGGCAAATTGTAAAAAGGCAGTCGTAGGCAGTAAACTCCTACAGAACAGGCAGTTCATGGAAGTTAAAGTTTTATTGCAGAATTTCAAACAGTTTTACAACAAGACAGAATTTTGAAAGACTGAAATATCTAAGCAGAAACAATGGCCTGCAATAAGAAAGACTCACCCAAATTCAATGGGAACAATACAGTGATGAAGGAAGGAGGTGTTCCCATGCTCAGGTATTATGTTGGAGGATGGTGGGACCAATAATCCAGCAGGTAGGCTGAGAGCACGTACTCTGAACATCAAAAGCATTTCCAGATCATTGATGATTTATTAGTGTGTGACAGGAGCCTAGTTATTTCAGCTCCCCTCTGGAAAGATGTGTTGGAAAGGATGCTTGTGGAAGGTTTAGTCATTGCCATGTCAAACAGCCAGGGCACAATCACTGATGCTGTGGCTAGAGATTTTGAAAGAGATTGAAGATCTCATGACGTACTGTGAAACCTGTGATTATACAGGTCTAGAGCATACTTCTGTCATCATCGAAGAGAAGGTGTAGTCATGAGAAGACTTTGAGAAGAAGTAAACACTGAGAACCAGAAAGAGCAGTACAACCCACTTGAGCTCATTCAGGTAAAGAAAACAAAGGGCTGTGGATCCCACAGATCTGAAACAAAAACAGAAATTGCTGCAGAAACTCAACTCATCTGACAGTATCTGTGGAGAGAAAGCAGAATTAACATTTCGAGTCCTGTGACTCATCATCAGCAGTCTGCTTTGTTTAGCAATTTCTGCTTTTGAGCTCATTCAGGAATCATTAACTGATGTTGTTCAGGCAGCAGAACAGTCTGGTGAACACATTGATACCAGAGGGTTGTTAATATCAATGAGGAAGAAAATGCTGAACAAAGCAGCAACCTTTCAGTAACATAACAGAGAGCATGAGAAGGGGAACTTGAAACTTCAAACAATCAGCGAAACTTCCTGATAATGTCCAATCTGATCAAGACATTGAAGGCGCTGTGTGGTATTGGCTTCTTGGGAGCCAGACCAATGACCATTGATATGCGACATAATCAAGAGGAGAAATTGCTGTTATTCAGCATCCAGGATACAGAGAATGAGAGAGTACCTGTTTGAATCAGAAAGATATTGCCTGGTCCAGAAATCCAGGATACTGCAAGGAAGAAAGCTCTTCTTTTGGCAGAGTAGCCATCGTCCATGATGGGCATTTGTGAAAATAAAGCTGCCATGTCTGATGCTATGGACCAACTGAAGAAGCTAGCAGAGAACTGTACATCTGCAAAGGGAATTCAGGAGATTCGGAGACCTCATCAGCGCCTAATAACTAAGTCTACCAGGAATAGCAAGCTCAGTGAAGGATATATAGAAAATAAAAGGTCCTCCAGTGGAGAACTAATGCACAGATCAGAACCAGACAACCTACAGTGCCTCCAAGTCTGAAGAGAGAGTATTCTGGGAAAATTACACAATGTCCAGCTCACCTACATTTGTGAAGTCAGGGTCATGGGGTGGGATTAGAAAGTGGTAAATCATAGAATCACAGAAATGTTACACTGCAAATGGTGGCCACTCAGCTCACTGAGTCTGCACCAACTCAGAGCAATGCAATACAGCTGGAAACATGAAAGCACAGTAAGTAACAATGGGAGAAAGTTTGGAGGTGGTGGGGATGTTCTAAAAGATAATGGTTGTGATAAATTTAATATTGAAGTCTCATGGACTCCATCCAATCTGATACCATCACATGCAGTAGTCTTCTCAGGGAACAGATGTATTCTGCATAGCTCCTGAGAGTCCTTTGTAAGTCTACCTGATTAGTAGTGGAAGTATAACTTACTGCTATCATGGTTTAAACCATCTTGTTAATGAAATGTCTCTTCTGTAAAGATTGTACAGTGGTGTATCCACTGCCACAGATCATTAGAAAACCCCTGGACACAATACGGCCCAGGGAGGATTGATGGCACAGATGATAGATACTACAAGGTTCCAAGAGTGGTAATCAGAGTAATTCAGGGTGAACATATTGATACTGATTGTATGTTTGGCTTGGGGCCCATAGAATGAGACAATTTGCAAAATCTCTGATCTTCTTGCTGTCTAAGCTACTGGGGGATCCACTACCAACTGCTTACCCCTTCACACTCCCACCTTCTCCTCCTGCCGGTGACCAACTGGTGTCACTCTGGTCAGGGTTTGTTAGTTTGAATCACGTACATTAACTCTTCAATTGACATTACAGTGCAGTCTGTTTGGAGAGGTGAATGCCAGTTGGTTTGTGCCAACATCTCTGCTGTGCTATGGAGCCTGTGAGGCATGTGTGTGCATTTCTAAAAGACCAGGAGTCTTAGTCACGCCTAAAGCAGAGATCTGATCATTTGTTGAATCATCTTGGGCTTCCACTCAGTAAAGTTGTTGTTAACACCTTCTCTCTATTCAAGCTGAACTGATGATTTCCTCAATATTTCCCTGTGGCTACAGCTTTGTCAGGAAAAACAGGGACTCCTGTCATTCATTTTAACTGACGATCGAGAAGTCTACTGTCACACTGGGTTTCGATTTGACAGGGCTGAGTTTGAAAAAGACTATTTCAGGTTATCTTAACATTTGCAGCTTTCAAGGTTAATGTGATACACTGGCAACTATTCAAGGATGGCCAAGTGCTCGAAGCACCCAGTTTCAACAGGACATAGAAACACTCCGGTCAGCCCTTGACTGGCTGACAGGATCAATTCAGCAATAGTCATGAGGATAATAAGTCCAGTACTGGGTACCTACATGTCTGCAGTAAGGTGTAGTGAACTCCTGCTATGACCACATGTAAATTCACCCCAGTGATCTTTCAAATAATTGCTCAGTAATGAAGCACAATATCTGATTATTGTAAATGGTATTCCAGACAGCTAAGAGTAATCCAACACTCTCGGATGTTTCTCATACACGGTGAAAGCTGCTCAGGCAACCAACCCTGCACTCGTTTCAGGGTTTAATTACCCAAAGGTTATGATTAGATTAGATTCCCTACAGTGTGGAAACAGGCCCTTTGGCCCAACCAGTCCACACCGACCCTCCGAAGAGTAACCTACCCAGACCCATTTCCCTCTGACTAATGCACCTAACACTACGGGCAATTTAACATGGCCCATTCACCTGACCTGCACATCTGTGGACTGTGGGAGGAAACCGGAGCACCCAGAGGAAACTCAAGCAGACACAGGGAGAATGTGCAAACTCCACACAGACAGTGGCCCTGGGACCCTGGTGCTGTGAGGCAACAATGCTAACCACTGAGCCACCGTGCCGCTATGTTATGCAAATCTGCGTAATGACGAGAACAATAACAACCTCTATCATTGATAAAGCAATTATTAAACAGTGGAACATCTTAAGGATGTACACATGGATATTGTCAGACACAAGATGTGCAGATAGAGACATTAGGATTAGTGAAACGCGATGGGTTTTAAGGAAGTTAACTGGCATCAAAACAAACTCACAGTTTTCATTACATGGCGAACATTATAGGTTTCTGGCTGCTAATCATTGTCTGAGATTTTATAAAAGTCAAATTTTAAATCTTTAGATGTTTCTTTTGCTTTCAGCCTTTTCCCTCTCTCTTAATCCAGTCTTTCTAATAAAAACAAAATACTGTAGATGCTGGAAATCTGAAACAAACACTGAGAGTGCGAGAGAAACTCAGCAGGTCTGGCAGCATCTATGGAGAGAGGAACAGAGTGTTAATGTTTTCGCTCTGGTATGACTTCAGAAATCAGTGGAATTTGAATTCAATAAAAATTTGGAATTAAGAGTCGAATGATGACGCGGAGTCCATTGCTGATTGTTGGAAAAAAAACCCATCTGGTTCACTAATGTCCTATAGGGAAGGAAACAAATATTCCTTAACTGGTCTGGCATACATGTGACTCCAGACTCACAGCAATGACTCTGCACTGCCCTATGGGTAATAAATGCTGGCTTGGCTGGTGACACCCGCATCCCTGTGAATGAATAAAAGAAGCTCCTCCCTCACAAACACTGACTTATCTCAGTCTTGACAGCTGCGGTCTCCAATGCTTAATGTCCCTTTGCTTTGAATTTCTAAATGTTGCTGCTGGACAGTCTAGCTCTAATTTTAAGACTGTTCTCATCTTGAATCTTTCTAAATCAGGTTTGGAAGTGCCTTTTGGGATGACAGTGCTCTTACACAGTTGAGCTCGTGTGGAATTAGTGTGGTGTTGCTCCCTCTGGTGTTCACAGCCCATAGGGAGCTTTTTTTTCTCATAAAATCATTAGTTTCTCAGAGCTGAAAAATTACAAGAGAAATCCCAGTTTGAGGATACCCATGTGGATTGTGAATTGGAGCAAGCACATCTAACTTGGAAATAACTCGATAGTTTTTATTCTGATTTACTATGCAGTACTGATCGAAGTGGTCCAGCTAGGCAGAAGTGGGTACTGCAGATGTTGGAGATGAGAGTCTAGATTAGAGTGGCGCTGGAAAAGCACAGCAGGTCAGGCAGCATCCGAGGAGCAGGAAAATCGACGTTTCGTTCAAAAGCCCTTAATCAGGAATGAGGCAGGGAGCTTCTGGGGGTAGAGAGATAAATGGGAAGGGGGTAGGGTGTGTGCCCAGGTTTCCAACCTGACAGCAGTGAGAGCACTTTGAATACCCTTCCTTGCCCCTATGGCTCCTCAGACCTTTCTGAAATTGTGAAAGTTTCGATTCAAATATATCTGTCTTTCAAATTGATTCATAGTTACTGAGAGACTACTGAAGTGTAAGTCATGGTGGTAACAGGAAATGATGCAACATTAATCCCTTTGTAATGGGACTGAAAGGGGTTAATGCTGAGGGGTGTCTCATAGACTTATCATGGTTGGTCTGGTCTAGTCAATAATGGTCTGGTTACAGTCAGCCCATCTTCCCGCTCTTGGCCTATATCCCTAGACGCTATGAGAATGCAAGTGAATATCTACACACTACTTAATTGCTACGATAGTTTGTGACTCAACCAGTCTTTTAGCAGTGAGTTCCAGTCTACCATCATCCTCTGGGTGAAAAATATTCTCCTCAACTCTCCTGGTAGTTTCCAATACGTTGTAAATCTCTGTTCGGTGGTTATTGTTCCCTCTCCTAATGAAACAAGTGCTTTCCTATCCATCGTCATTATTTTATACACCTCAGTCAGGCCCTTTCTCAATCTTTGTTGCTCCATGGAAAACAATCCCAGCTTATCCGATCTTTCCTTATCTGTTAAACCCTCTAGCCAGGCAGCATTTTGGTGAATCTCCTCTGTACCTGCTCCAGGGCAAACACATCCTTCCTGTAACACAGTGATCAGAAATGTACACAGTACTCCAGTTGTGATCTAACCAGTGTTTTATTCAGTTCCAGTATAACCTTCCTGCTCCTGTATTTACTCTTTACAGCCTAATAGCTTTGATGTCATCTGTGATCTTCTTGATCATATCCCTACATTTAAGTCTTAATCATTAATGTGCACCGTAAACACCAAAGGCCCCAGCACTGAGCTGTGTGGAATCCCACTGGAAACTGACTTCCAGTCACAAAGACATCCCTCTCCCATCACCCTCTGCTTCCTGTCTTTAGGCCAATTTTGGATCCAATATGCCACCTCATCTTGGATCCCGCAGGCACTTACTTTCTTGACCAACCTGCTACGAGGGACCTTGTAAAAAGTCTTGCGAACGTCCATTTTGACCGCTTTGAATGCACTACCCTCAGCAATCCTCCTGGTTACCTCCTGAAAAAATGTGATCAAATTTATCAAACACGTTCTTCCTGCCACAAATCCATGCTGACTAGCTCTGATTGATCAGCGTCTTTGCAAGTATAGATATATTATGCCCTTCAGAATTCTTTCTAATAATTTCAACACCACCGAGGTCAGATTGTTTGGCCTGTGATCTCCTGGTCTATCTCTTGTCTATTTTTTGAATAAGGGGGCAACATTAACAGTCCTCCAGGCCTCGAGCACCTCAGCTGTGGCCACAGAGGGTTTGAAAATTACTGCCAGAGCCCTTGGTACCTCCTTGTTCGCCTCCCTCAGCATCCTGGGATACATCTCCTTTGGGCCTGTGGATTTATCCACTTTAAAGTTGTTAAATCCATTAGTACCTCCTCTCGCTCCAAGTGAATTTCTTCAAATATTTCCCAGTTCTCTGCTCTGTCCTCCTTTTCCATTGTGAAGACTGATGCAAAGTATTCACTGAAGACTGTGCCCATGTTTTACTGAGTCTACACACCGATTACATCTATGATCCCTAATGGGCCTTACTCTTAAACTAATTATTCTTCTTACAGTTTTTAAAAAAATCCTCTTTTCGTTTTCCTTTATTCTATGTACCAATGCTTTCTCCTGCTCGCTCTTACATTTCCTAATTTCCTTTGTAAGTTTTTGTCATATTGAGCCCCCAGTATCTGCTCTAAACTTCCCTTTTTTTTCGTAATCCTAATCTTTTGACATCCAGTGACCTCCAACCTTGGTTCTACTATATATCTTTACAGGAACTTATTTGTCCTGTCCTCTCACTGCTTCCTCCTTGATTGCCTCGCAGTGCTCAGACACCGTTTTATCTGAATGTAGGTGCTCCTACTTCACTTGGTCCAAATCTTACCTTCGTAAAATTAGCCTTTTCACAGTTTAGAACTTTTATTCCCAACTCAATCTTATCCTTTTCCAGAGCTACCCTGAATCCAACTGAGTTATGGCCTCTATTTCCAAAATGTTTCTCTATTAGTGGCTCCGTGGTTAACACTGCTGCCTCACAGCGGGAGGGACCCGGTTTCAATTCCATCGTCAGGCGACTGTCTGTGTGGGGTTTGCACATTCTCCCCGTGTCTGCATGGGTTTCCTTCGGGTGCTCTGGTTTCCTCCCACAGTCCAGGGGTGTGCAGGTCAGGTGAATTGGCCACGCTAAATTGGCCTTGTGTCCAGGGAAGTGCAGGCTGGGTGGAATAGCCATGGGAAATGAAGGTTTAGAAGGATGGGGTGGGTCTGGGTGGGATGTTCTTCAGAGGGCTGGTATGCGCTTGATGGGCTGAATGGCCTGCATCCACACTGTGGGGATTCTATGATTCTCTGAATGGGACCTAACATCTGGTCCTCCTCAGAGTCTCTGTAACAATGTTGACCATCTCGATGTAACCTATAACTAGTTAGATTAGGAAGTAGATCAGGGATTGGAACAGAAATTATAGAGTTATCCAAGGAGCTGCAGGCCAGCAGTGATCATGTATTGTTCATACTGCAGAGGAGGTCACATGAGGGCACTGTAAGAGTTTATGGGTCAATTGTTCATGACAGATTAAACACAAAGAGGAACTTGTTTTGCTCCACCATGCCGCAGTAAGCAAGTCATATATTTTCCTGCATTTACCATGGATGGTGCCAGCAAATGGCAGTCTGTGCAGCTTAGCTGTAGGAGCTGGCACAGCCAAACAAAGACACACGCTGAGATTCCAGGGTGGTCATTTAGGGCACTGAGGCCAAATCCAGCTCCCCAGATGTTGCCAGCTCTCTTAATGTTTCAAACCTTTTCCTGATTGTTGACTTTAATATCTTTATTGAGAAACAGTGACAAAATCTTACACTTACACTTCTGTTGAAAGTAACAGTAAGACGGAATAGCCACATTAAAAGTCGAAGGAAAATTAAAAATTAAAACTTTCAAACTTTCAATTTAGAATGCTTTCCATTGGCCAAGATCGTACACTCCAGCCCCTGCGGTGCTCTCTGGTTGTGGAGAGACTCAGTCTTACCAGTAGGCACTGTGCTTCTTTCCAGAGCTATCCAGATGCAGATGGAACCACAGAAGAGAGGCAGGTCTTTGGGTCTACCAAGATATTCAACGAGATGGATTGTTCCAAGCTGCATCACAGATACACTTGGAAAAAGTCTGACAGTGAGATACATAAGGTGACTTTACAGCAGATGACCAAAAGCTTAGTCAAAGGAATATATTTGAAAGAATGTCCAAAGGAAGAAAGTGAGGTATGCGAGGGAGAGAGTTGGAGGCGGGGAATTCCAGACCTTGGAAGAGTTTATGGGTCAATTGTTCATGACAGATTAAACACAAAGAGGAACTTGTTTTCCCCCACCATGCCGCAGTAAGCAGGCCATAGACCTCTGTCTAGACCTGAAGGGCAAGTGTTGGAAATGTGAATCAGAGGAGTGCAGGTATCTTGGAGGGTGGTAGGATGAGAAGACATTACAGAGATACAGAGGCCCAAGCCCTTGGAAGGATTCAACACAAGGGTGAGAATTGTAAAGTAAAGAGGATTTCTTGTGTGGGAGCCAAGCAAGCACAGGGGCGATACGGGAATAGGACTTGTGGCAACTTAAGACACGGAGATCAGAGTTTTCAGTGACTTTAAATTTACAGTGGATAGCTAATTAAAACAAAGAATTGCAGATCTGATAGAAGCAAAAACAGGAAATTGGTTGGGGAAACTCAGCAGATCTGGCAGTATCTGTGGAGGGAATACAATGCATTGAGGCTAGTTGACCAGATAGGAGTGCTCTGGAATAGTTGGAAGGTAAATGAGGATTCGTGCAGTAAGATGAGATGGGATAGGGGATGAAGCTGAGAGATGTTACCGAGATGCAAGTCTGTGGTGTTAGTGATAGCAAGTACAAAAACTCAGGTTGGGATCAAATGTAACACCAACAGACTGTTGCCAGGGATAGGGCTGGAGATGAAAGCTAGGGAATAGAGTTTGGAGTAGCAACCAAAAACAATGGCTTCAATCTTCTCAGTATTGATGACTGAAGGTTAAGATATGTAAAGGTACGAACAGGATAGTGTGCTCACATTCTCTGTTGGATTCTGCTATCTCAGGCAGCCCCTCTGTTGCCTTCCTGAGGTCACTAACTGTGGGACGAGGCAGATGGACTGATTCTCCAGAACAATTCACAGATTGAGAAGACCCTGGGAACCACTCCATTTTACTGCTTTAATAATTTTAACCGTTGGTCTGAAAGGAGTAGCCTGTTAAATAATGAGCTGACAGGACTTTCGAGTGTGTGGCCCTGGCCAACTGTGACTACAGCATCCTCTGGTGTTCAGTCATTGCATGTGCAGGAGGAAGCTGCCGATGCTGATGGTGGGCCCCCTCTGACGTAAATCTCCATGTTCCTCTTTCTATAGTAAACTCGTTGCTGGTGGTTTGTAATGTATACATACATATAGAATAGAGCTGGATCTGTGAAAGTGCAGTTCACTGAAGATGTTTTAATAGAAATGCAAAATTGAAAAGCTTACTCCTTTTTACCAAATTGAGGTTCGAAGAAGGTTTATGAACGAATTTGTACTCAGTGTTTTATGTTACCTGAAAGGGAATTATGGTTACAGTTGGGTTTAAAAGCATAATTGTGTTCCCCAGGATTAAACATTTTCATACATGAATAGAGTTTATTGCAAAATTACTTTGCGTCACATAATAATTGTTATCACGAAAGATCATTGCACAAATACAAGACATTTTAAGGTGTTGGGCAGTCTTTGACAAGTTTAGTGCTGGACCCTTCTGGATCTAGTTAAAACTCAATGTAAAATCCCTGCTCTGAGGCAGTCTCAGTCAAACCCAGTTCAACCACAGCATAGTTTGGAGGGTCAGAGGTGATCGTGGAGAAGACAAAGTTCAAATTGAGCCTGGGTTTGGAGGGTTGTCTGAAATTGGCGGCAGAATTGGGCGGTTAAAGAATTAGCAAACACTGAAGTCAGGGCAATACTGAGATAGTGAGAGGAGAGGGTGGATGTGATGGAAAGGGAGGTGGAAATTGGGGAGTGTGATCAGGGAGAAATCAGATAGGATTCAACAATTGCATTTGGGAATGTTCAGTGATGGGGCTGGTCAGTGATGGAGCCGGTCAGTGATGGGGCCGGTCAGTGATGGGGCCGATCAGTGATGGGGCCGGTCAGTGATGAGGCCAGTCAGTGATGGGGCCGGTCAGTGATGGGGCTGGTCAGTGATGGGGCCGGTCAGTGATGGGGCCTGTCAGTGATAGGGCCGGTCAGTGATGGAGACGGTCAGTGATGGGGCCGGTCAGGGATAGGGCCAGTCAGTGATGGGGCCGGTCAGTGATGGGGCCGGTTAGTGATAGGGCCGGTCAGTGATGCTGCCGGTCAGTGATGGGGCCGGTCAGTGATAGGGCCGGTCAGTGATGGGGCCGGTCAGTGATAGGGCCGGTCAGTGATGGGGACGGTCAGTGATGGGGGAGAGTCAGTGATAGGGCCGGTCAGTGATGGGACTGGTCAGTGATAGGGCAGGTCAGTGATAGGGCCGGTCAGTGATGGTGCCGGTCAGTGATAGGGCTGGTCAGTGATGGAGAAGGTCAGTGATGGGACCGGTCAGTGATAGGGCTGGTCAGTGATGGGGACGGTCAGTGATGGAGATGGTCAGTGATGGGGCTGGTCAGTGATGGGGCCAGTCAGTGATCGGGCCGGTCAGTGATGGGGCCGGTCAGTGATAGGGCCGGTCAGTGATGGGGCCGGTCAGTGATAGGGTCGGTCAGTGATGGGGATGGTCAGTGATGGGGCCGGTCAGTGATAGGGCCGGTCAGTGATGGTGCCGGTCAGAGATAGGGCCGGTCAGTGATGGGGCCGGTCAGTGATGGGGCCGGTCAGTGATGGTGCCGGTCAGTGATAGGGCCGGTCAGTGATGGAGAAGGTCAGTGATGGGGCCGGTCAGTGATGGGGCCGGTCAGTGATGGAGATGGTCAGTGATGGGACGGGTAAATGATGGAGAAGGTCAGTGATGGGGCCAGTCAGTGGTGGGGCCGGTCAGTGATAGGGTCGGTCAGTGATGGGGATGGTCAGGGATGGGGAAGGTGAGTGATGGGGCCGGTCAGTGATAGGGCCGGTCAGTGATGGGGATGGTCAGTGATGGGGCCGGTCAGTGATAGGGCCGGTCAGTGATGGTGCCGGTCAGTGATGGGGACAGTCAGTGATGGGTAATGTCAGTAATGGGGACAGTCAGTGTTGGAGACAGTGAGTGATGGGGATGGTCAGTGTTGGAGATCGTCAGTGATAGGGGCGGTGAGTGATGGGTATGGTCAGTGATGGGGCCGGTCAGTGATGGGGCCGGTCAGTGATAGGGCCGGTCAGTGATGGTGCCGGTCAGTGATGGGGCGGGTTAGTGATGGGGCCAATCGGTGATTGGGCCGGTCAGTGATGGGGGAGAGTCAGTGATCGGGCCGGTCAGTGATAGGGCCGGTCACTGATGGAGCCGGTCAGTGATGGGGGGAGACACAGTGATAGGGCCGGTCAGTGATGGAGATGGTCAGTGATGGGGCCGATCAGTGATAGGGGGAGACACAGTGATAGGCCCGGTCAGTGATGGAGATGGTCAGTGATGGGGGAGAGTCAGTGATAGGGCTGGTCAGTGATGGGGCCAGTCGGTGATCGGGCCGGTCAGTGATGGGGCCGGTCAGTGATGGGGGAGAGTCAGTGATAGGGCTGGTCAGTGATGGGGCCAGTCGGTGATCGGGCCGGTCAGTGATGGGGCCGGTCAGTGATAGGGCCGGTCAGTGATGGGGCTGGTCAGTGATAGGGCCGGTCAGTGATGGGGATGGTCAGTGATGGGGGAGAGTCAGTGATAGGGCTGGTCAGTGATGGGGCCAGTCGGTGATGGGGCCGGTCAGTGATGGGGCCGGTCAGTGATAGGGCCGGTCAGTGATGGGGCTGGTCAGTGATAGGGCCGGTCAGTAATGGGGATGGTCAGTGATGGGGCCGGTCAGTGATAGGGCCGGTCAGTGATGGTGCCGGTCAGAGATAGGGCCGGTCAGTGATGGGGCCGGTCAGTGATGGGGCCGGTCAGTGATAGGGCCGGTCAGTGATGGAGAAGGTCAGTGATGGGGCCGGTCAGTGATGGGGCCGGTCAGTGATGGAGATGGTCAGTGATGGGACGGGTAAATGATGGAGAAGGTCAGTGATGGGGCCGGTCAGTGGTGGGGCCGGTCAGTGATAGGGTCGGTCAGTGATGGGGATGGTCAGGGATGGGGAAGGTGAGTGATGGGGCCGGTCAGTGATAGGGCCGGTCAGTGATGGGGATGGTCAGTGATGGGGCCGGTCAGTGATAGGGCCGGTCAGTGATGGTGCCGGTCAGTGATGGGGATGGTGAGTGATGGGGATGGTCAGTGATGGGGACAGTCAGCGATGGGTAATGTCAGTAATGGGGACAGTCAGTGTTGGAGACAGTGAGTGATGGGGATGGTCAGTGTTGGAGATCGTCAGTGATAGGGGCGGTGAGTGATGGGTATGGTCAGTGATGGGGGATGGTCAGTGATGGGGCCGGTCAGTGATGGGGCCGGTCAGTGATAGGGCCGGTCAGTGATGGTGCCGGTCAGTGATGGGGCGGGTTAGTGATGGGGCCAGTCAGTGATGGGGGAGAGTCAGTGATCGGGCCGGTCAGTGATAGGGCCGGTCACTGATGGAGCCGGTCAGTGATGGGGGGAGACACAGTGATAGGGCCGGTCAGTGATGGAGATAGTCAGTGATGGGGACAGTCAGTGATCGGTATGGTCAGTGATGGGGACAGTCAGTGATGGGGACAGTCAGTGTTGGAGACGGTGAGTTTTTGAATTAGATTACCTACAGTGTGGAAACAGGCCCTTCGGCCCAACAAGTCCACACCGACCCGCCGAAGCGTAACCCACCCAGACCCATTCTCCTACATTTACCACTTACCTAACACTACGGGCAATTTAGCATGGCCAATTCACCTAACCTGCACATTTTTGGATTGTGGGAGGAAACCGGAGCACCCGGAGGAAACCCACGCAGTCACGGGGAGAATGTGCAAACTCCACACAGTCAGTCGCCTGAAGCGGGAATTGAACCCGGGTCTCTGGCACTGTGAGGCTGCAGTGCTAACCACTGTGCCACCGTGCCGCCCACAAATGATGGGCGATGGGGATGGTCAGTGTTCGAGATCGTCAGTGATGGGGGCGGTGAGTGATGGGTATGGTCAGTGATGGGGACAGTCAGTGATGGGGCCGGTCAGTGATGGAGATGGTCAGTGATGGGACGGGTAAATGATGGAGAAGGTCAGTGATGGGGCCGGTCAGTGGTGGGGCCGGTCAGTGATAGGGTCGGTCAGTGATGGGGAAGGTGAGTGATGGGGCCGGTCAGTGTTAGGGCCGGTCAGTGATGGGGATGGTCAGTGATGGGGCCGGTCAGTGATAGGGCCGGTCAGTGATGGTGCCGGTCAGTGATGGGGATGGTGAGTGATGGGGATGGTCAGTGATGGGGACAGTCAGTGATGGGTAATGTCAGTAATGGGGACAGTCAGTGTTGGAGACAGTGAGTGATGGGGATGGTCAGTGTTGGAGATCGTCAGTGATGGGGGCGGTGAGTGATGGGTATGGTCAGTGATGGGGCCGGTCAGTGATGGGGCCGGTCAGTGATAGGGCCGGTCAGTGATGGTGCCGGTCAGTGATGGGGCGGGTTAGTGATGGGGCCAGTCGGTGATTGGGCCGGTCAGTGATGGGGGAGAGTCAGTGATCGGGCCGGTCAGTGATAGGGCCGGTCACTGATGGAGCCGGTCAGTGATGGGGGGAGACACAGTGATAGGGCCGGTCAGTGATGGAGATGGTCAGTGATGGGGCCGATCAGTGATAGGGGGAGACACAGTGATAGGGCCGGTCAGTGATGGAGATGGTCAGTGATGGGGGAGAGTCAGTGATAGGGCCGGTCAGTGATGGAGATGGTCAGT